>NC_090445.1:1331557157-1331884907 GCF_031143425.1 Pleurodeles waltl
ATAGGCAAAAAGTTAAGGGAGACCACGCCAAGGATGAAAAGTCTAACAGTTGGGTAGGGTTTGATTAGGTTTAGACTTGGTTAAAGTTAAAGTAATGGAAGATGTAAATGATGGCACAAGAGATTGCAGTGTTGAAAGTCCCTGACACATTTTCCACGTCAACCTTCTCCTCAATTCTGATCAACCACTGTATGTTTGGGTGGAGACAGCCTATTCCTGTGTCATCCTGACCTGTACTCCACATGATTATGGCACGTTGTTTACCAACAGTATAATTGGCTCTGTTGGGTCTTTGGGATCGATCCAACGTGGAACTCATTTGAGCTTGGCCAGCTACTGTCGCAGTGCCCACTCTGTTACATTACTAATGGTTGGTTAAAGCTGATTTTAATGGTGGAGACCAATCTTTTTTTCTGAACATCTGATCCCTCTCTGGTAAATCTTTGTAGTTGATTATAACTGAATGGCCTCATACACACTAAGTGTATGTTGAATGTGCATATGAGTTCTTGGGTACATGTGACATGGGATTCCTATATTGATTCTGTATGAATGAAGCCTCTAAGTGTAGGTAGGGAAATGTCAACTGCTCACAGTACTGGGTATAATTGAACCTCTATTGCATAACAAATGTTCTCCTTTTGACTTGACGAAGCCTTGAATGCCCATGTAAAGAAAGGAGGGAACCAAAGACTGAATCCATGATTACATTTATTCAAAGGGTTAGGAGGAAGAGCCTGATTCAGATCTTTGTGCAGGGGAATACTTTGTTAAAAACATGACAAATATCCCATCTGACATATTACGATCTTAATATATGGTGCAGAGATCGTAATAATGTACATTGAATATCTGTCACTTTGGTGATGGAGTAACCCCTTGGCCAAGATCTAAATCAGACCCTATAGGCCAGATTTCGGTAGCTTGTTTTTGGTGCAAACTGCCCGATTCCTAGAATCAGGCAATTTGTAACAAAAAAAAAGCATTTTCCAATGTACAAACTACATTTTGCGATTTGGTAATCTATTTACTGAATCGCAAAATGGGTTTGCAAGTCACTTTTCGGAAGGGCATCGCCCCTTCCTAATAGCGAGTCGCTGTGCTATGTCGGATTTTTTGCGATCATGAATGTGGTTGCAAAACAATCGCAGATACCACCAATTTCAAGGGAACTCTTCCCCTTTTTAAATGGGGGGGCAACATTTTTTCAGAGCAGGCAATGGTCCCACAGACCACTACCTACCATGAAAAAATTAAAAGGAAAAGGGCTTCATTTGAAAAATAACTGGTTTATTTAAAAAGCAGTCACAAACAGCAGGCTACCATCCCTATTAGTGCGGCATTCACAAATGGGTTGCAAATTGCAACCTGCCTTAGGAATATTGTTGGAAATTACCCTTTTTGCAGGGCCAAACATTTCCTTCTGACCTCCTGCTTTTGATCCTGTGTTGAATTTAATTTTTGCTGTCTTTAGGATTCTGAGCACTTTACCACTGCTGACCGGTGCTAAAGTGCAAGTGCTCTCTGTATTAGTTGTATTGGTGATTGGTTTATCCATGATTGGCATATTTGATTTAAAAGTAAGTCCCAAGTAAAGTGTATTGTGTATGCCCAGGGCCGGTTAATCAAATGCTACAAGTTGGCCTGAAGCACTGATTGTGCCATCCACATGAATAGCCCTGTAAACATGGATCAGACCTGCCACTGCAGTATCTGCATGTGCAATTTTAAATTGCCATTTCGACCTGGCAAGGACACCCACTTGCAAACCCAAACCTTCCCTTTTACTAAATGCAAAGCACCCATGAGGTAGTCCCAAGGCAGCCACATGGGCAGGGTGCAGTGTATTTAAAAGGTAGGACAAGTACTGGTGTGGTGTAAATGTCCTGATAGTGAAATACTGCTATATTCAGTTTTCACTATTGCAAGGACTATCTCTCTCATAGGGTAACATGGGGATTGCCTTGAAATATCTTTTAAGCGTACTTTCCCATTGGAGCAGATAGATACATGCAGTTTGTTGTCTCTGAACTCACAATTTAAAAATGCAACTTTTCGTAAAGTTGGTTTTTGAATTGTAAGTTTGAAAATTCCACTTGAAGAAATATTTTAGTTTTTGTAACCCGTATGCAACCTCACCATCCTCTGCCCCTAAATGATGGCCAGTTCCCTCCCCTCCAAAATATGGCATGCCCCTTCCTCTAGCCCACCTGTCTCTATACCAGAAAATCAGATCACCTCTACGACATGTATGCTTCACCTACACTAATCACTGTTACACTGCATTACTAGTGATATATCTGATAGCTATTATTGCTCATCTTGACGACCTATTATCTCATCATCACAGAATATTAGGCTAACAAATGTACATGTCTGGTCAAGACTTTTTCTCCTCTGTTTATTCTTCTCTCCCCATACTGTGTTTATACTTTATTTTTTCATGCCATATAACCTAAAAACTCAATAAAAGATTTTGAACAAAAAAAAACTGCCACTTTTCGAATGTGGGCAATTTCTTGCTTAGCAACACAAAAGGAAGATGGACAGAGTGTTGAACAATGCAAACACTCAACCCCAGTCACAGATCTGGGTTTCATCCATTGTTCTTTTGCTCACCATGGCACCCCAGTTTGGACCCAGCCATATGCAAATCAGTCTCAACCCTGTTCTTCATGAAACAGTCCAGCCCAAACTGCCAGGCCAGGTCCTCCCTAGACCAGATGCAAGCATCCTGGGAATGGTTTCAGGGCATCACCCTTCATCAGCCAGGCTAGCCTGAATCCAGTTTCACAGTGAGAACAGGACCCACGTCTGGGCATACCCTTCTCACTTAGGGCACCTTTAGCAACACAAAAGGATGATGGACAGAGTGCTGAACAATGCAAACACTCACCCTCAGTCACAGACCTGGGTCTAATCCATCGTTCTTTTGCTCACCATGCTTCCCCAGTTTGGACCCAACCATATGCAAATCATTCTTGACCCTGTTCCTCATTAGAACAGTCCAGCCCGAACTGCCAGGCCAGGTCCTCCATGAACCGTAAACAAGCTTCCTGGAACCAGTTTCAGGGTATCACCCTTTATCAGCCAGGCTAGCTTGAATCCAGTGGCACAGTGAGCATGGCCTCAAATGGTAAGGGAATGCCCATAGGAGGGTCCCGTGCTGGCTATGCCACCAGATTCATTTTCTGTCCTAATGTTAGCCTATAAAAGGAGCAGGCCTCACAGCAGTGAAAAACGAATTTAGGGCTTTTACACAACCAGGACATATAAACTACACAAGTATATGTCCTTCCTTTTATCTACATAGCCCCCTGCCCTATGGTTTACCTAGGGCCAACCTTAGGGGGACTTATATATAGAAAAAAAGGACGTTCAAAGCTTGGAAAGTACTTTTAAATGCCAAGTCGAATTGGCAGTGAAACTGCACACACAGGCCTTGCAATGGCAGGCCTGAGCCATGGGTAAGGGACTACTAATGTGGGTGGCACAATCAGTGCTGCAGGCCCACTAATATAATTGAATCTAGAGGCCCTGGGCACATGTAGTGCACTTTGCTAGGGACTTATAATTAAATTAAATAAGCCAATTGGGTATGAGCCAATGTCACTATGTTTTAAGGGAGAGAGCATATGCACTTTAGCCCTGGTTAGCAGTGGTAAAGTGCGCAGAGTCCTAAAACCAGCAAAAACTGTGCCAAAAAGTGGAGGGAGGCCGGTAAAAAGATGAGGGTGACCACCCTAAGTCTGTCAGGTCTAACAGTAACTGACGCCACACTAGCTCCAACGACTCCTCACCTACCCGACTCCACGCAACGTCTTTGTTTCCTCATTTTTCAAGGTAATGTACCTGGGGTCCGGGGACTCCATGACCGGCCCGCACTTCCTCACAAGTGGCGTCTTAGTGTTGGGAACAACTCCGTCAAGGTGTTATGATAGCTCCTGTAGGGGCTATTGTGTTTCTAAGTGCTTTACTGAGATTTAATCTTTGAAAATGTGTATCTTTCCTTGTGAATGTTGGATTTTTGTCATTTTGGTCTTGTTTCAGTCTGATAACTATTGGCTATTGTTCTAAACTGGTATTTAGTCCTTTTGTAGCATTTTCACTGGGTTGCTCTGTGTGTGTACAAATACTTTACACATTACCTCTGAGATAAGCCTGATTGTTCGTGACAAGCTTCCCAGGGGATGAGTAAGGGTTATCTTAGGTGGGTGGCTCCCTTACTAGATGAAGGTCCTTACTTGGACAGGGTGCTAACCGCTGCCAATTAGAGACCTAATTTCTAAGAAATATTAATGAGGCAGGTCCCTTATGACCCATTTGGGAATGACTATCAGTGTATGAGACACTGTTGTACAACAGGTTTTGCGGCTTGCAAATTGCGAGTTGCTAAATCTCAGAAGTTGCGAGTGACAAAACCTGACCTCCATACATCTTGCCCTAAATCTCAAACACTTCAGAAAATAACTACACTGCTGAGCTTTACTGAGAAGAATGTTGTTGTTCTTGTGTGCTAAAAAAACATGACTTGCACAAAAAGAACTTGCCATTTCTACCAGAAAGGTACTAGTGCTGCTAAGACAGCCCCAGAGGATGCTGATCTACCCAGCTGAACTTGAGAGCTGGGACCCCCTATGCAATGACGGTATGCTACATAGTAGACATTGTCTCTCCTGCACATTCATGATTGTCATCAGACACTCTGTAACTGCGACCTCCAGTTCGGCATCCTTGAACAGTGTAAGCACCTGAAAACCCTCATCCGTTAAGGTTGATCAGGCAAAAGATGGCATGAAGTCACAGATGTTGGACATCCACTGATTTCATTTCCCTTTGGCTAACCACAGGTTAAATTCCTGTTATTATGATTATTACTATAATTTTTATTATAATTATTATTAATATTATTGTTGTTGTTGTTGTTGCTATGGCTCTTGTTTTCCATGCAAAGGTCAAGGGACCAATATAAGAACAAAACTAGTTCCGTCATTGTGCCAAATTTGCCAAATCATATGTGTGAAAAATTGCAGTCCCCAATAGAGAGCTGACCCTTAATTTTTTGGAGAAACTAATTCCGTTTTTGCCTCTCAACATATGGTACAAAAAGACCTTTACCCCATCCCTCAAACTCCCTATTTTCACCAGTGCTCATTCCTATGGTTGGTGCAAGAATTAATTCACAGATTTAGAACACTTCTTCAGTTCCTTAAACAAATGTAGTTGTTCTGTATTCTAAGGCCAGGGGTCACTTCTCGTTACCTACTATAATGCATTAATTAAGAAAAGTAATGTAGAGGAGCCAACGACAATGTGAGTAAACTGTTGCTGATTTTATGTGCTGTGCGCTCTGCGGTGATCTTGAAGTCACACAAAAGAATCCCATAGTAGTTTGCCAATAAAAGAGTGTGACCAGATATACATGTCACATGCTTTATAGGATCGACAGCTCACATTTTTTATACTTTCCTTTTTCAAGGAGATTAACAAGATTGTCAATGATACCATGAATTATATCGGCATTGATGTCTGGTGATTCTACAATTAAGCTCATTTTCGGCCACAGATCTTTTTCGTGATGGCATGTATAATGTCCTCAGAAACGTGTTTTGGAAAGTCCTATTTAAAATTGAGTGTATTCTCACAACCTTCTCAATCTTGCGTAAAGCATCATCAGCCTATGTGAATTACTTGAATAAAACCTGCCTGAAATGATGGAATCCTTTATGAAGGGGCAACCAATTCTCTAAGCGCTCTTAAATCGCTGCTCAGAAAACTGAAGTGGAATAACAAGTTATTTACCACAAATCATATAGTGCTGACAAGCGAACCGAAATTAGATATTCGCTGTGTATAGATGCAACTAACCTGAAAAGTACAAGGAAGGTGGGTTCGAAACCATAAAAATACATACGAGTTAGTTATCAATCTATGAGTGCCACTGCTAAGATAAATTGAACGTGAAAAAAGTCTTGTTTCTCTGTAAATCAGAATGGGTGAGTTGTATTCCTTGTACAAAAACCCATTACGGAACTTTTGTATATAAATAAGCCTTCGGTACTGAAAGGCTGCACAGAGAATTAACCATGCTGAACTTTGCATAATCAGTTTGCCCAGGCTTTAATGACATTGGCAGATCACAGAGGTCGTCTTACATGAGATGTCACAGAATCCCAAAACGTTGTTAAATGCTTATTTCCCTGTATAAATAATATAGCTCTAGAATTGTGGACTGACGGTTTGGAAGCTTTTGGAAGGTGGTGAAAGAAAATAACACACTATTTCATAAAAATCCGCTGAAAGCATTCCAGTTCTTTTTCACTGGAAATATTTATTTTTGTAAAATAAAAAAATCAAGCCATGAGAGCAGAATAAAGCAAAAAATCTGACTGATGAGAAATTCAGCTGTAATGAGGCAATGGGGCCATATCACTTGAATATCATTCAGAGGTTGTCAAAAGTCGCAAATGCTACCACGGAGTCACCCTTGACTACCCTTGAGCAACAACGCCAAGCTTTGGTTCAGCCATTGCAAGGGCATCTCCGAGAAAGAGGAAGCAGGACACTCTAAGAGGCACGTTCACTTTGTGCAGTTCTCACACATTTTCCCTCCACTAGTCCCTCCACCCTAAAAAGTAGGATTTGTGGTGTAATGGGGTGAAAATTGCAAGCCCTTGCTATCAATTTGAGCGCCATAGTTACAAGGCGGTGCTAACCACTTTTTGTGGCTTACTACCACCTTGTAAATATGGGCCCTTCCAACGCAGTTTTCTGTGGCAGAGGGGTGTGCAAAGGTTGCTGCTGTGGGCGTTTCACCACAACACCCATTGCTTTGATGCTGCCCCATATTCACAAGAAGGCATAAATCTGTGGCAGCACCAAAAACTAACGCCACCCCTGCGGTGGCCCTAGAATGGCAAAACGAGAAGAAAAACTTTTATTCATCCTCGTTTTTGCTTTTTCCATATGGCCTGCACTCTGCAGCACACATAGAAAGAGCAAAAGGCCATGAAAGATTATTTATGTGCAGTAAGGTGTTCCTTCCTGCACATAAACAATCATTCAAAAACGACGATTTGGTATTTATACATGTGCTGCATTCTGCAGCACGCATAGAAGTGTCAAATCCCCATTGTAGATTGTTTATGTTCAGGAAGGAACACATTGATGCACTTAAACAATCAATCCCCTCACTGCAGACACCCTTTCACTATGGTGCAAGGATGCCTGCATTGGCACTGACAGCTTAATTTAGCTCTGACGCAGGGGGAAACCCGGGGTGCGGCTTATTTTAGAAAATATGGCGCATCCCTGCGTTTCAAAAGTGATGCGGCGCAGCACTGCAATTTTTGGTGCAGCACCGCACTGCACCACTTTTTAGTTAATCGGGCACTTTGTGTATCTGGTCCGTTGTGCCGCAGTTTGAATAGATAAGCAGTTCAATGATGGTATTCCATCTAAATATGTAAAAAATATCATGCTACCATAATACAGTGTGAATAATATTGAGGACGAATATATCGACAAGTTAAGAATATACGGGTAAGTATAAGCTGAGTTTACTTAACATGACATTTATATACTGTGACAATATATATAGCTTCAATATAGGTAGATGTGAGATTAAGAATAGCAAATATATACTCACAAATTTGCACTCACCTCAGTTTTCTGGTAGCTGATACTTTGCCTAAGCCGTTATACTAGTGTATTATTTTTGAGACACTATTTTGACATAAAACTGAATTTAAAATATTTAAAAGTCAATTCACAGTCAGTTTTGTCTCACTTACGTGCCCCGTCCCTCTTAATGTGTAATACACTTGCTGCATAAACATTTCTGCTTACCTTACTTTAAATAACATGAATTATATGGATGGGACTAAAATTAGGTTTAAATGTTGCTCAAGGATACCTTAACGATTACGATGGGCTTCTTCACTCCGGTTGCATCACCAGGCCAATATACATGAAATAAAAGCAGTCCAAACATTAAGATCAAGAAAAAAATAAGTGTAAAGTACATTGTTTGGTCCCACCACCAACTTCCAAATACGTTGCAATGTCTTCAAACCTTATTTCGAGACACCACGTCCTGAGTTGACCCAGCCTTTTTAATTACATTGACGAATTATGGAAATTGTTTTCCAGTTTTTTTAAGCCATTGGGAACAAATTATACTGCACAGGCAATTTTGTTTTTAAATCTACATTAAGAACCGCCGTTGTCATCAAAATTATGCAACGATGTGTGCAATAGGTTCAGTTTCCACAGTCTGCACACGCAGAATACGCTAAAATCCTTAGCTGTTTCAACCATTCTTTCTTCTAGGCAGGTAGAATGACACACTGTTGACTGCTTCACATCATAGCATTTTAAATGCCTCTCCCATATGGCAGACAAGGACTTGAAGTTTTGATTCAGCAGATGCACACGTTGTTTTATTGTGATAAGGTAAATAGATGGTGTTGTTCTTGAAATAAATGATCTGCGTTTTAGTACACTTTTTTCATGTAGTCCATATATATGTGTCCCTTAATGTGGCTCAAGCATCTGCAAAGAAAATGTCTGCATTAATTGATCTCTCTGTCAAGTCTCAGCAATTGTAGATACATTTTGGTGTTGGTCCTCATGTTCCTTATCATTCTTACCCAGGCCTTCATGGTTCTCTTTTCCCTCGTCCCATGGAACATTGGTCGACACACATTTGTTGTGCAAAATGCAGCACACAAGTATGATCTTACATACCACAAGGGGGGAGTAGAGCAAACCCCCCCCTAGACAGTGAAAACGTGACTTAAGGGCTCCAAAAGTCTGCTCCACTAAGGACCGGGTCCTATCTAGTGCAAGGTTATAGCTCCGCTGGCCCTCTATCTAGGGCTCTGCATATGGGGTCATGACCCATAGCTGCAGACCATATCCTTGGTCAGCTGAAAAGATGGTAGGGGAACAATCTGTCAATGGTCATGATGGTTGATGTGCCGACATTTGTGTACATTCCGTTATGTGTCCTGAATGACACTTTTCAACCAGTATGAGCTGTGCATTGACATTGTTTGCATTAAACAAACTTTAATTTTTGGTATGCCTGACACTGTACTATGAATATAAGTATACTGGCCTATCTGATGTGCCTACTATTACTATAATACTTGTTAGTGCCACTGCCATGAACGTGGTGAACCTTTACTGGTATGGAGAGTCAGTCAGCCATTGAGGAGACACTTCTCTCACACTTCTCTATTGTGTATGTTTGGGACTACCGTTGGCATTTCTGAACTACAACATGTTTGATTTTTCAAAATGTAGCCAGTGGAGATGATGTTGTCCCATTCATTCACACATATTTGGATGTGATAATAGTACTCACTGTTGTTCATTAGCTACTGCTAATGGAGAGATTAGTATGTGCATGTCAATGTGGGACATGATAGTCTACACAAGGCAGTGCAGTGTCCACTATGCTGACAGTACACAAGGGGGGAGATATATGGTAGTCTTGCACGGTACAGTGCAATTGGTAAACTATCAAAATTGCACTGCCTCACAGATTGAGGGCAATGTAGGGCATATTTTTTAACATGATGCAGTGTCCTGAGTTTGCATCCTGCCTTGGCCGTCAATGGGCAGCATTGCACCAAGATAGGCACATTATCTAAATGGTGAATGTGTGGCTGCCTCTCCTATGAGATGTACTTTGTGCATGATGGTAGACCTTGCTGCAAAGTCTGAACCATTTGAGGTCTGATAGAGAAGGTTTGTGTGACACAAAATGGACAGCAAATAGGATGGTAGGTGTGTGCATGATGACTAATGTAATTTTCCCTGGTACACATGAGCTGGAGAGGGCCAAAAATGTGAAACCTTCTCAGTTTCACAGGTATTGGGTACATAACATGCCTCATAACCATGGGAGTTACCTATGGATACACAAACAACAGAAATGGATGCCCTTCCTTCAACACGGTGTTGTAACACAGCATTTTACATAGTGTTGCATTGCTGAGGATCTTTCCACAATTTTGAGACACACATGGCCACATTTATGAGTTATTGTCGCAAGGCAGCACAGAAAGTTACTTAACTGCCCTGCCCTGCATCAAAAGGACAGGAAAGTGCCATAATAATAAGATATGGCACATTTGTGTTCCTTCTACATGCACAAGATCACAGATTGGTGCCTAGTGCCAAAACAGTCACCCTTGCATCATGGTGCAGGTCTGTCTGCATTGTTGGGAAAATTGTTTCTATGCAGGAAGGGACACCTTACTGCACAAAAACAATCAATGGAGGCTTTTTCGCCTTTCCTTGTGCACTGCAGAATGCAGCACACATAGAAAGAGGAAAAATTATGGGGGGAAAGAAAATTATTTCTCCTTGTTATGCCTCCTCTGTGGAGGTACACAGTTTTGGCACATTCCCAAGTTTACAGATCCTTTTAACTCTGGGAATGTGTCAACCCCCAATGCTGTTGCACTGGAAAACCCACCACAAAGTCATGGAACACATCCTTGATGTAGAGTAAGGCACGAGTTGCCTCATAGGTATGATTGAGAGGCCTACTCTACCACAGCATCATGGAAATTGATGCTTCAGCAACACAGGCCTCCTGTACATGTGGGCCACAGTGGCTCAGCATGCCTCAACACGTGTGACTTGGAGGATTGTATTGCACATGTGCCATGTAGTGTGGTGAAGTATTAGGCCCACACATGCCACATATGCATTGTCTCATTCACAAAACACAAGTATGGTTATTTTATCCAAAATATTTTACTGTCATGAAGTCGGTCATGTGCTTCAGATGTACTTACCAACCTGTAGGCTATTCCCATAACTCCCACTTGGAAGCGCTTGATTTATAATGTTATGTCGGAAGACGTATGCATCATGAGCACTCCTAGGGTAGTCTGCCAGCACATTGATGGACATCCCCAGTTGGTTGACTATTCCCTGCACCTTGATGGAATATGTGTGCTTCCGATTGTGATAGAGGTGGAGGTTAGCAGCAGGAAACACCAGTTGCACATGAGTGCAGTCCATTGCTCCCAACAGATGTGGAAATCCAGCAATGGCATAGAAGCCCTGCTCGTTTTCAAGTTGTTTCTGCTGTGTGTTGTGGAACATGAGGTACTGGGGGGCAGCGGAGGATTTGAAAATAAGATGGCATCCGAAGGGGAACAGGAGAGACAAAAAGCTAGTGCTGGGGCACACCAAGGTACTTCCGGGAGTTGACAGTGAAAGTACATAATGAAAAAACAATCATATTATAATTAAATTGTGGAGACGTGTCGGACTGGGCTGCAGAGGAACGGGACCAGAGCCCTTTAAACTTCCTTTGTGCGCCCACTTCGCGGGACGCGTCGGACTCAGCTGCAGAGGGGCGGGACCAGAGCCCTTCAAACTTCCTTTGCCTGCCCGCGCCCGCTTCGTGGGACGCGTCGGACTCGGCTGCAGAGGGGCGGGACCAGAGCCCTTTAAACTTCCTTTGCGTGCCTGCGCCGGCTTCGCGGGATGCGTCAGACTCGGCTGCACAGGGGCGGGACCAGAGCCCTTTAAACTTCCTTTGTGTGCCCGCTTCGTGAGACGCGTGCAGGACGCGCCCGGGCCAAGGACGGGCCCGTCCTGCGCCCGTCAGCGCTTGGAAGAGGCTGGGCTGGGCCACCCCTCTTTATTGTACGTATTGGGGACCAGTGAGTGGAACTTGAATATACAGCAGTGAGGCCTGAGGAGTTTAAGCTTATTGTAGGTGAGCGTAATATTGCAGTGTCCTAGCAGAGCCCTAGTGGGGAGGAACAGAGGAGCTAAGCGTGTACAAGTGAGACCTTGATCAAGGAGCCTCCAGGAAAGCGAGACAACGTGACTGTTGGCTAGGGGAAGTGCAGGACCTTGCTGGTGGCGGCTGGGGGAGGGACCAAGCCCCATTCAACTGAACATTGCCCGTCTTTGCCCGTTATTGATAGGAAGAGACAGGGCAGAGCCGATTCTCTGGGTTTTCTTTTACCCGTTATATTTACCCTTGAGAAATCTTATTAATTCAATTAGGATGGGGAAAAGGAAGGCTAGTGGTAATCCTATTGGGCAGGGAGGGGCGAAGAAACTACCCCGACACGCTGCTGAGAACTGCACACTGACTCAAATTGATGACCTAATAGAGGAAGTAGAGAGCCTGCTAGCCACTAAATCTTGCAAGTCCTCCAAGAGAGGGACTGACGTTGCAACTAAAGACATAAAGTATTTTTTTATCCCTGCGAATAGAGAGCTGCTGCAGGAATCACCATGGGGAACTCATTTGGAGTCTATCATATCAGAAACCCCTGCTAACTTTGTAGAGAGCCCCATTCTGAGCGTGTCTAATCACCAGGACAGCGCGTCACCTCCCATAAATTGTTCTAATCGTTTCTTACCCCTTGTCTCCCTGGCAACCTCTAGGATAGAGAAGAGTGTACCAAGTGCAGCTGAGGAGGCATTATCACACTCAGTCACTCAGGGGGAATGCCCTGTTGAGGTGCAGCTAGTACAATTAAGAGCAGAGATAGTGAGCCTAAGAGAGTACCTTACATCTTTCAGTCACATGATACATGAGAAGCTGGACGGCATAACTGCCGTAATAGGGGACATAAGGAAATCCTCTTCTAAATCTGAGTTTAACTCTCCATCTATGCAAACCCAGCAAATTGTAATATCTATGGCAGGAAAACATAGGGGAAAGAGGGCTGGAGTGGCATTACAAAACTGACAACGGGAAGACTGTGTAGCCTCCAAATTGGTTAATTCAAATAAACGTGATACCAATTTGATACGAGGGGCAAATCATGAGGTGTACAGAAATAAGCCTTTAGACAATAGCAATAAAGACCCCCCATGGAGTACCTTGTCAAGTCAGATCAAGCATGGTCAGTATGACGTATACATGATGAACATTCCAAAGTTAAACTACGATTCAAAGGAACAAGGGGACTCACTTAAAAATAAAGTTATTCACTGAGTAAGGGGTGTAAAGAAATGTAGGTTCGTTATACGGGATGACATAGTAACTGCCCAGAGATATTCAAGTGATAGCTCAGAAACGGACCTCATAGGGCTGAAACTGAACAGCCAGAGCTTAGTAAAGGGTCTTCTAGCGCTTGAGCAAAGATTGAGACCTGGTACCTTATCCCAAGTGACTCTTACCCAAACGATTTCCCCATCAATGGCTAACTTGTTTTTTACAGGCAGCCCTAACAACCCACTGCTTTCCAGTATATGCACCTCAAGGCGGGGCCATAGGAGTAGCTCAATCTCAACTGTGGATTGACGTAAAGCCCCCATAGCGAAGGCAGGGAGGGATGATGTACTTATTAAAAGGGTTCTAGAACCCTGTGCCCTAAGCAATCTGCCACTGGGAATTGTGGGAGCAGAGGTAGGAATGAATTGTAATGGTCAAGTAGAAGGGAGGGACTGTGGACCAGCATCTTCTACAAATAAGACCAACGAGAGATTGCAAAATATTGGGGATGGTAAGGATCCCCTAATTAAACTCTTATCCTGGAATGTGGCAGGTGTGCTATCCAAAACAACTAATCCAGAGTGGTACAGTTTCATAGACCAACATCATATTATTCTACTACAGGAGACATGGGCCCCTTCTATGATTTATAGAGCAGGTTACTGGACCTTCCAGAAGGCTGCGCTCCCATCGCCATCTGGGAGGGCATCAGGGGTCCTAATAACTTGGCTAAAGCACAATCTGTTCCCCAAGGCAAAGGAGCTATTCACCCCCAGAAGGGATATATTAGCTGTGGAGGTTGAATTTAGCAGTCCAAGGGGGCCTACTCGTATAGTATTTGTAAATATATATATTAGACCTAGCCCATAAAACACTCAGATTGCTCTGCTAAATTCGCTCACAGATTTTTTGAACCACTTACCAGGTGGGCAAGGCTTAATCGTTGCAGGAGACTGCAATATACAACTGAGCTGTAAGGATGATCACCAGCAAGAAGGAATCCAGTTTGCAGACCGCTGGGACTGATCAGGCCCGGTCCAGGTCACAACAAAGAAAACAGGGGGAGCATTAGATTTATTTAAGAACTTAATAAAAACTATGGGGCTATGAATAGTAAATGGAAACACGAAGTCGGACACTCTGGCGTTGCCTACATATAGAAAAGGACCATACTCAAGCCGCCTAGATTGTATTTTAGATCATATACTTTGGAACTCTCTCATTGACATGGCTGTCTCTCCACTAGACGACAGTGACCACCAAGCTCTCTGTACATCCTTCTTAATTTCCACATTTAATTGTAACATGCCGACTAAATGGGTTAAGGGTAGTGCTTTAATCGCGACAAACGACTATAAAAACATGAGGTGGAAAATGGTGGCAGAAGATGTACATTTTCAAATATCAATATACAAAGTGATTACATCGACGCTTCTTCCCAGGAGGTACACTGACTTTGCACTGGTTGACCTGATTAATTTGCATGATAGCTTGATCAACCGATTAAGACCATGTTTCCAGGTAGTAAGGAGGAGGATAGACACTACAGACAGATCACTGAGATGGTTCTCTAGCTCCTGCCGACAGGCAAAAATACAGCTGTTGGGAGCATTGAAGGCAGGGAGTCGCAGAGAGATAAGAGCAACCAGGACTGCAGATAAACAACACTGAAAAATGCCAAAAAAGAATGGGAAATCAAACACTGGAACGCTTTGGTAGATGCTCTCCATGAGAAGGATACAAAATTGTTCTAGAAACTAGTGGCAGAAAAAGGATATTCCCAAAACATGGAGAGCTATCCAGCAATCCAGCCAGAAACTTGGGTGTCGAACTTTGGAAATTTGTACAGATTGGCTCAGACTAGCTGCATCACAGTTCCTCCAACAACACCAGAGGGTCTTCTAATTCTTATACACCAACTTTTGGGGTAGCTATTTCATCTAACTTTTATTTGGACCTTTTCATCCTAAAAGAAACAACTTTTGCTCTTCAAACATTACGTAAAAGAAAGGCTCCTGGACGAGACGGTATCCCAGGTGGCTTGTATTTGTCTCGACCCAGAACTTGGTCTTTATATCTAAATGCACTTAGCAATGAGATTCTGAAGGGTGGTGGGCTTCCCCCCACATGGCAAGGATCAATCATAGTCCCTGTTTTTAAAAAGGGGTCAAGGGAATTACCAACTAACTATAGGCCAATAAGTTTAACTGATGTGAGCCAAAAAGTATTCTGTAAGCAGGTCCTGGTCAGACTGCAGACATGGATAGAGGACTTTCATATCCTCTCCAACTTCCAGGCAGGTTTCAGGAAAGGAGTGAGTACAGTAGACCAGGCATTTAGGTTTAACCTCCTTTGCTGGAAATACCTGATACTCAACAAGAACCACTTGTATGCGGCCTTTATTGATCTGAAAGTCGCTTTTGATATGGTCCCACGGGACTTATTTTGGAATGTCTTGGAGTCTTACCAACTTGACAAAGAACTGTTGAGATTGATAATGTATCTCCACAAGGGTACTTATGCTCAGGTATGCTGGTCTCAAGGTGGAGATCTGACAGAAGCCATACCTGTTGATGGGGGGGTCAGACAGGGGTGTGTCTTGGCTCCCACACTGTTTAACCTCTTTATCAACGGTGTGGTAGACCAGCTGATGCATTGCAATCATGATGCCCCGAAACTAGCAGGAGTCCCTGTCCCCATTTTAATGTTTGCGGATGATACTCTATTGATTTCAAGAACCCCAATGGGCCTCCAAAACAAACTTGATGCTTTTTCTAATTTCTGTGCCAAGAGGGGACTTGAAATAAATCCAACCAAGACCAAGTTTATGGCCTTTAATCCGCATAAGTCATTCAGGAGGAAAATGACAAAAGCTGGACAATTGGTAGAGAGAGTTAGCCAATTTGATTACTTGGGGATCAGACTAAAGGATGACCAACAGTGGTCAGCACAGATTGGAAAGAGTTTGTCTGTCCTCCGGCAGAGGTCAGCAATTGCCAACATCTCGGAAGGGGAAATTTCACCTGCCATTACAGTATACAAGGCAGCGGCAGTGACTGCTTCAACTTATGGTGCCAAGCTATGGGAGTGTTGTAATTCCAGAAGTTTGACAACGGTAGAAAATCGCTTTATGTGTAACTTTTTGCGGTTGCCGATGAGTACTCCTCTCACGCCCCTCAGATTTGATCTAGCTCTAAACGAGATTCAAGGTGCAAGGGTGCCTGCATTGGCGCTAAGCAGCCAAAACAACTCTCGTGCACGAAAACAGCGGGAATTTGCTGTATTCTTTTAAATACAGTGTATTCCTGGACTTTCCCTGTCACACAGGGGAGCTGCGCAGCGTGACTTTCATCTAAATATGCCCCTTAGAGTTCAGTGGTCTGATGGGTTACTCTGTCACAGACGTTACGGATATCCTGTCCACGTTTTACAAGTATATTATATCCAATGGTACTTGCAATACTGAGGACAAGATATCAGTTATATTTGTGAAGGAGTTACACCCGCCGAACACTATATTAGACCCTAAGTTTGGGATTGAATCACAAAAATGTTGAAGAAAAACATTCTCAAAAATTTGCATCTGGCACAAAGCAACAGTTTTAAAATGTAATACCACTCTTTCCTTTTAAAACAGGTGACAACATTAGAGCCAAACTAGTACAGCCATACAAAGAACAGGTGCAAAATATTCTAACACAACTATTGAGCCTAGAGCCAGTCATTTACCATGTCATAGCACAAAGCATCCAACATCACAGATAATCCTTACACTATGAATTAGACATACAGCATGACACTCACTGGTAGCACTGGGGTCACCTAAGCTCGCACCCTCTCAATGGTGTAAGTCGCAGGTCCACCTGTGAAACATAACATGCGACTTAGCACTGTGAATGTTGGACCACAAAACACCGTGATCAAATAGTGAACATTACACACAACTTGCAAATGGACATTGAACCCTTCTTGTGGTAACAACTGAAATGGCTCTTTTGGCATGGCTGAAAAATTTACATTGTTAGGGCTGGCTGACATGTACATACATATGACAAACTGTAACATACATCTCATGGGCACATTGTTGAACTATTTCATATGATTCACTAGCTCAAGATTTCGCAAGGCTACCTGGTGTCATGAATGTGTCAGTGTCTTACAGGAAATACAACAGTTCAGTGATGAAAATGCATCTGCCTGTACCACCTCCTTGGGACTACGGGATACACCAAAAACATCTACCTTCTGGATTCTGAAAGTTGAGAATCTAGTGTGAGAAAAGATTGCTGTGAAAAAGGAGTTTGGTCCATTGTATCATGCACTTGTTCCAGTCCTGGAAATACATGGCACCAGAACTGTTATTCTACCACCACTTCCTTGATCAAAAGAAAATTGCTTTGTCTCCTTTGATAATGTCAAACTACACCATATGGCCGATCCTCAACAACAGACCTAGTGGATTCCTGGGTAGTTCCCGAATCCATCCCACTAGAGACCAGGAAGTTCTTCTACATGTTTTGAGCAGCAATGTTGACACCTACCCGAGCTTGAGGAGGGTGGAAAATGATCTTTCATTAATACCACTGTCATCACCTGCAATAAGAAATGCCCCACATAATGAAGACTATTACTCAAATACAACTCAAACAGATGGCATTGTCTATTGCAAACAACCAAGGGAGACTTCTGTTAGTTCTCCACTTCCCAACACACCGCCAGCTTTTGCACTAATTACTTCTGGGTACTTTGCTGATCGAGATGATTCCTTCTCTGACTTTCACTTCTTCTGGGAAACCATTGTCAAGTGTGCATAAGCTGACAAATTGTCTTAAAGATAAATATTTAATTCATCCATGGAACTATCTGTGGCTTCTACTAACTGTACTTGCATTTCTTCTATGGATTGGATCTGTCATCGTCTTTTTCTTACTGATACATGGGCATTACCCTCCTGAACACCATGCAGTCAAACTGGTGTATGAGGTTCTAAAACCACATTTTTTCTCACACAAGGACTCCCAAGACTTGTCCCTAGTGAACATTTCAGCTACACCAGATCCTGATGGCATTGTCTGGGATGAGGTAGCCTTTGATATGTTTGGCCAGATGGAAGTTCTTCAAATTCCATATATTTTTAAACTATCTTTAAATGATGTAATAATACCTGGGATTGTTACTGATGACTGGGATGTAAAAACTGTTGATTCTATGCTAGCTGAGCTAGAGTATTTTACTCTATTTGAAAGTGAAGACATTTACCAAACAAAAGAAAATTATGGTGATATGTTCTGATACAATTATCATGGACATCATTTAATTTGTAGTGCAAGGTCCCGAAAGACTATTTTTAACTACGCACAATGGGAACATTATCCTACCATGCCAGTTGGGAGTTCTAAAACATATATGAACATTTACATATTTTTCTGTGCATATTTATCAAGATGCTGTGTTCTTTTATTTTAAATTACCCTTGATGGAAGTGTACAAGATATTGTTAACTGATACACACTTGATTTATTCTGATTCCTTCATTTCCCGGTTGGCTATGAATATTGGATGAAGTCGATTGACTTAAAGAGGTTTTGCGTAAAGTAAGATCTGGCAAATGCAGGGAAGGGAAGCTTTCTTTGGAGCATGCCTGATACCTTTACAAATGATATTTTTACATGACACAGTGCAGCAGACAAGCTGTTAAGGCTTGGCAAACATAAAAGAGTTAAATGCACCCAGTACCCTCACTCCTGCAAAATTTTACAAATGGCAAAAGATCTTTAATACAACTGAAGAACAGTTCGCTGGGTAGGTATGCAATTGAACTTTTAATAGAACACTTTCAGGTCCTGGTGGGTGATAATTGTGGCCAGTAGACACAAATGGTTGTTGTGAGTTTTGTCAATGGTTTGCAAACAACTTTCCTTGCACAGAGTTTGTAATGCTTCTGCTGCAAATTTGGCCTGTTATTTGAAGGGAGTTCCTGTTCCTTTGATTCGGCCAGCATTCCAGGTGCTCTCAAATGGAAGTTATGTACTTCTAAACAGCTGGAGTTGTTGTGATGTGAGCCAGAAGTGCTTGTGTAGTTTTGGTCTTCCCAAATTGTAACTTGTTGTGGTAATGTCCTTTTCCCCTCTATGCAACAGACAAAAGTAACAGACATATGGCCTCATATTGCTACTTCTAATGTAAATTTTGATAAGATGAGCAGAATAAAAGCTCTTTTGTTTCAGAAAAATGTAGAAAAATGTAGCGCTGCCATCAGCCTACGAGACCTTCGCGCTCCAAGTAGCAAGGTCATCCGTGGAAATGCAGTCCCTTTTAAATACAAACTTTCCGAGACATTTTGGTGAACTTGTGTGACGGAAATTTAATGTGTCCAATACTGCGGGGATTGTACTCTTCTTTAATGCTGTTGGTTCTGGGTTTGTCAGCACCTTTTTATCTATATTTGGCATAATACCTTCAGCCCTGCACTCAATATTTTCGGGTGTCTTAGGGGATTCACAATGGCTGCCCCATCTCTGCAAGGAGGACTGATTATGCTTTGGCCAGCACAACTGTGTCGTGAACGCATGATACAGCATTTTGGAGCACCACTCCTTGAGCAACTGGAGTGCAACTGGTCTTGTCTGTTATACCTGTCCTGGACTGTGTGCAGCCCATGTTTCAAAACCTTCGGAGCCTTTTTGAATATGTACTACAACTGTGTCTTTCTATGCTGCACTCACTTTCAGTGGACGCTGATGAGTTGGTGTTCTTGTTGAGGGCTCATTACCAGACATGCTCATCGTGGGTGCGTTTTCTACAGGAAGTCTCCTATGAGCCGCCCTTTGTGAATCAAGTGGGTCTTGGTAATCTAAAATCTCAGTTTCTGTCTGGCACAACACGGAATGCTGCTGCCTTGGCTGGAGCTGACATTTTGGAACACAAGTGCTCTTTGACTTTCCTTGGCACTGATTTGGTCACATTAACATCTATCAAAGTGAGAACTTTCCTTGATTCAATTGTCCTGGATATAATTGCCACTTTTCAAAATGACAATGACTTTTAAATGAGATATTTGGGGCTAGATGTATCAAACGTTTTTGGGATCGCAAACGTCCCAACGGGCAAAAATGCATTTTGGTATGTAACAAGTCCAATTTGCGATTCAGTAACTTGTATATTGGATTTGCGCCTACATACCGATTCAGTATTAGAAAGGGGCATGTCAAGGGCGTCCCTTCCTAATACCGAATTGCAGAGGTATGTATGATTGTTTTGTGGCCATGAATGTGGTCGCAAAACAATCGCAGTTACCACCAATTTCAAATTGATGGTAACCCATTTGCAAAGAGGAAGAGGTCCCCAGTAGACCCATTCCCCTTTGTGAATGCATGTGCAAACATTTTATAGGAGCAGGCAGTGGTCCCACGAGCCACTGCCTACTCTTAAAAAATGAAAAGAAAACTTTTTATTTTTCATTTTTAAACGCATCCCATTTTCCTTTAAGGAAAACGGGCTGCATATAAAAATAATAGATTACTTTATTGAAAAGCAATCACAGACATGGTGTACCGCTGAGCCCAGCAGGCCACCATCCCTGTGATTGCAGCCATTCGCAATGGCTTGAAAATTGCGACCTACCTCATGAATATTAATGAGGTAGGTCCATTTGCGAGCCCTTGCGAATCGCAGTATGAAACTCCTGGAGTTTCATACATTCCAATAGCAATTACTTAATTGCGATTCTCTAAAAATTGCAATTATGTAATTGCTTTTGGATAAAATGATACATCTGGCCCTTGGCTTTTAACAAGAAAATGGTTCTGTTTTAAATTGACTGTTTTAATTTGCCCGGCTTCAGTGTGCTAAGCTTGACAATATGGACATTTATATATTTAAGTTTATTTTTAATAGAGCATCGATTGAGTTTTCCTCTACACATTGAACCAACAAGGGGAGGGTGTCATCAGGTTAATTTATTGGGTTTTTATGGGCACGTTACTTTAGCTATAGGCCTTTAGCTTACTAACAATTAATTTTTTTATTCATTTTATTTTCATAGCAGAAGCTTCATTCTGTGGTGTTTTTTTATTCCTTTTATATCATACACTTTCAGCCTAGAAACTGTTTTCATTCCTATTAGTTTGACATTTTTGTTCTGTGCTTTGCTCAAGGCTGTAGACAGTATTGTTGTCAGTACAAAGTGGAACAGACAATCACTGACACTTCATGGGAAACATTCTTGTTCTTACGTTTGGTCAGTTTTCTCGGAACACCATCTGTTTTCTTAAGAAACATTCTTCTTCCCCCTATAATTTAGAGGGAGAGTTCCAGCCCAAAAATTGCCACCGTATACTGTTGCTTCATTGCAGCTGTCTGCCGAGACTTGACGTCTTCTCCACCTACATGAGAGAGGACCCTTAGTAGACCAACAGCTCTCTTTGGTACTATCATACACAGGTATGGAGAATGGAGCCTTCTTGGGGATCCGGAAGGGCAGATTAGGGCTAACACTGCTGTGCTCTAGTAGTGTGTTAGTGGCGTAGGTAGAAAAACTGACACTATGGTTGTACTTTCTTATGTTTCACTTTCTTTGTCACTGCAATGCCATTATAATGTTTTATTATCCTAATCCTTTCAGTACGTCATTTTATCTAGAACACAGTTGATTCAATAAAATATATTGAACTCATTTCTACTTCTGCTTGTCCTTGTATGTGTGAGACGACTGTAACTGAGAGAATGGGATGAGATCTGTTATACCATGATTTCCATGAGAAATCAGAATGTCAGGTGTATGCGCACAGCTGCCACAAATCATCGCCACTTTTAGGTGCTGGTGAGGTACTGCTTGCTGACCTGAAGGGTTGGGCGGACAGTTGTCACACTGTGTGGAGTTGAACTCAGCTCCCAGAACCTGGTAGTGCTGCCGTCCACATCTAGAGGTCTCATTAGTAAAATGAGAGCCAACATGACAGGTGCTGGTGAGGTGTGGGTGGGGCATGGATAGGCACATATGAGCTTGCCATTGCTGTTCCATAGGCATGTCAGCTGCATTTGTCCACTATGCACTCACCAGTAAGTGTGAAGACAATGTTTGTGGGATACCAGTTATGTCACTTCCTGTGCTGATGGGTGATGGAAACTCCTGTGATGTCACTTCCGGTGCAGATGGATGATGGCACATTCATTGATGTCACTTCCTGTTCATACAGACAATAGGAAAGACGCCCTATTGCTTGACTTCAACTTTTGAAGAGAGTTTGACGTGAAAACCAGTAATGTCACTTCCTATGCAGATGGATGATGGTAAGCCCAGTGAACTCACTTCTTGTGCAAATGGGTGGTGGGAAATCCAGTGGTCATTCATTGTGCAGATGGATGAAGGGAAACCCAGTGATATCACTTCCTATGATGATGGTAAATTAGTCCTCTTGCTTGATTTCTGTTTTAAATACAGTTTTAAGGGAAAATGTCAAAGCAACAGTGGGGAAAGTATTGGACTTCAGACAGGTTAGATTTACAATTCCCGCTCAAGCCTATTTAGCAGTATGGAAAGTGATGGTCTTCATAGAGGTTAGATTTACTTTTCCAGCTCCAATCGAAGCAACAATAGGGAAAGTTGAACTTGGAAGGGGTTTAACTTACTATTGCCACTCTAATCAAAGCAACAGTAGGGAGAACATAGGAATTTGAAAAGGTTAAACTGACTTTTCTCATTCCAGTTTAAGCGACAGTAAGGAAAGTGTTGGACTTTGGAGGTGGTAGATCAAATATTACTACTCTATACTAACCAACTGTAGAGAAAGTGTTGGACTCCTGGGGGTTATATTTACTATTATTTAAGCAACAGTAGGGAAGGTGCTTGAACTTGGATGGGTTAGATGTACTATTCCCACTTCAATCTAAGCAACAATGGGGAAGTGTTGGGCTTCTAAGGGGTTAGATTTACTATTCTCACTTCTATCAAAGCAACAGTAGGGAAAGTATTGAAATGTTTAAGGGGTTACATTTACAATTTCTACTGAAATGTCCGCCAAAATAGAGAAGCTATTGGACTTTGGACAGGTTATACTTACTATTTCAACTCCAATCCAATCAGCAGTAGGGAAAGTGTTGGACTTTAGATGGGTTATATCTACTATTACCCTTCCAATCTAAGCAAAAGTATGTTGGACTTCAGAAAGGTTAGATTAACTGATCCCAGTTCAATGTAAGAAACAGTAGGGAAAGTGTTGGACTTCAGGGAGGTTATATATACCATTTGAACGCGTGATCAAGTTTAAAAAAACACTGAAATAAATGTACATTTTACTAAAGCAATACTACATTATCATATACAATAAATAGTTGAATACAATTTACTTCACTTCCTACAGCCCAAACCCCCATAAAATAAATAAAAAAATATATATATATTTATAATAGTAGAATGCAGCATAGGTAAAACTAATACAACTAAAAACAATAACAAATATAAAGTACATTTTTCAAGGATTATCAGTAAATAAACCAGTCAGCTAATTATTAAATAATTAAAATTAAATAAATACCATACATAACAACCAAATTAAACATTTATTTAATGAATTATCAATTAAATATTTAAATGATTAAAACATATTCAACACATTATGGCCCTCTTTATGACCCTAGGGGACGGTGGTATTTTGGAGAAGAGTACTGCCAACAGGCTGGCGGTAGTCTTTCCCAAAATATGACATTGCCGATTTGGCTCAAGCCAAACCACCAATGTACCACTCCGTCTGCCAGGGCGGTAACAGCTGCCGGGTTGGAGACTTCACTGTCCCACCCCCAAGATTATGACCCACCTTCTGCCATGGTTTTTGTGGTTCCTTCCCTGTCACTGATAGGGGTCTTAATATGGCGGATGGTAGGTAACCGTGGCGATGGTGTTTTGGCGGCCGTCGCCGCAGCGGTAGGCAGTCAATACCCCCAATGCCATAATAAGGGCCTATATACTTTAAATAGCTTCCTACCTTATTACCCTACAAACCCAACAATCTGCTACTAAAATATAAATTGCTAATGAAAGTATAAGAAAAAAATATACATTAAAAATAAAGTAAATTTAAACAAATAAAATATCAATTCATCCACAATCCCACCGTACATATTAATAATCAATAAAATGCTTTATTTAACATTGAAAATTTGTAGACATTAAAAAAAGCACAAAGACCCACTACCATATTATACATTATAATTAAATATAAATAATAGATTTATAACATTTATTTACAAACTAAAATAACAACTGTAGCAAGAAAAGTAGGACAAATGTACTAATAATACTAACACATAAAATTACTGCACTAATTAATATACAAATAAGTATTAAATAAACCATATTTATTACAATAATATCAACATAAATAAAATGAAATACAATATTATTAAAAATGATATTATATACATACCAAACAATACTGTTAGCCTAGATATTCTGTTCTATGATATTTTGTAGTGAGGGTTTTTTTACACAATAGTCATGTCACAAGATAGTTTTGAATTGATATTTGTATCATTCACTCTATGCGGCAAACATCACAAGCAGTAAGGCATGTTTCAAGTTCAAGGTGCAAGTTTCAAATTTATTTAAATGATTTGAATCTCCAAACAGCACCACATATCATTTAACATATCAAATATACTTCAATACAAGGTTAAAAAGCATTTAGGAAAACTTAATATTTTTAAACAAGCCATTTCATTTTCGGTGAAAAACAACAAATTGATTTTATATTCTAAAACAAAGACCTTAAGAATTTATGACGAGGAAAGTGCAGTGCAGGGCAAAAAACAATATCCTGATTAAGATCTTGTATATCAATATTACATAAATCACAGATTCTTTCCTTAACTGGTAGGTTCCACCATCTGCCTGATAAACACTTCTGAGGTAATAGAAAGAAAAAACAAATAATACTGTTCTCAAGATTCCAGCAGGTTAAATACATTTCTTTTCAAATGTAATGAAGTTATAACTGTGGCATACCTTCCCTTTTTTTTTAAAGAAAAAAACCAATGTCGATAGTCAGACCAAGATTGCATGAAAGCAGTTTTATCAACATTTTAGCTACAACATAGACACTCCAGTGAAAACATCCTGCTGTAACCCAAGCTGTTTCAGTGTGAAATTAAACTTTCTATAAACACAATTTTCCCCTTCAAATTAAAGGTTTCTGAATGCATTAAATTCCTGAATGAATGCTCTGCACTGTTGAGTAGGCGATGACCACATCGTAACACTGCAGCTAGGGCCAGTACAAGGTACTGACTTGACACTGGTGAAATTTTTTAATACCGCCAGTGAGATTGGAGGAATGTAGTAATTCTGTGGTACTAAATTCCAACACTCTGCTCCGCCGGTGTAATTAATCAACACTGGTCAGTGGTGCTACCATGAACAATATCACAGCCACAGGTTTTTGCTAAACTGCAGACAAAATAGCAAGTTAGTTGTGCTGGTATTGTTGTAGCAAATTGAAAAACAAAATAGCCCTAATTGACAGACAACCCTGGCATTAAGAAGCCACTGCAAGCTCTTCCGTTGTAGGACAGTGACAGAAGCATTGACCATCACATGAGCACATCCTATCACCATTGAGGGGGGAGTGGTAAGGTGCCACAACACAGAGGTGACGGTGAAGGTCATGAGGGAGGGCTTGGGACTAGCTGTGCAGAGCGAGAAAGGAAATTAACTGAAATGGGGAGGTTAAGCAAAAAGGGGCAGTCAATATGGTAAGCGGAGGGGGCTAGAGGCTCTAGAATCAGACACCATATGGACAGAGAAAGTCTCCTGGCTGCTTTTCATACGTCCTCCCCGACTGGAGTGTCCAGGTTAATTTATTACATTGGTGTCCCAGACAGCTGTAGCAGCAGGGAAGGAGCGTGTGACACGCTGATTCCTTGTTCACTTCATTGAGGCTGCAGGACTGACTGATCAGACAGAGAGAACTGAAGCTCAGCTCCACATTAGCATAAAATCTTGGTGCACTGAATATTCTTGTCCATGCCACCACCATCCCCACCAGCCATGAAATGGAGAGACAGCCCCAGCGAAAACTGTGAACTGGCCTTCACCGAGGCACACAGGTGGCTGCAGTTGAGAACACGTGTTTCTTTATTATTGTTTTTTTCTATGTATTCTGTGGCTTGTTTGCAGCTGAACATTAACTGTGACTGTGCTGTGAGAAGTGATGATCGTGAACTTTTGTGGAGAGAGGCCAGGGTTAGCTGGGATATGGGGATGAGCTGAAAATCTGCTGCACACTAGCACGAACAGCTAGGTGTCTCACGAACCTGAGGGTGTTTAGTTGTAGGACAACATATTGCCTGATTGGAAATATATTACAAGAAAAAGTACATGTGTAAATGACCCCTAATACTTGGAAAGTTTGAGAAACTTGCATGCAGTCTAGAAAATATAAATGACGATGAGTTTAGCCCAAAATTACACTTTTGTTGGACGTTGAGCGGTACATTCAGATCACAAGTGTTTAAGAGGTCAGACAGAGTGAAAAAATTTTTTTCTCTTGGGTCTTAAATTTCAAACCTTGCTAAAAGTTACTTCAGTGTAAAGTAGCTTTGAATCTTCACATTTAGGCCATGTGGTGAGTTCTCAGGTTAAAGGTAGAATGAGTTATGTGAGGTACACAAACATTTGCCCCTGGTGAAGTGGTTAATCAATGTTATAATTTACGTGCAGAAGAAAAGATGATATCACCCTACCACAACAAGGTCAGGATCCCTGGAGACATTGTACCACAAGCAAAGGATCAGATCATGGAATATACTTATCCAGTCTGAGGTGAACGAAAAGGTGTTCCACCACTGCCTTGTGTGCAGTGCAGTGCCAACGTGCAGCTGTCTCGCTTTGCCACAGACCACTCCACGAGAGACGAGAAGTGCAGCCTTTTATCAAAAAGTAAACAAGTGCTAAGAGAATTCTTGGCTCGAGGTTGGCTGAACATCCTGGAATCTCGTGGAGTTTTAATGTAACTCCATAGAACACCATTAGTTCTCATCTAGCAGCCTGAGTTGCAGCACGGACATTCAGATTACAACGTTTTCTCATTATTTGACCCCCACTTCTATTCATAAAACCTCATTTAGTAACATTAGTTATTTCTTAAGCATATAGTAGAGTCAGGGAAACTTTCAAGTGATAAACCAATAACAAATAGACAAAATGCCAATGACCTAATGCGTTGCAAAAAGCCCTTTGTCCATTCGCATGATTTACTGCCCTGCTAGGAACATGTTCAATATGTTCCTTTTTATTTAATGTGCCTGAAATGTTTTTCTCCAGTTAAAGAGAAGTCACTTCTTCTAAATCTTCATTGCCCAAATTCAATTTAAAAATTGTTTTCTTCAGAAATCTATTGCCCTTAAAAATCAGAGTCTTACGTTTTATTATATTAGTTTTTAAGAAATGGTTATCAGCGAGCTGTTGCAGATACAACAAAGAATTATGTGGGTCCTTCTATCTAAAATAACAATATCATCTGCATGTAATAAACAAGACAATGTCTATTCTCTGCTGATTCCCCCTTAAGGCCATTAAGGGACTGGGGCAAATCATAAGTATATAGAGAAAACAATAAAGGGGTAACAGACAGCCCAGTCTAAGTTCATAATTGATGTAAATTCTAGAAGACAGACTCTGATCCCTACCCAAAAGAACGTGCAATATTTAAATGCAAAAAGTACACATCAGACTTTTGTCCAGAGCATGAAAGAGAGAAACACAAAAGAGTGAAAGAAAAAGGAAGAGAAAGACAGAAAAACAAAGGGAGAAAATAGGATGAAAAAGAACCTGCAAGAGTGAGAGTAAAGGAGCAGGGAGTATCTGTTGGTGGATAAAAGAGACAGGAGGTAGAATCAAGACTATGCAGGCTCGGTATTTGGAACCCCGATATTCATAGTGGTATGTCTACAATAGTTCCATCCCTGGCAATCCTAAAAAGACCCCCAGAACAATAGAGAGTTACCCTGACTGACATCCACTATAGAGATTTACTGGTCACAAAGTGCATCAAGCCCCAGTCAGCAGTTTAGGGCAGTTTAAGGCGACTAATCACAAACACACACCAGCAAGAGCCAAAGGCGATATTAGTGGATATAGTAAAATGCTCTTTTAGAACTTTTACTTCATATTTGTGTACTAGGAAGGGACAGGGAGTCTCACTTTCCTTTTGTTTAAGTTGGCTAGCTACATTTTTGTAATTTCACTGGGTGTAAATGCTAGAGTTATATGCAATAGCAAGAAATTAAAAAGTAGGCAAGTACACCATCCACAGTGCAAGCCATCGAATCTGCTGGTGACATCTTGTGTGAAGTTATCAGCAACATAAATCATGCTTGAACATGGCCTGGTTGTTTAAGACGTTTGTGTCCCTACTTGCAGCTCTTCTTCTGAGTCTCCACTGAGCTCCTGAAGGGGACACTGGACAGAATGCAAAGTACAGTCCTCTGTCTGAGCCTATTCAGATTGTGGTGGTGGAGCACTTATTTACAGTGTGGGGAAGCTGAGCACTGGATCCCATGCTCTGTGCCATGAAAACTTTGGGCCTCATTACAAGGGTGGCGGTCCTCGTTGTTACTGTCTGACGGCTGCAACTGTGGTGGTTCAACCGCCACATTAGGTCCCTGGCAGTTGGACCACCAGGGGACTACCGTCCCTGCTTGGAACATGGTTCCCAATGGTCCGACAGGGGTCTGAGTTGCACTCAGCCAGGGCACCTGGTTGAATATAACTCTACTTACCGTAAGCCTTTCCATAGTGGTAAGTCAGTGCTGGAGGACAAAGGTGGGGCCTGCATTGCCCATGTCCATGGCATGACCATGGCACCCCTCTGCAGGCATGGATAGTGTAGAGCCCCCCTACCCAGCACTGTCAGAATGTGCACTGTCTGCTTTGCAGACAGTGTGCATTCCAAGGGTGCTGGGGGCTCCCCTGTGCGACAATATTGGTCTCGACTCCATGTGGGTTGAAGACCTATGCTGCCACACAGTTTCCACTGGCCTGACCGGTGGAAACAGTCAGCCCAGTGAAAACCATGTAATGGGGCTGGTGAGGAGACAGCCAGCTCCATGCGATCTCCTCAGCGCGAGACTGGTGGTCGGCTTGTCTGACCACCAGACTCGTAATGAGGCCCTTTGTCTTTGTTCAGATTCAAGTGCTGAGTATTCAGCCTGCAACCGCTAATCCACCCATCACTATTCATCAATAAGTAGGGTCAGCAAGGATTACTAATCATACACCACCCTGTGATCAGTGTTGAAAAAGTGTGTGTTATGACTGCAGGCCCTTGATGGACGTGTTTATGTAAAATAGAAAGTGAGCAGTGAAATTTAGAAAAACAGGGACATTTAGAGAAAGCAGCAATTATAAAAAAACTTAGAAGAGTGAGATAAAGAGACATGATTGCTATGGTAGGGGAATGAAGGTTAAGCATCCTTGGTAATCGATAAGCCAGGCATTCAGTAGAATTGGCACCTGGCCCTAACAAAAAGATTGTGCCTATTCACTTTTTTTAATTAGGCACTGAAAATAGCCAGTTGCAAATGATTGGCAATGGGTCAATATTCACTTACCAGGCCATAAAGGCTCACTTTTTGGTTTTCCATGTGGATATTGCTGTCTTCTCAGTACAAATATCCCCTGGAGGGCTGATTGTCAAGCTGCTCAGACAGTGGAGTAATACAAAATTACACCCCCCACTCCCCTTGCAGAATGTGATGGGGCGAGCCCTGATTCTCTCATAACTCACAGATATTAATTGGCCTTGGGCTATATGGGGACCCTTTAAGGACTGGGGCCTCGTGAAGGGTTGGGGACCACCAGCACCCTAGGGACCTGTATTAGACCCCTTTGCTCATAATAAACAAGTAATTTCCCTTTTTGCTTATTTTTCTTTTGTGCCTTTGTTAGCGCATCTAACCTTAATAAGTAAACTTACAAGGGTACGCAAATAGGTTGATGAACCTTTTGACTCACAATTAAGATGATCCCACCGTTGCTCCAGTACACGCAGATCAATAATTAATAATCAGTCGACAATATGAATATCAATATCAATAATCAACGCTAGTCAATTACATTAATAATCATTGGAGTCACTAACTATCACACACCATGACTTTTCAGTCATGAATAGCCACACCTTTTAGTAAAAGTTAGAATATTTATTTCCCTATATTAACAATGCTAACGTCATGTAAATGAATCTCAAAATCTAATGATACACATACAGAAACAACACTGGCTGTCCAAATCGACGGAAGAACTGCAATCTCATCAAAGCTTGAAATACTACACATTCTAAGGTTACAGTGCAAATTAATGACAAGAACAATTACGCCAACAATATCACATACATCTAGATTCAGCAGAGATATGTATCAAACATTATTCCCTATTAGCAGATTTTGTTGGTGAGAACATTATCTAACATCAGATTAGCATCAGCATGTTGGACTTCATGCAAAACAATTTCGTAACACAAATTTGGAAAACATCTAACTATGGCTCTATCCAAACAGTGTGGCTGGTACCTAGAAAGAAAAAGCAAAGAGGAATAACAAACATGTGTACCATAATACCTCTACTCAATTGGATCGGCAAGCTAAAATAATCTTCATCATCAGGACATCATTTCAGTCAGCAAAGCATCAGGATTCAGCATCAAAGTTCAGAAACGCAAAGTCTTTAAGCCACTCAAAAGAACAGAGGTAAATCCTCAAGAAGAATAGAGAGAATGGCCTAGCAAACAGCAAAAATGTGCAATGCTCGAAATGCCGGTTTCTTCTCTATGCAGTCCTATTAAGTTAAATTCCTTAAAACTAATTCCCAAGTCCCTGTTGGCCAAGGGATTGCATGTTCACACTTAGTACAATAAAACTAAAACTCCAAATCTATGAATCCTACCACCACTCCGTTCACATGTCACCGATTGGTTTCTCCTGCAATTTCCTTATCATCCGGCTCCTCAGGTAACAATATTGTTGCGGCTTCTACTCCAGTCAGTGTCTCCATTGTTCTCCTCCTGAGAAAGTCAATCTCACTCACATTACTCTCATATTGTTACATTTAGCAAGAACAGCATCTTCTAGCAGTCGGTTCTCATGAGAAAGACTTTTGGCTACAAGCACATCTACACAATACCATGGAAAATCACAGTTTAACTCGCTAGGACAGCCATTTTACTAAACGTAAGAAATACAGCTTGCCATGAGGCCTGTAAACTAAGGCAAGACCTCCGCTAAGTTAAGGCCTACAATTAAGAAAGCTAATACATAATACATATCCCTTTATATGACACATTACTACATTAGTCAAACATATACTCAACATTTCGTAGTAATAGACTATTAATAAGTACACTTCGTGGGGACTGCTGGCCACTCATCGTGATCACATTTTCAAATGTGTAAATTATTTTTCTATAGTTATTCAATTTTCTATGCAAATCCATTACACAAAATACATGACCACTCATTATTAATTTTTATTGAAATACCTGCGCTAGCAATTTCACGTAAGTAAACACTTTATTAGTGTGTGGTGCTTCTATATTCAGTTCACATTATATGCACATAATTAATTGTAATAAGTGTGATTTCCACTGACAGTGTTCTGCCTTTGAAATCATGAATCACTTCAAGTTCTTCTGTTGGCACAACCCACATAGTATGCGCTGTTGTTTACCATGTGTGCTTCTGTCCGCCGAATGGCTTTCAAAACCGAAGAGTTATATTTTAGAATGCTCCCTTTCGATCTCATGAACTCCAGTAGGCTGTTTTGATTCATAATCCGTGTAAGTGTTTGTGTAATTAAATCCTGCGATTTAAAGGAGACAAGAACACTAACTGCTCTGGCATTTTACAGACGCATATCTTCTATTCAAGTTAACGTAATTCAAAACGGATATAAATACAACTTTTACCCCGCCCGAATGTCTTAATGAAGAATGTGTCAAAATGGCACCTCCTATAAATACAATGTAAAATGCCTGCGTTAATTTCCAAATGTCGCCTCTTTTACCCTACTTTCCTTAAGGTGAAGTAAAAACTTCAATGCAACATCTTGGTGGTGTCCTGATAAAATCATATTGAGTCTTCCAGCCTGCGTGTCAACTGTTAACGTACGTCAAACAAACTGGGAAGGATGAAGAAGTGATATATAAGGGAAATGTATTGGATTCTGTGCATAAGAAAGATATTGCAGGTCCCAGATGCTTTCCATGACCATATAGAGAAACGTTCCTTTAATGGGTTATGTAACTCACAGATGACTTGCAATATCACTATCATGCATGTAAGGGGTTAATTTATTCCTTATAAAACACATAAAACATGGCCACACCATCACCGTTCCCACAAACTGCTTAAATCCTTCAGCTTCTTCATATGAAAGAGAGAGCATGGTTGCAAACAAGTAAAATAAAAATAGAATCTCTGGAGAAAAATTAATCAAATACAAATGCTGTAAGATAATAGAATCTGTTTAGTACAAGTCAGTTTAAAAAAAAATGGTGCAGAAGAAACATGCAAAAATTAACTTTTCTCTAATTATCTAAGCAGTGCATAACAGCTAGAAAATTACAGTAGTAATAGAAAAGCAACATTTTGTTTTTGTTCTTTAGAAGTTTAAGTATGCTCTGTGACCAGACTTGCCTTTCCCTTTGGTCGCTGGCTCTGGCAGCAGGCATTGTGACCTCAGAACTCAACTGTAATAAGTTATTACTGTTGTGTTCTGACATCATTTATTTACAGTAGTTGAGTATGTGAGTCACAAGTCTCAAACAGAAATTAGAGACGATGTTTATATTGGGATTATAGAATCACACATATTATATGTGGGATAAATCCCCCTCCTGCCGTACATTATAAGCATATTGCAGGTCACCAAGGATTTTTGTCACCATATAGAAGAACGAGGCTGAAAGTCGAGTTCCTCATAAGTTCATGGAACTCACCCTCGCTACAAACCACTTAAAACTTCAGTATCTTGCTTTTTCATGTTTTTTACAAACTCGAACAATAAAATCAGAATCAATATTGCAAAATTAAACACACCAGAAAGCACTTGGTATTTTCACAAAAATATATTAGAATATGTTTCATGTAAATTACGGTAAAAAAGGCTGGAGCTCATATTGTGTAGTAATATGAAGAGATTCTATCTTTGCTGTAATGGTCTTCAGTTTGGAAACAATAAAAATGTTGCCATAAAATCTCACTTCTACTCATTCTTTAAAAAAAACAGACCAGAAGGAAAAGCTAGTTCTTTGGTTCCTTGTTTAAACTGCAGCTGAAATCGTGCTCCGTTACCTGCCTATCATCCAGCTTTGCTCCAGGATTTTTGACTGCAACTATCCTTGTCGTCTCATTCCATGGTGTTGGGCCCTTCCTTCATGGACCCATTTTGAGACTGGCCAGATTATAATTTCTGAATTTTTCCCCAAAGTATTTTGAACCCATGGCCTGTCCCCTGGATAGAGACATTCTATTGAGTGGCTATTTACTGCAATTTCAAGACCATTCCTTGGCCTACTTGTTGCCATCATCATTTTTCTCTCACTCATCATTGCTTTTTACTAAATGTCTTTGTAACACATTGTCCTGATAATGGTCCTGGTCAAGTTTACCTTTAGACTGAGATGTGGACTTTCTTTTACATAATATGGACTGTCTAATCGGTCCAAGTTGTAACCATACATTGACAACTGAACATGTGATTTTTTCATTGTATTATTGGACATTACTTTGTATACATTCAGCAGGTCACTACTCCCTTTGAAAGGGTTAGTCATGTAATGTACATTTCACAAGTCTTTTACTGGCAGTCCTATCACTCTCACTCCCCTACACCTGTCACGTTTTATAAGTCCTCAATAGGGGGTGCTATTACTCCTCCTGCCTGATACAATAGAGCCATTTGTTGCGCTTTCTTCTTCAATCCCCTCTGCTTTCTTTTTTCCCCTGTCTTTCCCCTTTTTCCAGTGCCCGTCTAATATCAGGCATTTCAGAGGGACCCCCATGAAAAGGGGCCCTCACAGCCCCCCTTCGGCACACAGAATACCGCCATTTTGGAAGGTCAGTGGTCTAGTGCGTGACGCGCCCACGAGTTGGGATGCGTGAGCGGCATTGCTCATAAATACCAGACCCCTACGGGGGACCGTGGTGTTTTTGGACCCCGGGGAGGTGAGAATTTTGCTTAAAGTGGGAGTGTCACTTTGATGAAGTAAGTGCGCCTAATGTTTCTGACCACGCGCGGCCGTGGTAGCGCGCTCAGTGAGTCTAATAATGCTGCATATATATATTTTTTCAGTGTGTGACTACAAGCACACACCCCTCCCGGAGGATCTATGAGGCAAAAAGCGTGGACATTAAAAGTAGGTCACACATGCACCACGTGTGTTTCTTAGAGGTGCCTTACATGTTGAAGTGTGTTGTTATGTTTTCCTAAATGTAGTAAGTCTTGTATTTGTCTATTAAATGTGATTCACAAGTGTCATTGCTCCACGAGCAGGGTGATGGTGGTAATAGCTCCACACCCTTAAGTGATACAAGTAGCAACCTTTATCCTTTCATTTTCTAAAGGGAATTCCAGATGGACATTGTTACCATTGGTTATTACTTTACTTTAGTTGTATGCACCACACTATACCACAGAGCCTTTAGTTTTAATGCTTTCACTAGTGGTAGCTGTTCAAGGAGTGACACTAGGGAGTCCACCTTGGTCCTGAAGAGGAGTCTAAGGGTAGACTCCAAAACATGTAGACCCCTTAGGATGTAAGGTACATAATATACCCCCCTCTGACACCCCTTTTTAACCATACCACCCCTGCAAGACATATTAAATTAGTAATACCATCCAGAGGCAGGTATTTTTTATCCACCTAAGACCCCATCACTCCTATCCCTCTTAGTATTCACATTGATGAAACTATAACAGTGCTCCCACGTATTCCGTCAGTCGCAGCACGCCTCGTTCTGCAGCCAAACGGGAGGAAACCCAATGATGAAGCATGCCACCAAAGGGTAACCCTGGTGGGTGAGGGTTTTTCATACAAAAATTTGTAAAAGTGTATAGGAGCTAGGGAGGATGACCCAGCCCTATAAAAACCTCCTTCTCCCTCTTTGTCAGTATAACAGTTAATGGAGGCATGTTTATCCTGATTTTGGAGATCAAAAAAGAAGGAACAGAGCCATGGATTACATGATGAACAGTGATCAAAGACGTGAATAGCACTCTCTTTCTTATGGGCAGTCAAAGCAGAGGTAACAAATGGGGAAAACGTGGAATCAATTACAGGTACCACGGATCAAATGTGCTACCAATGGAGGCTGGTGAAAGTGGTGGGGCTGAACTATTCAAAATCACATAGTGAGATCCTGACCCCTCCTAAAGGGACTTGGAGAAGTGTAGAGCTGCCTTCTCGAGAAAATGTGTGAAATATGCATAAAAGATGCATTGTGTCCATCCTTTACAAATAAAGTGGATAATCGTCAGAAGTTTTCTAGTTATTATTGAAGAGGCACTTATAGAATATCCTAGCAATTGCATGGTGCACCAAGCAAGCCTGTCCTTCACCATGAGTTTCTGGGGATGATTTTCCAACTCCCATTCCCAAAAAAGTGAGTCATACAAGATTATATCCGTGCAATTTCATTCTACAAGAGTTAGAAAGCCAAAGATTGTACAGGGAGCTCAGACAATCCTGATAGGCAATTTAACGCTGCCTTTTATCATTTTTCAAAAATATAAAACTGCTGCCACCATGTTTACCATCTCACCTTTCAAAGTTGACGATTAATCTTAAAATATTACTAAGAACTCATTGGAAGACTCAGAATGGGGAAATTAAAAATTAAACAGAGTTAAACAGACCAAGCAATCTCAAGCTTTATCCAGCAGAACTATTCCCCCAAACCGTTAATAGAAAGATTTCATTAGCTTGGAGAGAAGAACCACTCATGTTGTAAACAGCTATCAGTACACATTTTGCAGTATTGATCATACACATAACAATATCCAGAATTGATCATACTAATAACAATATAGCCACAAAACGTATTCTCAAACAAAGTATGCAATAACTGTCTATAGATGTCCATAATTCTGTACAAACTACAACTCAAAATCCAATCTTATCTGTTTTGGAAAATCACATATTTTTTATGGTAAATATGTCCTGTCCCCAACCACCAGCTTTACACTTCTTCGAAAATCACAATCATATCTAAGTCACTGCCTGTATTCATGCAGATATCTGCTTTTAATGTTGAGCAAGTTGACAATTTTGCATCAACTAAATATTTTCTGACAGCAATATCAGGGGTTTCTCTCAATACACGTGATGGGTAGAGCAAGGAAAGAACCGCAAGTTTCTCGACAAAAAGGAGATGCATAGCAGGCAGCTGAAGCACAAGCTTCGGCTATGCACGTACAGCAGGTACAGCACAGATCTCACACACTTGCATTTTACTCTAACCAACTACAACAAAGGTAGAGGTATAATCTTCCTTACAGAAGGATTGTGTCCAGCAAAGGTAGGAATGCAACCTTGAGGCACACGCACAGAATACGTTTACCATACACACTGCCTTGCACTGCTTGCAAGCTTCCTCATGCACAATGTTGGATTTTAAGAGACAGATGTATAGCATTTGTCCCTCACAGGCAAAACCAGGTTCATGAAGGCTAAAAGCAGAGATAGTATGGCTCGTCTCACACAAAGGAAGGTACCGTGGAGACAGCACAAGTACAAGCTTTATTCACAGTGAACAGCTAAGATGCTCAAAAAAATTGAGACACGTTGTCTACAAAGATCAGGTATGGACAAGCACGCTATAGGCAGCAGTAAAATAAACTTCTCTCACTCATAGTGAACAGGTTTAGGTAGTAGCGTTGCAGAAGCAGGTTCTCCCACACATGAACCTCTGATAGAGGAGGGTCCATGTGTAGCTTACCAATAGTGAAAGATAATAAATCTTTGATATTCGTTATTCATTAGGTCCAACCAGGGGGCAGTCAGTGACTTACGTTTCCATTCCAGCTATGGGGTTGCTGCCGGTAGGAGCCAAACTGAGGGGCATATATTAATAGGCCCCTAGTGCCACCTTGCGCCACATTAACATCATTTATGTTGACATTAATGTGGGCCAACGAGGCCAAAATCCCTGCGCCCTATTTACCTAGTGTCGCAATGCATGCATTGTGCCACTCTGTATCCCTTTGCTCTACATTATGCTTGCGCCAGGCATAATGTATACAAAGGGGGTGTTCCCCCATTAGGGGAGCCAGTAAAATGTTGCAAGGAAATCTATGGGATTTCCTTGTGCCATTTATTACGGCACTTTTAACACCTGCTAAAAAGTAGGTGTTAAAAGGGGTCTTCCATTATATAGAATGGGCCCCAATGTACTCTGCAGGAGTAGCACCAATATTTTAGCACTACTCCTGCAGAGTACATCAATAGCATCATAAAAAATGACACTATTGCCCTCTACCCTGCACCATGGTGCACTGTATTTTAAATATGGAGCACACATGGTGGCGGTGGGGGGTGCTAAGGGGCGCAGGGAAAGTGGTGCTGAACTCGGTGCAGTGCCACTTTCCATTAATCTTCACCACTTTCCATTAATTTGCACCTTAGTGTTTTTGTTTACTAAGGCCTCTATAGTCTAAGTAATTGTTCTGAACTTAAACTTGCAACTGCAGCAGTTCATACAAGAAGAAGAGTGTGATAAATAGTAAATTGGCCCTTTTTGATCTTAGTCTGTTATAGACATTTCTGGTTACGATAGAGAAATTATTTTTTATGATAACATTGTTCTGTATACTTTAATCTTCCAGTGTATGTGGTTTCTAATTTGTTGTGTAGGTGATTTTTTTAAGTTAAATGTCAACACATGCTTCCATTTTTTACAGATATGCTGCTAGTTTACTCCGAGGAATTCTTTTATAAAGATTTTTTGGGTCCAACTGTGCTGGAATATAGAATGTGGGAATGGGAGTTGGAGCGTGGTAGAATGAGGGGGTGCAGGGTTCTAGAGAGGATGGTTGTGGCCAGGAGAGGAGTTATGGTGATGTGCTGGTGGTCACTGGACCTTAGCTGATCACAGAATAAATCTTCAAATTGAATCTTCTCTGGCCCCATGTTGTCTTTTACTTGGCAAAGAGCAAGAGAGACCACCAGTTTGCTTCCATCACTGGTTAGTGCTCTGAGTCGGTATTCCCTTTGGGGCCTCCACTGTCTTCACTGCACCATTCATTGTCCTTGATTGAAGGTAGGACTGCGCAGCAAGCAAAATCAAAAGCAAACTATTGGGCCTCCTTGGAGCATGATATTGGATTGGGCTCCTTATCATCGTTTTGGTTGACATTTTATAGCCAGTTTTCAATCACCATTTTGGAATGGGCTCTGTTCATTCTGATGCCATTTAGAGATATTTATTGTGTACATTGATTTGAGCTTAATTTAAAAAAAAAACTGTGCACTGTATCTGTTGTACTGTTGCCTAATTGGATTAAACTCACCACTACTTATTTTTACTAACATTCTGACTGTTACTTGGTTTCTTAATTGTGGAAATGGATATCATTGTGGCTACTCCTCCTTTTTTGGCTGTGCCTGGTCCCCCCACCTTTGGATTGGTTACGCTGGAAAGATGCCTTTGAAGCATAGTTGGATGCAATAGATGGGGACACATTTACTAATAAGAAGAAAACATCCTATTGTTGTACATTGGGACCAGAGGGCAGGTCTATCTTCAAGACACTTTGTTGTTAACACAAAAATAAGTCTGGAAGGGGCATCAGGAGTGTGTCTGGGCGCTGATGTCATAAACAGTTATGCATTAGATTAAAGATTTTCTCCTTCCAGAAATGGTCTGTAGGAGAGACATAAATGTATTCAACAGTCTCAAATGATTCTTTTGATGTCTTTGTATCATTTCTTAGAACCTTAACCGTTACATGCAATTATTGTGGGTTAAATGGCGAGATTATTTGCGATCAACTAATTGAAAAAAAACAACAACAAGAGACAGGATCTGTTGTTATCCACTGAAAACCCTGATATTGAGTCTGCCTTATCCATTGCAAGAGCAGTTGAGAATTCCCGAGCATTTTTTGGGAAATATCTAAGCCTAAGGAACATGACTTGTCCAAGGAAGCGTGTGCACTTAAAATTGGGGATGATCAAAAGACACTACAAAAGGACTCAGTGCTTAAGAGTAACATTAGCCTATGTGACAAAAAGACAAGTCTAAGATTGATGATTGCATTGTATGCTTCCGATATGACAGCCAAGAGCATGTTGCTTCTGCATACACTTGTCCAGCTTTAAATCAAATATGTTTCAAATGTAATCAGAACGGACAATTTACTAGACTGTGTTACAGTAAACATAAACCTACTGCGTAGTTGATTGTTGATTCAAAGAAATTAAGAATGGATGATTGTGAAGGTGATCTTATACTTGCTGTTGAATTGAAAGATGGGGCAATGACAGTAATTTGTCATGGACGGTCGTAGATGAGAAAAAGGGTGGAAATATTGCATTGGTAAAACCATTTAAAAAGAAGCCACCTTTATGTAATATTATGAAGAACAGAATTGAGGTATCGGTGATGGTGGGTTCAGGATTGCAATTTATATTGATTGGTCTTGATCTTTTTAAACACTTTTTGCCAGAGGCCCTAAGGAAGTCTAGTGTCAAAGTCTATGCATATGGGGGCAAGAGATTGATATTGAAGGGCAATTTCAAGCTATGTTAGAATTTGTGTAAAAAAGTGTTTTGTGAAGTTTATGTAGCTAGGCAGGCAGCAGGCCTTTTAGACTGGGATCATAAAGGTGAGCAGGGAATAATTCTCGATGCCAACGATCTTGAATGTGTGGTCTTCAAATCCAAATTTGTGTCCATGAGTGTCGTGGTTGAGAATCAGTGGGTAAAGAAGTTTTCTGAAGTCTTTGCCAAAAGCCTTGGAAAGTTGGTAGGTTTACAACACCAAATAGTTTTGAAAATGGTGTCTTCGCCAGTTCCACATAAAGTTTGTGGAGTGCCTTTGTTATTGACAGCAGATCAGTGTAAAGATGTAGACAACGTATGTGAGTTGGAGATGATTTAGCTGATAGAAGTATCTGAGTAGTTGGCTCCAATTTTTATAGCATGCAAGAAGGACAACTCAATTCATTTGTGGGTTGATCTGCCTGATTTGAATCATAATATTTGGATTGATAGAGAACCTTTGCCTAACATAAACAAAATGTTCTGTACACTTGAGAATGCTTCAATTTTCACCACACTTGACATGTTGACTGCATATCTCTAGGTGGTTTTGAGTCTTGCTTCTAGACACCAAACATTTTTTGTTACTCCTGAAGGAGATTTCCATGTCAAGCACATGCCTTTTCAGTTGGTGTCAGCTTCATCAGTGGCCAAAAGACTCATGAAAAAAATGTTTGGAGATTGTGAGGGCGTGTGGTAGTTTTAGGAAGCCTATTTTTGGTAATTCTTTAGAACAGCATAATGTGACATTAGCCAACATTCTTCATATGTTAAAGCAGAAATACATGATACTTAGGCATGAAAAGTGTATGTTTGAACATAATGGGGTTGATTACCTGGGTCATCATAGATCCAAAGATGAAGTAACACCCAAAATGTTGACATTATTTTATTGAAAATGTGTTCCTTATTTTGCCAGCAAAACCAATCCTTTGTGACATTTATTGAACAAAAGTACTACATATAGGTGGGATGAGGAGTGCCAAAAAGCCTTTGATGGCAAATGTCAGGACATGATTTATACTGAACAGTTGAAATCATATGACATCAGAGACAACATCATCATTGTGACAGATTCATGCAATTTTGGCTTAGCAGAAGCAAAAAAGGGTAAGGAGGAAATTATAGATTTTTCATCAAGAGCACAGAGGGTGGGGCAGAACACACTTCCTCCACCTTTGAGAAGGAAGCTTTACCTTTGTGGTGGAGTGCCTAGTATTTCCGCACGCCTGACTCGGGTGAACCCTTCATCTTTCAAACAGATCACAAATCCTTGATTGACTTGTTTAGTTTGAAGGAAGCTGCTAGGGCTACTCCCAGAATTGATAGGTAGCAAAATCAGCTCCAGGAATTTGATTACCACATTGAATTTGTATCAGGGAAAATGAACATTGTTGCTGATTTCCTATCTAGAATATCAGTGCAAGGGTTAGATGACAGTGATGTTGATGACAAGAATAAAAGTTGCATAACCTGGTGCATGATGAGATGAATGGTGGTTTGAGAGAGGATGAATGAACAATTAAGTGTGACACAGATGTTATACTGAAGGATGTAATGAAATGGGTGATGCAGAGTTGGCCCAATGTCAAGCATTAGAACAGCATGTAGAGCCTTACTTTCAAGTAGTGAATGAACTACTTGTGACAAGGGATTGTTATCTAGAAATGGCTGATTAATTGTTTTTGAGTTAGCATATGAGGGCCACATTGGAATTAAACCCCTGAAGTGAAGGGTGTCAGAGGATTTTTGATGGCCTCGGGGGGATGAAGACATTGAGGGGGACCGCGGATGCACCGCCAACAGGCTGGCGGTGCATCCAGGCCAATTCTGACCGCAGCGGTAAAGCCGCGGTCAGAAAAGGGAAACCAGCGGTTTCCAGCCGGTTTTCCCCTGGCCTGAAGAATCCTCCATGGCGGCGCTGCAGGCAGCGCCGCCATGGGGATTCCGACCCCCTTCCCGCCAGCCTGGTTCTGGCGGTTTTGACCGCCAGAACCTGGCTGGCGGGAACGGGTGTCGTGGGGCCCCTGGGGGCCCCACAAAGATTTTCAGTGTCTGCATAGCAGACACTGAAAATCGCGACGGGTGCAACTGCACCCGTCGCACCCTTTCCACTCCGCCGACTCCATTCGGAGCCGGCATCCTCGTGGAAGGGGGTTTCCCGCTGGGCGGGCGGGCGGGCGGCCTTCTGGCGGTCGCCCGCCAGCCCAGCGGGAAACTCAGAATGACTGCCGCGGTCTTTTGACCGCGGTACGGTCTTCTGGCGGTTCCCGCTTGGCGAGCGGCAGATTAGAATCACCCCCTGAGTGTTTTGTGAGAGATTGTGGTTTGTGTAATCTTCATTGATAAAGCCCAAGTGACTCAGCCACCCTCTGTCAGTCCTGTAGATGTTCCATCAAGCCTTGTCCAAATTAGCCTTGGACTTGGCAATGCCCATATGAGTGTTGGGGGAGAATTCTTATTTTGCTTTTGTACTGATAGACTACTTGTCTAAGTGGTGCAAAGACACTTTTGTGAACTGTAAGAATACAGGCACTGTAATTCAATCCAGACAGAGAGTTTTCACGAGGAAAGGATATCCTGAGGAGATAGTGACTGACTTGGATACCCAGTTTGTGTCAGATGAAGTGAAACATTTCTTTGTTTGTTTGTTTGTTTTCAATGGTACCCTGGACGTCTTTATATCATCACAGGAGCAATTGTCTTGTCAAACATTTTAATCACACGATTAAGGATCAGTTACAACTTGGCATGACTAATAAACTACCTTGGAGAGAAGTAGTGGAGGAAATGTTGTGGACCTAAAGAACTACACCAAATGTCTCGACAGGGATGTCTCCTTTAGTGTTACTGAGAGGTTGGGTTCCTGGGTCCAAGATGAACAGAAAGTGGATGAACAGACTTGTGGCGGATACTAAAGGTATTTCTGGTATGACTGATGTGAGGAAGAAGGCTCAGAACAGAATGTGCCGATGTCCTTGGTAGGTAGAGTATTGGTGGAAAAAAAAAATGCTGGGTGAGGATAAAGAAAACATGACGTGCCCAACAGAGAATCCAGATATAAGTACCAGTACAGGTTACCCAGGTTTTGCCAAGTGTGGGGCACACCGTTGATGGCAAGATCTGGAGTCATTGTCCGATTGTTGTTATTCTTAGTGATAAGGAGGAATTTGTGCATTCCTGTTTAGAATTGGAAGATGCATTTGAGATACAGAGCAACTGTGATAGTAAGACCTTTTCTGCTCATCTGCCCAGGGTTGGACTTGTACCTGTGCAGTTACAGAGAGTATGTCTAGGCCAGTACATCAGTAGCATCATAACTCCTCGTAAGTTTTGTTTTTCCCTCATTATATGTTATAGATGTTATGCATTTACCAGTTTCACTTAGAATTTTTATTTTTTATTTTGACTTGTAGAATGTCATTTATGGTCTGAGCATGCTAATTGTTTCTGCATATTTTTTGTGTACATGTTTACCCTTGTTCCCCATTTTCCTTTTAGAAATGTGTTGCTTTAAAAAAGGATGTTGGGTTGGGTCCATTAGGCGGGAACATAGAATGTGGGAGTGGGAGTGTTGGTAGAATGCAGGGTTGATAGGGTTCTAGAGAGGGTGATTGTGACCGGTAGTAGAGTTATGGTGATGTGCTGGTGGCCGCTGGTCTTAGAGCAAAATAAATCTTCACCTGGAATGTGTTGTGATCGGTGTCATCTTTTTAGTGCTCCATTGAGAAATAAAATAAAATAAGCTTAGGCATAGCCAATAGGCCTCACCTCTGCAAGAGTTTTTTTGCTTTCCATTAAACAAAGAGACAGTTAGACATTCTATTTGCAAAGCAATGTGTTTTAGACGTTCTTAAGCTTGTGGTGGGGTGGGTGATAGGACAGAATCCATTATTTTACCTATCTTAAGCAGAGGTGCTAGTTGACAAATACGCTTTTTACTTTTGGACCACAGAAAAGACAAGTAACAAAAACTTTGTGGGCCCTCTCATCGGGGTGAACAGTGAAACTAACCGGCAGGACAGTGCCCATCCCCCACTTGTGTCACATGTAAAGCATTAGCCAAAAGCCACTGGAAAGCCTTCCCTACCTCCTAAACCCTGCAATTGAAGAGGAAACAGTTCCCTTCAACATGTGGCTCTGTTGCACAACCACATGATCAACTTACTGCATATTGCAAATAGAAATAAGGTACTTTCATTTTAGTCATCTATTGTAAACCTCCTCCATAGTTTAGAATGTGTCAGTAATTACAGATCAGTCCGTGTTCTCCTGTAGTGAACTGCAGCAGTACTATAGATAAAACAGCACCACAAATACTTCTTCCCACAGGGTTTACAATACTGTATTTTAGATCCAAGAGGAGCTCAGACAGATTAAACCGTACCACTTGTGAGCTAAGTATGAGATGGAGGGGGTGGAGTGTGCTGGATCTGGGAGAGTTGTAGTTAGACAGGGTCAAGGGAGTTGGAGTCATGCATCCTTGGTTGTCCAGCACTGTATAATAGCTGCCCATCTTGAGGTAATGTACCGTATATCACTTTCTAACAAACATGAACTGATTTTTCAGTTTAGGGGCAATCTCGTCTTCCAAAACTTGTATTAGGATCATCGCTGTGGCCAACAGATTTTGTTTGAGTTTCCCTGCTCATCTTAGGCAGTTTAGGAAACTTTCTCTCAGATTCACTCTCGCGAGTAGTTGCTGCTTCTCGCAGCTTCCCCAAGTGTTTTAGTGCTTCTTTGTGTTCCTGAGTTATGCTGTTTGTCGAGCTCTATCTGTGTTTTTCAAGTGGACCAGCTGATTTCATGCACAAGGAGCCAAAACTATTCTGGTTTTAAGAACAAAGGCTTTTCTCATACATTTTACAACATATAACTGCGTTTGTTATGGAATCCAAAACCCTACTGGATTTTGAACTTTATAGAATATCAGAGCTAACAAGGCCATACTAGATCTCATCAATGACATAATATGTGGAATAATTAGCTGTGCATGATAAAGGTGCAAGTTGTAGTTACCTTAGGGCGGAAGTTATAGTTACTTGAAAGAACTCTAACTATAACTTCAGAATTTTTATGGTTTTGTACGAGTAAATTCAAAACCTATCTATAACTTTCCTGTAACCTTTATTTTTTCAGTGAATTTCTGTTCTTGTAACACAAGGTAATTTTTATAATATATGTAATTCCAACCCCTGCCTTTGGCTGTGCCCAGTGGGGGTTGGTTGCAAGGCCTGGGCTTGCAGTCAGGCCTTGCAGCCAAGCCCTTATACCCACCCAGCCCAGTGCCATGCATGGGCTTTGGCCAAGCACAACTCAGGTTGGTCACTCTGCCTTTCTCTGTCAGTGGATGTGTGAGTGGGTGCGTGAGTGGCTGAGTGGGTCCGAAAGTGGTTGTGTGAGTCTATGAGAAGGTCTGAGGGGTGCATTAAATTAAACCTATAATTTGTCCTTAAACCCCCTGGGATCAGGGTACCTTCACCTTGAGCCCTTATGCCACTTTCTATTTGAATTTTCACCCACGGGAACCATGTCCCATGAAATAAAATGGCGATCACAACTTTCTAGTCAGGTTGTGGTCAGCCAATTGTAATGCTTCTTTTCGCACACGTAGTCACAAAAATTAATTAATTTCGATAATTATTCCCGGCCAGAGATATACAAATGTATTTGCCCTTTAATATCGCCTACACTACTGAATGGATTTTCACCAAATAACAAAAAGCACAATCTGCTTACCGGCAGCTAGCATTCTGCCAAATTTAGTGTAATTCTGTCCAATGGTTCGGGCTATAGATGTGTTTACAGGTCCTATTGGAACTTACATGGGAAACACAACATTTTTTTAGCCCCCTTATTCTCGGCCCTCACTTAACGGATTGCCCCAAAACTTCCTGTGTGCAACAAGAACATTTTGTGAAGAATCATCAAACGTTGCCAAAGATATAGAAAAGACAAAAAACACTTTTTCTATGGAAACATGGTCCTATCTATAACTACCTAGTGGTCTAGTGATTGCCATTAGGTAATTTATATATATATATATATATATATATATATATATATATATATATATATATATATATATATATATATATATATATATATATATATATATATATGTGTGTGTGTGTATATATATATACATATATATATTATATATATATATATATAATATATATGTATATATATATATATATTATATATATATATATATATACTATATATATATATATACGAAAGAGAGAACTCTGGGTGGTTCCCAAGTTTAGGTGGAGAGCAGCTCCAGCAAGAGGCACCCTGCAACTCCAGTGACACTCTAGATTTGCTCACCTCAAATAAGATACTTCTGGACAAATAGAAACGGAAAATAAATGTATGTCTCAATTACAAAGAGGGAGATCACCTTTCAGTATGAACCTTAAACTTTGAAATTTTAAAATAAATTAAAATAGAGAAATGACTGGCACACTTAGACTAGAACCCCCAGCTTTCAGTGTGAGGGTCTGTGACTTTAACTATTATGCCACAGGAGACACTTTTTTTCTGTTTTTCAGTGCATGGAGAGACCATTGCAATGACTATCTCTCTCCTCCATCCCATTAAGGGATGGAAGAGAGAGAGAGAGTGATAGGACGGCGGGGAAGTTTTTAATAGCAGCTCCCTGCTTGTGGAACAATGTTTTCATTTGTCTTACCTGCACGCATATTTGTGAAGTCAGAAGAAAATTCCTCTTTCTACAAGGGAGAGCTGTTTGACAGCTCTCTCTTGCAGAAACTGGACTTTGTTTGCTTTTGATTGGTGGGAGTGGTCAGCTCCCATCAAGCAAAAGCAAACAGCTATATCCTGGGAGTAGCTTTAAGCCCTGGGAGGTGGTGGTCCCAGGGCAGCGAGGGGGCCACGTGGACCCCCCAATTTATATTTGTTTAATGTCCCTGGGAGTTGGTGGTCCAAGAGACAGCTGGGGGCCACGTGGCCCCCAGCATAATATCTGTTAAAAGCCCGGGGAGGTTGCAGACTCTGTGGCTGCGGGGGGTTGGGTAGCCCTCATTGAGTTAGTTTGTAGTCCTGGTGAGGTGGCGATCCCCGGGGCATCGGGAGGCGGGCTGCCCCCCTGGATTAAAATATCAATGACCCCCAGTTCCTGACCCACCCGGGGGGCTTATTAGAAAAAAGTGCGGGAACTTGTGCTTTTTTTTACAAAAATTGTTGGCAGATTCGCTGCGACAGCCACCAAACATTTTTTAAAAATACTTTATTGTCCTTGGAGGGTCACTCTGGGACACCACCACCAGAGCTAATGGGTCAGGGTGTCAATACCATGGCACCTTTTTTTATTTTTTACATTTTTTTCTGGGACTTGGCTGATCTTGTTGAAGTGTTGATAGCCAAACAGATCTCTGCACGAGATCAGGAGGGTTTGCGGAGCCTTCGCATCCCTTTATATACAAATTTGGATTTTCTTTAATTTCTCTAAATCTGCTCCACAGATTTACACCAGATCACAAAAGGTTGCTTTCTGGACCAGGCCCTAGCTTTCTGCCAACTTTTGTGTAATTCTGTCCAGTGGTTTCGCTGTTGCAAATCTCTATGGAAAAATGATTGGGGAAAAAGCGTTTTGGGACCCCTTTTTTTTCATCCCTCGCTTGATAGATCACCCCTAAGCTTTGCAGACAGACGCTGAAGTGAGTGTCATATTTTCTTGTAAAATTTTGTGAAGATTCATGAAATGGTACCTAAGGTATTAGCAAACAAAAAAAAGCTTTTTCTTTAGAAACTAGGGTGGTCATTAGAACTCTGGCAGACGGTGATAAAACGGCGGTAAAAACTGCCAACAGGCCGGCGGAATTCTTTTTGCTATTACGACTGTGGCGGAAACCGCGAACAAAGACAGCCACTTTAACATTCCGACCGCCACGGCAGTACAAACAAACAGCTTGGCGGTCACCGCCAACAGACAGGCGGAGGACAATGTAACGCCCACACTATTATGACAGGCCAATCTGCCACCGGGGCGGATTCACCGCGGATAAAAACACGGCAGAAACAGGAATACCGAAGGAAAAACGCTCACCTCTACACACCCCACGATCAACGAGGACGCCATGGATCCGGAACTCCAAATTCTACCTGCAATAGTCTTCCTGGTCCTCTACCAGGAGCACAAACACCGGCGGTGAAGACCACGGTGAGTACTGCACCTACGACACAGGGGAGGGGGAGGGAAAAAACAGGGACACACACACGCAACACCCTCACCCTCACCCACTGCAACACACACACTAATGCATATGAATACATCAAAGTTACATCCCCAAACCCCTCCCGGAAGAATGCAAAGACAATAGAAAATGAGTGTACCCATTGTAATATATTAAAAGCAAGTTGGCAGATATATATTTATATATATATATATATATATATACACCATGTACAAAATATATACCAAGCATAGTAGTCCAGGTAGTGCTCTAATAAAGTCAGTGGAACACTGGGACCATACGGTATGGGCGAGCCCTACACAAGATCCCCGACCATGACGGAAAGAACACTGCAGGGGCATCAGAGAGCACCTAAAAAGGGCACCTCAGGGGGAGGGAAAGGGGGGCACCTCAGCTGGTTGCCCATTGTTCCATCCTGGGGAGTGCAAAGCCACAGTTTCTCAGGTCTCTACAGTGGGTGGGTTGCCCACTGTTCCTTCCTGGGGAGTGCAAAGCCACAGTCTCTCAAGTCTCTACAGTGGGTGGGTTGCCCACTGTTCAGTCCTGGGGAGTGCAAAGCCACAGTCTCTCAAGTCTCTACAGTGGGTGGGTTGGCCACTGTTCAATCCTGGGGAGTGCAAAGCCACAGTCTCTCAAGTGGATGACAGTGTCCACTGGTTGTGGAGGGGGCATGGTGCCCACAGTGCTTCACCCTGCTTTGGTACCCCCCCCAGGAGTGAACAGGTGTACAGAAACCAAAAGAGTTATCATTCGATGAATGTACAGATGGTATGTTTGGCAGACCAGTACACCTCCCATGTAAATGCCATGTTCCCTGACTCAGTGCATGACGCCTACATCCTGCGGAATAGCAGCATCCCTTATGTGATGAGTCAACTCCAGAGGCACCGTGTGTGGCTATTAGGTGAGCATCTGGAAGCAAGACAGTGGGAATGGTTGTCTGGGTCTGGTGATATCCCTACAGGTTAGTGCGTGTCTAACAGTTGTCCCTCGCCATTTGCAGGTGACTCTGGTTACCCCAACCTGTCATGGCTACTGACCCCAGTGAGGAATCCGAGGACAAGGGCAGAGGAACGCTACAATGAGGCCGATGCTCAATATTGGAGGGGGTAGTAAAATGGTGAGGGGTGATGGCGGAGGAATGTCCATGGCAGAGTCCAGTCTATTAGTCTCACAGGTGCATTGCCCATATGGGCATAGGAAGTGGAACTGGGGCAGTTTAAGTATGGACAGGGTGACAAAGTGGGACAGTAGGATGACAATCCGGGTGGTCTCATTTCTTGGCGGGGGTCTTGGCATCGTGCTCTGTCTTGTTCCTGGATCTCAGGGACCGTTTTCAGGGTGTTTCTCCCTCTGCAGGGGGTGGGGTGCTGGTGTGGTGGTCCTGTGGCAGGGCGTCCTGTCCACTAGCGCCGGCGGAGGTGGTGGGCAGTTCATCGTCCATACTAGTGTCAGGGGCCCCTTGTAGTGCCACAGTGTCCCTCCTGGTGTTGAGTACTTCCTTCAGCAACCCTACGATGGTGCCCAGGGTGACACTGATAGTTCTGAGTTCCTCCCTGAAGCCCGTATACTGTTCCTCCTGCAGGCGCTGGGTCTCCTGAAACTTGGCCAGTACCGTTGCCATCGTCTCCTGGGAGTGGTGGTAGGCTCCCATGATGGAGGAGAGGGCCTCGTGGAGAGTGGGTTCCCTTGGCCTGTCTGCCCCCTGTTGCACAGCAGCCCTCCCAGTTTCACTGTGTTCCTGGGCCTCCGTCCCCTGGACCGTGTGCCCACTGCCACTGCCTCCAGGTCCCTGTTGTTGTTGGGGTGGTGGGTGAGCCTGGGTTCCCTGTAGTGGTGGACACACAGCTGATTGACATGTCCTGGGGACGGAGGTATGGGCCCGCTGGGTGGGTGCTGTGCTGATGTTTCCAGAGGGGGGAAGCTCTGTAGTGGCCTGTGACTGTGTGATGGGAACCGACTGTCCTGCGGTCCCCGATGGGCCGGGCTGGTCATCTAGATCCAGTTGGACAGAGCTGCTGTCATCACTGTGGTCCTCTTCTGTTGGTGGTGTGGACATGTGTGGACCCTCCTGTCCGGTGACGTTGGGTAGGGGTCCTGCAGGGGTATAAAAGGTTGTTTGTTACATCTCTGTGTAGCATGGTGAGCAATGGGTGGGTGACGGTGTACCCCAGTGATTGCATTCCTGTGTGGGACCTTGTGTGATGATGGTTTAGGGGAGGTGTATGGGTATGTGTAGTGGGCATGATTTAGTGATGGGTGTCCATGCTTTGTTGTTGCATGCAGGGCTAGGTGTTGGGATGGGTGGTTTGTGATGTTGGGACATATGTGAGCAGTTGGAGTGCTGGGGGTGAGGGTGGGGGTGTGTGCTGGCATGCAGGTAGGGTGGGGGATGTAATAGTTAAAGATTTGTCTTACCAGAGTCCATTCCTCCACCTACTCCTGCGAGGCCCTCAGGAGGCAGAATCGCTAAGACCTGCTCCTCCCATGTTGTTAATTGTGGGGGAGGAGGTGGGGCTCTGCCGCCAGTCCGCTGAACCACCAGGTGGTGTCTTGAGACCACGGAACGCACCTTCCCCTGTAGGTCGTTCCACCTCTTCCTGATGTCCTCCCAATTTCTTGGGTGCTGTCCCATTGCGTTGACCCTGTCCACTATTTTTCGCCATAGCTCCATCTTCCTTGCAATTGAGGTGTTCTGCACCTGTGCTCCGAATAGCTGTGGCTCTACCTGGACGATTTCCTCCACCATGACCCTCAGCTCCTCCTCCGAGAACCTGGGGTGTCTTTGCCGTGCCATGGGGCGGTGTTGGTGATGTGTGGGGTGGAGTGTGGGGTGATAAGTGTGCTGATATGTAGTGGGGTGTTGTATGAGGTGCGTGGAAGTTCTGTGGGTGATGGTGTTGTGTGCCTGTGGATGCTGTTGTTCTTGCTGGTGCTGTCTCTCTCTGGCTTTCGTTCGTGATTTGTTGTCATAAGTGTTTGTGGGTGATGTTGGTGTGTGTTTTATATTGGGTGTGTGGGAGTGGTGTGTGTATGTGTATCAGGTGTGTGTATTTCGATTTGTCCAATGTGGCTGTGTTTTGTAAATGTTTGTGTATTTTGAGTGCGGCGGTGTGTACCGCCAATGGAATACCGCAGTTGAAAGACCGCTGCGTGGAGTCATGGGTCGTGATAGTGTGGGCGTATTTCTGTTGGCGTGACGGTGGAGGTTTTGTTTTCGCTAGTTTATCACTGACCTTTGGTGTGGCGGACTTGTGTGGGTGTCTGAATTTTGGCGGATTCCGGGCAGTGGGTCATAATGACCGTGGCGGAATTCCGCGGCTGTGTGTTGGCGGTCTTCTGCACGGCGGTAAGCGGCTTTTACCACCAATGTTGTAATGAGGGCCTAGGTCTTAACTATAATTACCTAGTTGCGACCGCCACTAGGTAATATATATGTATATACATGTATACAAACACATACACACTATGTTAGCCGTTATTAAACCGTTTGTTAATTTGTCATACACACTTTACTTCCGTCCACCATAGCATACAGCATGGGCCAATGAACCAAGTCATTTTAGTCATTGGTTCTTCTCTGTGTGAGTAATGACATTTTGCTTGTGCACAATGTTCACATTTGATAAGAATACTATCATTCAGTGCAAGATCTTGCAGGAAACATTTATGCACTTTAAAAATAAATCTTTTTAAGTTTAATTCTTTAATTCTTTTTTGTTAACCTTCTCGAGTGTGTGAAAGAGCTTTAATAGCTGGGTGGATTGCTGTCAACCACAAGTAATAAAGTCACTGTCCTACTGGGCCATTTAAATGTACCAAAATCACTAAAAATTTCAAAAACACAACAGAATAAAAATCTCACTCCGATTTATTAAAAAAACAAGGGCAATCTAAGAAGTCAAATGACACCAAAACAACATTAATCTAATATGGAAAAACAGAGATATGATTTTTTTAAAGATTCACATGAAAATAATGCCAAATAGAGTATAGCATCCATGGTAACAATAGTCACGTAAAGCGTAACCTAGGGGTGTGACTTGAGGCTGAACACAATGGAGTAGAGGTTGAAAACACCAAGTGGATTGGCCCTGCTAGGGCCTGGGGATAGGGTAGTTCAGAAAATACGTAAATGAACTTGATCATTTAGTGTGGCATCTCTACACAGGCTGTGTTTATTTCAAACTCAATGCAGACAGAATATGTATGCGCCAATGTTTGACATGTCAGCAGTCCACGCGTGCCAATGAAATTACATGCCTGACTTATGCCTCATATACACATTGCACTATAACAGACACTTATTCATATCTTTGTAGCGTTTTGGTAGGTATAGGGCCAATGTGTTCATTCCCACAGGCATGTATGCACATTGTTGTCTGTATGCAGGCCATTTCACATTCCACCTACTGCTATTGTTACACATAATGGGCCAGATTTGAAACTTGGCAGAGGGGAATACTCCTCTAGAAACATGACAGATATCATGTCCTCCGTATTATGTTTTCATTATATCCTCTGGGGATTGTATTATTGCGGTCTGGATATCCGTCACATCTGTGACAGAGTAATCCATCCAACAAGATATTAATTTTGTCCACTCTCTCCCAAAGGATTAGTCACCATTTAACCTATTCAGGCAATTACGTGCAAGGTAGAGCAATGCATACTCAGACATCTGAGATCTAGAGAATGCATATGCACACTTATCACATGTATTAAGTATTAGTTGATGTGCATCTAGTTAACTTTCTTAATAGATATGTATGGACAGGCACTTGGATATGTGAAGGTACACATACGTGATCTATGTGAAAGTGTTCCAGGTAGGTAAATGAGTCAGTATTGGACAAGTGCCCAACAGGTCTGTTGATTTGGAGATGGCTGGCCAAACTCCATCTATGCTAGAACTGCTTGGTACACAATTAGTCAGTGCTGCAATGTATGTGAGCTTGTGTCTTTCAAATTCCAGTGACACATTGGTGAGGCATGGCATTTGTACTTGCTACGCATTACTGATTTTATATAGATGACTGTCCCTATATTATATTCTCTTGCAGGGAGAACCTAGATATATCATGTGTACATTTCAAAATGTTTACAACATCATTGCCCAGATTATGTGTTAGTAATGACTTGTGTATAAGTTTATTGGGACAGACACAGCCATTTCATATACTTGCAAGGGCAATACATTAGCACTTCAACATTTTAACTTTAGGAGAATGACATGCTTCGTTTGAGGGTTGGTCATGAGTTGTTACATAGGAGTCTATTTTTCCTCTGGATATGCCACTTGTGCTGCTAATACATGTTCATGCATATAATTGATGACAACAGGGACAATGTCACCTTTGTTTGATAATTATGTCCTTTCTCTCCAACAGATATCATGACCCAAGAGCAGAAGAAGGCCTATTGGCTCAGGTTGGAGAAATAACTCCACATTTGGAAGGTGAGCAAGGCCTTCAGGAAAATGGGGAAAGAGTTTGAAGAATGGAAGGCTGCCGGTACCTGGCTTTCACCACCTTGGGGACATAAAGTGGCAGACAAAGCATGCTAGAGTGCAGGGGGAGACAATACAATTGTCTGAGATCTTGGGACTGTACTGGGACTGTCATCACCAGAGCCATCTTTTGCACCATGGGGAGTTCACACAATGCCAAGGGATAGCTGCAGTGTAGATCAGCAGGTCAACAAAGACATAGCCAATATAAAGCTGAGGTTGGCAGGCCTTGAACAGCAGGTGACACACATGATTTAGAAGATGGAAAAATTACAGAACTCTGTGGACAGATTTTAACTCAAATGTAATGGAATCCAACATGTAGCCCATTCCTGGTAATTGTTTTAATGTATTATATGATGTTAGTAGAGTTAACTATAGGTGTTAGATTAGAGATAAGTTAGGTAGTTTGAAGTGATTTAATAACTTTTAATATTTCCTCGATTTTTTGTTGGGGATATGGGTGAATAGGTTATTTAGTGGATTGATGAAGGGGTTGATGTTTAGTATATGTATTTTTTTTAAATGTACTAAACACAAAAATATTTTTGTTGAGGTTTTGATGCTTAGTTAATTTATGTATAGGTGTAGTGTACGTTTGTAGTGTGTCCTGTTGTGTAATAAGGGGATTGGGAGTTGATGTTAATATGTCTGGTGTGGTATATGTGTGGATCGTGATAATTTAAGGATAGGTAGATTAGGTTATTTGTAAATTAAGGTAGGATAGATTAGGTAGCGTAGCTTAGATTCGGCATAGTTTACTTGGGTTTTTAATGTAGTGTGGTTAGTTTAGATTTAGAATTTGATGTGGCAATATTGGTATTAATAAAAAAAACAGTTGTTTACTTTCAAAACTGCTCCTTTATTAACTACGTGGCAGTTGTCATATATGGTTTTTGGTGGATTACACCCCTGATGTGTGTTTCCATGAAAGTGCTTGTCTTCATGGTTAAGTGTGTGAAGCACCAAAGGGTTATATACTGGTAAGTTTGCAATTGAATGACTTAAGGGATCGTCCAACACGCTGTGCACAGAAAGTGGCATTCTTGCTGTGTAGGGACCTGGAAAAAGTGGCACATTATCTCCCAAAGGAGCCGGAACAAGGAGTGTAATCTTGTATTCTCCTTGTTTCTTCCTTTTTTCATGTGTGCTGCATTCTGCATCACAGATAGGAAGAGAATAGCACCAGACATGATTTTATTTGAGCATGTGGGTGCCCCTTCAGAGTGACAATCCTGTCTGTGATGCAGGCATCCTTGCAAAATGGTGCAAGGGTGCTCTTGATTTTGTGCTGGGCTCCCCATTGTCCATCAGCATAGGGACAGAGGGCAGGAATTCACTCTTTCTAGTCGGTACAAGCCATTCTTGCCCTTTCCATGTGGCACAAGGCAGTGCAACAAGGTAACTTGCAGTGCTGCCCTGCACTACTTAGCTTGTGATTGGGCCCCCATCTTTTCGACTTTGTATTGTGTGACATAGTTTTGGAGACTCATGTTGTGTATTGCACTACACATGCCAGTACACACACATTGCCCTGGACTGGTGCTGCACTTCACAATTGTAATGGATAAATGTGGAAGTGCCTAACTGAGCTGTGCAGTATATTACTGGACAGTGTGACTGACATTTCTGTGACATTTCACAATATGATCAAGATTCCTGCTCTTTGTCCTGCAGACAGGGCAGTGGAGCACAGGAACATAGCTAGCTGCACTGCTCAACATGATCTTTTTTGCCCCTATTGCCCCTTGTTGATGCTTCTTCCAATATGTCTGTGGTTGTTCCTCATGTGCGCACTGTCTTGTCTGGGGACTCCAGCCACCAACTTGTCTATAATGACAGCTGCTCCTCCAAGGCATCCAGCTCCTCCTGGGCTCTCTCCCCAATTCTGCGTTGCTGCCTTCAGGTTTCTGGCCAGTTTCTCCTTTGCCCGGCACTTGTGGTCAAGCCAGAGCTTCCTGCAGCCAGTGACTAGCGTCTTTGTTTGTGCCACACTGTTGGCCTTCTCCACTATGGACTACCAAGTGGCCTCTTTCCTCCCTAGTTGCAATTATGAGGTGACAAAGAGCTGATGTTGGTGCTCTCTCCCCTCAGTGATCAAGACATCATTCTCCTCCTCACTGAAGTTGCACTTTCTCTTCCTCTTGGAGTCTGTCTGGACATTCTGGCTGGTGCTGGGGTTGTTGTCCTTGTTGCTGCTGCCTTCTTCATGGCTGTCTTCTTTGAAGTGTGACTTTTGGCACCTAATGTGCAGTCTTTTGTACTTGTTTGACACTCTCCACACTCAAAAGTGATGCAGGGCCTACTTGAGTCACGTTACGTGCTGCAAGTCACCCCTGTATCACATTTGCAGCAGCAGGGTCAGATTTCCCTGCGATATGGCGCACATTGGTGCATCACTTTTTTGGATGCACACATGATCTTACGCATCCTTGGCATAGGATTCTGTTTTACCAAAGCACAAGTTTTTTTGACGCATTCCTGCCACAATGCAGCAATACTTCAGTTCTTGTAAATGAGGGCCTGAGTGTCCAGACTAAGGCACATACCAGCATCATGGAATGGTCACATAACTTATTCACTTGCCTCAAATAGTTGGGCCTGCTCTCCCTCTCTCTTTTAGGGACCGGTTTACCCTGTTGGTCATTATTTCACCTGACCTCTATGTCCTGTACACTGGGCCACTCATTTCGACTAGGCCTTGCATTTCTGTTGGCCTCCTATCTGTTTTGATTCTTTATTAAAGTTATTCATTTTATTTCTAAGTGCTTTAGCCTGTTGTGAGATGATTAGAAAGAGAGATGGATTCCTAGAGGAGGTGTTGGGCTACCTCAAGTGCTCTATCTCTTGATATATGTCAAGGATGTTGGAGTTTGTGGGCTCTTACTCCTTTAAAGAACATGTTGCTGTGTGGTCTAGCATCACCCACAAGCTGGACTACAGGACTGGAGTGTGGTATAGATGTCTGTCACTACTGGAATGATATCCTTCATTGGAAACCAGACCTTTAGCAACTGTATCTCTGAGGGGAAAACCAAATCCTTCATACATTAAAAGGAAATCTAGACCTAAGTAGTAGTAATTGCATTAAGTTTGATACTTGGTATTTGCAAAGTGTGTCTCTTCTACTGTTATGTCTTCATAGAACTGTAGGATTCTTCCATGAGGATGTGGCATATTTTCCAATCCTCCTGCTGAGCAGCCCATTAGGATGAGAGGAATGCTGCTGTGACTGTCTCCCTTCTCCTTAACCATGTCTCTTTTTCTCAGAGTCTGTGTCTTATTCTTTACAGTTTATGTATCTCTAGACCTACTACAGTGGTTGTATCTCCCAATTCAATGTACTTGTGTCTCTCTGAACCAGTGAGTTTTGGCTGTTTCAGTAGAAAAAGTGGCACAATAACTATGTGAGAGACAAATCATTTACTTAAACCATACATGTCCACTAGAGTGCTAAGTTCTTCAAATTGAAAATTGGCCAAATATACTCAGAATCTCCAAATCATGAGAAGAAGGATCTTCTTTCTGTAATATTGTTCTGAAGCTCTGGAAAGCACTCCTTCCTGTTTCAACTTGCCTGTTCAACTGATTGTGTATCTAACAGTTCTGCTTGTAGTGCTGGGACACCTGCTTTGGGAACGCATGTGCTCTACAAATTAAATACATCTAAATCAAATCATATGCATTTTATTATATAATAATAATATAATATATCACAGAAGTAAAACTATTTAAAGTATCAAAATGGTTTATGTTTGGTGTGAAAATTCTTCAAATTGCAAGCATATTTTGGAAATTTACATTTGTTTTGTATTTTTGAGGTGGGGAGCGACTCCTTAGGCAATGGTCGCTCCCTAGGGGGCAAATTATATTTAGGCCATTTCTGCCCCCCTTGGGGGCATATTGGCCTATTTTTATGAGGCCAATCTGCCCCCAAGGGGGACAGGAACCACTAGACACCAGGGAGGTTTTTTTTTTCACGAATTTCAGGCAATGGGAGCGATCCCTTGGGCAAGGGTCGCTCCTAGGGGGGGCATTTTTTTTAAAGGCCTTTTCTGCCCCACCAGGGGCAGATCGGCCTATAATTAAGCCGATCTGCCCCCAGGGGGAGCAGAAACCTCTAGGCACCAGGGATCTTTTTTTTTGTTTTGTTTTTTATTTTTGAGGTGGGGAGCGACCCCTTAGGCAGGGGTCGCTCCCCTAGGGGGCAAATTATATTTAGGCCATTTCTGCCCTCCTTGGGGGCAGATTGGCCTATTTTTATGAGGCCAATCTGCCCCCAAGGGGGACAGAAACCACTAGACACCAGGGAGGTTTTTTTTCTTTCGCGAATTTCACGCAAGGGGAGCGACCCCTTAGGCAAGGGTCGCTCCCCTGGAAGGGCAAATTGTATTTAGGCCATTTCTGCCTAGGCGCCAGGGCAAATTCTTTTTTGTGTTTTTTTTTTTTGTTTGTTTGTTTTTTTAGAGATGGGGAGCGACCCATTAGGCAAGGGTCGCTCCCCTGGAGGGCAAATTGTATTTATACAATTTCTGCCCCCCTTGGGGGCAGATCGGCGGATTTTGGGTCAATCTGCCCCCAAGGGGGGCAGAAACCACTACGCACCAGGGATCTTTTTTTTGCGCCGTCACGCAAGGGGAGCGACCCCGTAGGCAAGGGTCGTTCCCCGGTGGGGTCAAATTTATTTTAGGCCATTTCTGCCCCCCCGGGGGCAGATCGGCCTATTGTTATTAGGCCGATCTGACCCCGGGGGCAGAAACCTCTAGGCGCCAGGGCAAAAAAAAAATGTGTTTTTTTTGTTTGTTTTTTTTAGATGGGGAGCGACCCATTAGGCAAGGGTCGCTCCCCTGGGGGAAGGGGAAAATTGTATTTAGACCTTTTCTGCCCCCTTTGGGGGCAGATTGGCCGATTTTAGGTCAATCTGCTCCCAAGGGGGGCAGAAACAACTAGATACTGGGGATCTTTTTTTTTTGCGCCAATGTCACGAAGGGGGAGCGACCCCGTAGGCAAGGGTCGCTCCCGGGGGGGAATAGGGGGGTACATTTATTTTGCCCATTTCTGCCCCCCTGGGGCAAAATCCACAGGTAGGCACTTTGCAAAAAACACCTCTGTTTTCTGTGGGCCATTTCCTTTCGTGGGTGCTAGGCCTACCCACACAAGTGAGGTACCATTTTTATCGGGAGACTTGGGGGAACGCTGGGTGGAAGGAAAAAGTGTTTTTTTGGCCGAATTTTGAGGTTTGCGAAGGATTCTGGGTAACATAACCTGGTCAGAGCCCCACAAGTCACCCCATCTTGGATTCCCCTAGGTGTCTAGTTCTCAAAAATGTGCTGGTTTGCTAGGTTTCCCCAGGTGTCGGCTGAGCTAGAGGCCAAAATCCACAGGTAGGCACTTTGCAAAAAAAACCTCTGTTTTCTGTGAAAAAATGTGATGTGTCCACGTTGTGTTTTGAGCCTTTTCCTTTCGTGGGCGCTAGGCCTACCCACACAAGTGAGGTACCATTTTTATTGGGAGACTTGGGGGAACACAGAATAGCAAAACAAGTGTTATTGCCCCTTGTCTTTCTCTACATTTTTTCCTTCCAAATGTAAGGCAGTGTGTAAAAGAGACGTCTATTTGAGAAATGCCCTGTAATTCACATGCTAGTATGAGCACCCCGGAATTCAGAGATGTGCAAATAATCACTGCTTCTCAGCACCTTATCTTGTGGCCATTTTGGAAATGCAAAGGTTTTCTTGATATCTATTTTTCACTTTTTATATTTCAGCAAATTAATTGCTGTATACCCGGTATAGAATAAAAACCCATTGCAAGGTGCAGCTCATTTATTGGCTCCGGGTACCTAGAGTTCTTGGTGAACCTACAAGCCCTGGATATACCCGCAACCAGAAGAGTCCAGCTGACGTAACAGTATATTGCTTTCAAAAATCTGACATCGCAGGAAAAAGTTACAGAGTAAAACGTGGAGAAAAATGGCTGTTTTTTTCACCACAATTTCAATTTTTTTATTTTATTTCAGCTGTTATTTTCTGTAGGAAACACTTGTAGGGTGTACACAAATGATCCCTTGCTGAATTCAGAATTTTGTCTACTTTAGAGAAATGTTTAGCTCTCTGGGATCCAGCATTGGTTTCTCACCCATTTTGGTCACTAACTTGAAGGAGGCTGAAAGCACAAAAAATAGTATAAATGGGGTATGTCCCAGTAAAATGTCAAAATTGTATTGAAAGATTGGGTTTTCCAATTCAAGTCTGCCTGTTCCTGAAATCTGGGAAGATGGTGATCTTGCCACCACAAACCCTTTGTTGATGCCATTTTCAGGGGAAAAAACATAAGCTGCCTTCTGCATCCGTTTTTTCCAATTGTTTTGAAAAAAACAAAATTTTCACTGTATTTTGGCAAATTTCTTGGTCTCCTTCAGGGGAACCCACAAAGTCTGGGTACCTCTAGAATCCCTAGGATGTTGGAAAAAAAGGACACAAATTTGGCGTGGGTAGCTTATGTGAACAAAAAGTTATGAGGGCCTAAGCATATACTGCGCCAAATAGCCAAAAAAAGGCTCGACACAGGAGGGGGAAAAGGCCTGGCAGCGAATGGGGTTAGAAAGGGGGAGGGACCATCATCGGGCAAGCAAAGCCTGAGTTTTCGAGAGCAGCGGGCATAATTAAGGTCATACAGGTCTCCCATATCGGCTGAAAAATAAATCCCAAGGTATCTCTTTGCCTAGTATTCACACAATGTCTTAATTCGGGGAGCAGTTTAATACAGGAGGTGCCACATAGAATAATATTGGTCTTACTCATATTAATCTTGTAGCCACCAATTTGCTCAAATTTGGAAAAAACACTAAAAGCCGCTTCCTGCGAAGTACGTTCTTCATCCAAAAACATAATAATATCGTCAGCGTAGAGTTTAATCTTTCCCATTGATTTTAAAGGGGGTTGAATCTGACTATTTTGTCTAATTCTAATGGCTAAAGGCTCAATGAAAAGAGCAAAAAGTATAGGAGATAAAGGGCAACCCTGCCGAGTCCCTCGTTGTATTTGAAGTTGACCATCACACACGGAATTAATAATAACATTAGCTTCAGAGTTTAAATACAGCCTTTGAATTAGTGCAGAGACCTGAAAGGGCACCTTATCGCTATCCAATACTGCGAAGAGTGTATCCCATACAACCAAATCAAATGTTTTTTCTGCATCTAATAAAAGAACGATGGCAGAAATCGGATTAGAGGTGAAATAGTCAAGAGCCTCAGCCAAAAAATGCATATTTGTTGCAAGTTGCCAACCAGCTATGAACCCGTTTTGATTGGGATGCAGCAGTTTATTGACAACCCCATTGAGCCTATTAGCCAAAAGTTTCGTAATAATTTTATAATCTGTATTTAGCAAAGAGATTGGACAATAAGCATTAGGATCTTCCTTGTCCTTATTCTGTTTGGGAAAACTCACCACATTCCCTGAGTGCCAAGAATTGGGAATCTGTTCGCCCCTAAGTAGGCCATTAATTAAAGAGAGAAATTCATCAATAAATGTCTTAATGAAAGCTTTATAAAATTCAGCCGGAAAGCCATCAGGTCCACAAACCTTCCCCGTAGGGAGGTTCTTGACAGCCTCAAGGAGTTCTAACTTCGTAAATGGCTGTATTAGAGCATCGCTGTCAACTTCTGTAAGACTAGAAATATCCAGTTTCCCCAAGAATTCCTTAATAGACCTAGGGTCAATATCCAGAGCTTGGCTGTAAATTCGCCTATAATGCTCTAGCATAATTTCATCCACAGCTCTGGGTTCAGTGTGTCTAACCCCAGTGATAGTGCATCTCAGGGCATGTATGATATTACCAGCAATTCGATCCCTAGCCTGCCATGACAAAAATGTGCCTGTGAAATGAATCTCCTCATATACCTTTTGTTCATAAGCCCGATATCCTTTATCAACCTTCTTAAGAAAAGTGTCAGCCAGTGCTTTTTTAGCTAATTCAAAAGACTGTCTATTGTTTTTCGAAGGAGCATGTAGATAAGCAATTAAACACTTTTGCACTGCCTCTTCCAGGGCCCTGGTTTGTTGTCTCTGAGAAGATTTGTCTGCTGCCTCCTTGGCGATTACCAAGCCCCTGAAGAAGGCCTTAAACGAATCCCAAATTATAGCCAGAGTTGAAGATCCCTGATAATGTTTGAAAAACTCACTAATTTCATTCTTAGAAATTTGCACCCATCCCTCATCTTGAAGAAGCTGCTGGTTAAAGACCCACCTTCTCATCTGAAACATGGGGACTTCTGAATAAAGAGACACTTCTAATACCAGGGAGGCATGGTCAGATAAGCCAGAGTGCCGCACAGACTGAACCTTTAAGCGTAATGTTTAGATATGTGAAAAAAATCTATGCAAGAGGCGCTTTTTAACCGGGTTGAGATACACGTATACTCTCTCTCATGGGGGGCATTCATTCTCCAAGGATCACAAATCATCAACACTTTGACATAGTATTTAAAGATTTTGGCAACTCTAGGCTTATATTGTTTCTTGCCCCTAACAGTAGTATCCAAAATTGGATCCTGAAGAAAGTTAAAATCCCCTCCAATAATAATTTTACCTGATAATTTCAAAAGGGACTGGAACAATTCTACATAGGGAGCTGGATCATCTAACAAGGGTGCGTAAAAACGAACAAAAACAGATCTTTCTTTGGCAATTAAACAGAGCACCCAACACCATCGTCCTTCAGGATCATAAAGAAAGTCAAGCGGCCGTGCATTCAGACCTCTAGCTAGAGAGACCGCAACGCCTCTATGGGCTGCTGAGGCTGTGGCAAACACCTTGAAATCAGCCATTTCTTTAAACATATGGAAGCCCGCAATTTTTTTAACTGGGATATGAGTTTCCTGTAAAAGAATAACCTAGGGATTTAGGGCAGCTACCCTTTCTTTGATTACTGACCTTTTCCTTCGATTATTTAACCCGTTGACATTCCAAGAAACTATTCTTAATGAAAGATTCAACCTTGCCATTGAGTTCTCAAAGAAAATCGCCAAGGAAATAAATTATCTAAACCTGGTCCAATTAACATCACCCCCTCTATAACCTTATCCATTCTGAAATACACATAGCTACTATTTAGTGTGGAAAACCAGGATCCTGCGCCCCCTACCAACCCTCCCGACACCCAACCCCAACCCACACCCCCACACTTGGGTGGCCAGAGTCTGGGGCCCTCCTGTCTGAGTGATCTGGGGCCACCCCCTTTCCCCAAACCCACCCTTCTTTAATCGTGTGCCTTGACATGGCGCCCTACACCATAGACTCGGAAAGGACTGGAGTGTAAGTACCATAAAGATGCATTTGATTTACACTCTATGAAATCCATCTTTCTGAAGGAGCAATTCCCCTCACAGTGCCAGGTCCATCTTCCTTCCCCCCTCTCTTAATCATATTACCCCCCACCCCCTTACCCTCTGCCCAGACTGCTTCTGAATTGAATGCAACAAAGTCTTAGCAGCACTGTATGAATTAAATTAGAATGTCCCTAAAAAAACACTTTAAGTTTAGATTGCTGTACAAGTCCTGCCGTAGGACCATCTGTTTGGAAAGCCAGAATCATCCCTTTCAATTCTCTGCTTCGATGTGCAGCCGCCACAGACATATCTGAATTTTTTTTAAAGGTGAAATCGCCAGGAACCTGATGCATTTTACTCTTAATTGCTTGTTGAAGAATGTGTTGCTTGACCCAAAAATCACCAAAATTAACGAGGATAGTTGGAGGATACATTGCTTGGGGTAACTGTACTGCGGGAACCCGATGGGCCCGCATGATCGTAAGATCCAAATGTTTATCGCCTGGTTCAGAGACAACATGCTGCAGAATAAGGTCTGTGATTAAGTTTGTGACAGTCTGTCTGTTTTCACGCCCTTCAGGGATTCCTGTAAATCTTCAGTTTGATCTGCGTGAGCGATTCTCAGCATCATCTAGCCGGATCGGTAAGTCTAACAAGTCAGCTTAAGATTTTGCCACTGATGGTTCCTCAGAGACGTGAGCATCCACCAGGTCGGATACTCGCTGTTCAATCTCCTTGATGCGTGAGTTAAATTGCTGTATATTACTCGAAATTAAATTCAGTTGTGATTCCGTCCTCTGATTTGCCTTGTTTTGTGAGATTTTCAAGGCTTTTAACTCAGACAAGATCTGAAGGAACAGATTTTCTGAAAGAATATCAGAGCTTGCCTTGTCTCTAGGTGCGTGAGAGAACAAGCCCATTTGAGAATTCAGCTGATCCCGGACCGATACAGGAGGTTCATTAACGGAGGGGTGCGGGGGGCCCAACTGTAGTGCTTATCCCTGATGCAGAAACTGACTTGCAGGACTCGCGAGAGAGATCAAGTAAAGAGCTGTTTGCTTGAGGAGCAGAGGCAGAGTTAGTAGTCAATGCGGTAGCATCACCCTTTTGGGCCTTCACAAGTGGATAGAGCATTTTGGAGCCTGCTCCCATATCGAGAGCCCGGCTGTAAGTAGCATCGGCGCTACAGCTCAAGGCTGATTGATTCAGAGGTGGGCTAGCTTTATTTATTGATTGTGAATTCATATCCAAGTCCAAGTCCGAGCTCCTAGCCTCTGCCAGTGGAGAGTCAGAACCAGCATTTTGCGAGCTAGTCATAGAGGGTGGTAAGCTGTGAGGAGAAGTGTTGCTAGAAGCTAAAACGACAGTTGGTGGAGGGACGGTATTTGAAGACAAGTCCATATTCAGGTGATTGTCAGATGTGGCTGGGCGCTTTGTTTTAACAGTGCGGGCAGCTTTAGGAGCCCTAGAAGCAGGGCGTCCTTTTCCCTGAAGATAGTGTGGAGATCGGGGCATTATACAGTGCTGCTCCTTGCCCTTACAAGCGCCTTGCAGCCTCCTTCCTCTCCCCACCAGCGCAGCAGGCTTTGGAAAAAGAAAAAGAAAACCAGACTTGCGCCAATTTGCGATAAAAAAAAACTTTCCAACACTCAGACTGTATAAATGTGCAAAAAATGTACAAAAATGTACTACACCAACACCAGGCAATGCTGACAGCAAAGTAACTTATTTCATGTCCAGTTTAAGAAAGAGAGGCAAAACTTCCCTCAGTGGAAAAAAGTAATGCTCTCCAAATCCCCCACCTCACGTCCGTTTCCAGTCCTCCTCTCCTGAAAAACTAAACTCCAACCATGCAGTCTCAGGCCTCTTTGATACTGCAAACGGATTCCCCTGAGAGCCAGAAGAACCCGAAGGAAATTTGTCCAAAAAACGCCTCAAAAACGGCAAGCGGCATACAGCAGGGGGGAGAGGAATCTAAACTGTCTTTTCTGTGTTTCAATAACACGGAGCAGCATAAATACGTCTGCCTGCAAGCGCGGGTCCTTCCGAGCCGCTGTTCAGCCGTGGAATATGACAGGAGCTCCTACGCGGCTACCGCCCCCACTGAGGATTCTTGACTGCCATTTCAGAGACTAATTCCGAAGGTAACATTTTTGACCGGGTTGAGCCTGGTTTCATTGTCTGAGCCATGCTCCATCACGGTAAGCCTCAAATCATGCGTAGATTCCAGTCTGCCTCAATCAGCTGACCACAGATGTCTCTTAACACTTTTGGTGCTATTTTTAACCTTAAACTTCATATCTCTGGTTCCATTTCTAGAATTTTTGTTAAAGTCTCATTGTATTTATTTATTATATGCATTAAAATAATCAATTTTTTTCTAAATTGGTTTGTGATTTTTGTTGTGTTGGGTTTTGACTTTATTGCTGTTTTGGGACTGCATAAATACTTAACACTTTTCCTCTAATTTAAGCCTGTGTGCTGTGCGCTTTAGCTACCATGGGGTGAGCTCTGGTTTATTCAGTGACTCCATTTGTTCACCATGACAAGGGCAGTGATTATTACTTCAGGTGGGCATTTACCTCCAAACAATAATCTTGTTTCTCACAAGAATAATACCCACTTCCTTTGCACCATTATTATCTGTGCAGACACCCATAGCTAGACAATTACTTTAAGGTGGTTCCTGACGTAATTGTCCTGAATCCTTTTGAAAAGTTTGTGTGCCTTTTTGTAAAAACATACTCATGTTCAGTACAGTGAGGCACTTAACATTTTGATTGACAGGCTGATTCTTCTGCTGACGCCCTTTGCTTCATATGCTCCATATTTAGAGCATATATTGGTTACAGAACAGTAACAAAACGTGTTTGAATGCTTAATAGACACTAGATCCAACTGAACACCGAAGGGCTGTATTATTTACTCTCCTGGCCTTCATTTTATTGTTAGCTTTGTTCCAGTCTGCAGTAAAGATGGATAGATTTTTTTATTGTTTCTAGTTATGTAAAACTGTAACAATATAGCAAAAACATAAAAAAGAGTTAAAACAAGATAAAATCAAATGTCACAATTACTCAATCAATCAATCAATTTGTAAAGCGCACTACTCACCCGTGAGGGTCTCAAGATGCTGAATCAGTTCATGATTATGTCCTTCAATTCAATTAATCCTAAAAAAAAAACATAAGCTTTGCATTTTTTCATTTATAGCCCTGTTTGGAATTTAGAAAGTTTGCTTCTGATCAAATATAGGATTTTTATATCCAGTCACTGTAAGAACAACAGTGGTAAAAGTCGACTAAATTGTTACGTTAAGGGTGTAGAGCATGGATACTCAAAGTACGGCCCGGGAGCCGCATGCGGCCCACTTGACCTTCACATGCGGCCCCCTGGGCAACAGGAGTATAGGGTTGCTCCTAACTGGATTGTAAATAAAGAGGCAATTGTTTATTTCAAGGTTAACTGGTGTTAAGGAAAGAAAGTAACCAGGGAGTCCTGAGCTTCACTTTAGAAGCAAGTTCATTTTTAATAAAGACATCTTGCAGCATAAGTGTACAAAATTCAAAAAGTATATTAGGTTAGCAAGCAGTCCATTTCACCTAAGTATAATTTATTGTAGAAGTGCAATGAGGAGTACTAATTTAAATGTGATAGTTTTCAAACAAAAATGTAGAAACATAAATTTTCACTCCTACCCTGACAAATACGCCATTAGTGAATTAAACAAGCAAGTCAAATGTTATGTGCACTTTTTGAGTCCCCTGAGTTCCTATTATAGATGAACAACAAAGTTTATTAAATCAAACACAGAAGCAGATTTCTACGGTGCAGCAGCTAATATTAATCCCAGGTTTTCTAGTTTCTTATTGCTCAGTTCAGTCACTAGATGTATAACCTTCTTCGCTTCACTCACCAATACTTAACCACCAGTCCTCCCAACCCCCTCGCCCGACCGCCATTCCGCTGGCATTGATGCGGCCCTGGGTCACATCACACACCAAACCTTTTGGCCCCTGGGAAAATGTATGCGAGTCCCCATGGTGTGGAGGGATTGACGAGTGGCATCGTATAGCCGTTTTTGCGAGGGCGCCTTGATAGCCGTGAGAGCTCACTAGCAATAAGACCTGGTTGAGAGTGGCTATACAGTAAATAACATGCGTGGTGTCTCCTCTCGAGAATGCAAATCATGTATTGAATATCGCCTACCACACCTAACCCCCACTCATCCTAAACAGGGTGTGAATGAAGGGCTACGGCCAGTGAGTACGGAGCGCAGTGCTTTCATTTCGGGCTTGAGGCGTCCAAAAAATAATGATCGCATAAATGACGAACCATATACAATTTTAGTGGACATATGGGGCACCCTAATTCGTAAAGTGCAATAAACAGTGACATGCTGCCTGTCAGTTTTGGCTCGCACAGGGCCTGGCTGGTCTAAAAAGACAGATTCTTAACCTGATCAAGAGCAAGCAAACAATAGCTTCTTTTGTCTTCTGGAACCAGGAGGCCTCCCATACTGGTCATAAAGTGCTGTTTATATTAGCAAAGGGCCTACCAAACCTGTTGTTCCCTGCTGCTCCTAGCCAGGCTGCAGCAACAACACTGAAAGCCAGATGTATGTAGAGTGCTCAGTGGAAAAAGTACACAGCTATGTTTTAGCTTTGAATCAAGTTAGCAACTGCCTCTTTTTCAGCTGTCCATGGAGTTGAGATCAATATCTTAAGCTCTTCCCTAAGAGATTTCATACACCTGTCCGAAAGCTGTACATCTGCTCCGCTCAGACATGCAATAATAGCTTTGTTGCATTGAGTGATGCCCAGGTGCCAAAATATCGACTGTCATTAGTAGTCCCTTAAACTTTTTAGACAGGGAAAAATGCAGGTAACTTGTATTAATGATTCCTGCCTAAAAGTGCACAATCAACAGTTGTGATCGGTAGAGACTTTTAAGCACCCACGTTTGTATGCTTTTAGATGAATTAGGCCACATCTCACCCTCATGAGATCTTTCTGAGCACCAGTTTCATAGAGCTGGTTAGGTATAAGCTTTTTTCCTGGTCTAGGTAGAATGTCACAGTTGTTTCAGGTATCTTTTGGGGGCTGCCTTGAGTTTGGCATAGTAGCCCAGAAATCGAGCTTTCAGCATAAGTAATTGTTTGCTTAGTCCACATTTCAGTTGTATTTGGGACATCAGAGTGGCATCAGGCAAAAATAATAGATGTCTGTAGTGTCATGTTTGTGCTTTGACCAGCCATGAGTCAATATGGTACTTAAATATCAATGAACGGTAAGTTAATGCTGGCATAAAGCTGGCCTCAATCATTTTGCAAATCCTGTGAGTTCTAGGCCAGGCATCTTTAATGCCAGTTTTTTGAAGCTCATAATCATGGATAAAGGGATCCTTTGGGGACTGCCTTGAGCGTGACAAAGTAGCCCAGAAATGGAGCTGTCAGCATAACTGATTGTTTGCTTAGCCAAATTCCAGTCATGTTTGGGACCTCGGAGTGGCTTCGGGGAGAAAGAACAGATTTCTGTGGCATCAGGTTTGCTCTTTATCCAGCAATGAGTCAATGTAGTCTTTAAATATCAATGAACAATACATTAGAGCTGGCATAAACTTGGCCTCAATCACTGCAAATCCCGGTGAGGTCTGGGCCATGCATCTTTCTTGCCAGTTTTTTTGAGCTCATAATCAAGGACAAGGGGTCTTATTTTAGAGTAGAGAGCTGTGTTAAATATGCGCTGACCTGGTTGAAGTGAATGCCCAGGTACTTGTTCCAAGACACCAGCATTAATAGCAAATCTGAATTTGTTGGAGGTATTGTTTCTTCTGGCACATATTATAGGATTTTTGAGTTTCAGTGGTTTACTGCCAATTTGTTGTACTCGCAATACAGTGCAAATGCACAGTGCAAATGCCTCCAAGGATCGTTGAAGCCCCTCTGCAGTGTGGTCAAATAATATTATATTGTCTGCATACAGGCGGCAATTGGTATGTATGCCTACAAATTTGGGAGGGAAGACTCAGACTGAGGTTAGTGAGTCATTCATATCCACCAAATAAAGATTAAACAGAAGTGGGGCTAAGATGCACCCTTTTTTAACACCGGTGTTGGTCCAGCTTCCATGGGCTGTGATTTTGGTTACTGATGTTTTCACAGGTCCTTGTATAAAAACTCTTGATGGCTCTGAATAAAGTTTCTAGAATGCCCCAATGGGCCAACTTCTACCAGAGTCTGTTTGTCCACCTTGTCAGATGTGATTGTGAAATAAATAGATGCTATACAGTGAAGGGGCATCTTTGATAGACCTGGGCAGAGTTTGCGGAGTCTTGCTACGCGGAACTCCACAAAGTGCCAAAAAAACTCCACTGCGCTACGTGGAGTTCCGCGAGCATCGTAGCTTGGGTAAGGTGCACTGTTCGCACTGATTTCCAGTACACGAGCTACTCCCATGCTGTAAAATCAGTGTAAACGGCATCATGTGCCATTTTCTACTTGAGCAGCAGCTTCCTCAAGGTGAGCAGCAGCTTTCTCATCGTGAGCAGTCACGGCCGACATGCGACCACTCATGTTCAGAAATCTTACTCGTGCTCACCAACTTAGCGATTTCTCTCGCCTGCGCTCACCAACGTAGCTTTGGTGAGCGTGAGAAAAAACTCTGCTCTGCTTTACTTTGCCGAGTTTTTCAGAACTCCGCAATCTTTGCAGAGTGGGGAGAGCACTGCAAAATCTGCCGGTGGAGTGGAATTATTCACCCACCCCATATCTTTGATGCAACCTTGATTACAGAGGAAAAAATGATTATGTTGTTTCCAGTACCATGTCTGCAGCTAAAACTCAATTGAGTAATGGGAATTGGAGACTACAAGCTGACTACTCTAGCTCAATATTCAGGGTTCCTGTGAAGCATTTGCTCTCAATGTCAAGGAGGGCAATAAACCTAAATTTGGCCGGTTGTTCGTTTGTGCCCTTTTTATGAATTAGAACATATATGGTACCTCTCCAACTGTCCGCTCCTTCTTTCAACAAAATGTGCTTCTTAAAAAGGGGGTTTGGCAGGAAAGCCCACTCCGCTGGAGCTGATTTAAATATTCTGGTTGGCAAACCATTTGGTCCCTGGGCCTCTGATGATGGCAGTGAGGCCAATCGTTGTGCAATCTTATCTCTGCTACCTAGTGCTTTATTCCATAGCTCTTGATTTTCATGAAAGTGACCAGATCCTTCTTCCACAGAGTTATATAGATTGAGATGTATTCCTTCTACTTGAGGCAGACATAGAGGGAATGACCTTGGAGTTATTTTTGCTCGTTCTTTTCTGCGCTAATCTCTAGAATTTGGCAGAGTTTTTAGTTTTTGAGGCCTTGTGGAGTTCCGTCCACAGTGCTTCTTCATGTGGCCTAGCAACTTCCCAAGCTTTTGCACTGTAGGCCTTTTTCACTTTCCAAATCTCCTCTGCTCTTGGTGAAAGACTTCTGTTGTTATGGGCTGATCTCAAGAGCTTGTTCAGTTGACATTTGAGGTCTCTCAGTGCCGGTGGAGGGTTGAGTGTTTGCCTATTCCTGCATCACTATAATTGTCTGTGAACCTATTCAGCAGCTTCTCCAGAAAGTGGGCCCAGTGTAGCGGTGAAGTGTAGGGTTTCCATCAATTCTTCTTTTTTTACAGCTGATGGCATTGTTGGCCATTTCATTCATTCTTCGCAGCCCACAGGTACCTATCTCATTGCCAATTGCTTGAATTTGTGGGAGTTTGATGGTTTCCACAGAAAAAGAACAGACTAATCTTGCATGGTCACTGGTCAGACTGTGCAGGACATGGAAGTTGCTTACTTGTGGAAAGTTCTGCATGGGTACCCAAATGTAGTCAAGTAATGAGAAACTCAAGCTTGTTATGTGTGTGCAGAATGGGGGTTGATCCAAAACGCTTCTTCCATTGAGGGTTTTGAGACCCAATGAGTTAAGAGTGGTGGCACATTTTTCTCCAGTCTTGTCCTTCTTGATTTTCCCCAGAACAATTTCCAGAATGTGCCAAGTGATGTTGTTTTCTTGTTGCCAGATGGGAGGTTCTGCAGTTCCTAATGGAAACATAGTCTCCAGCCATTACCCACATGTTCACAGGGAATTGTTGCAGTAGGGTTTTGATAGTTTTTAAAATTTCTCCAGTAAAAGATTTTTTCTGGGGCTGTTTGGGATTTATGTAGATGCTTCCAATGACCATAGGGGGTGCTTTCCCACAATGCTTTTTAATTGTCTGCATGAAGATGTATGCCACTTGAACAGGGCACTTGTTAGCACTTTTGCCTTGAGATACGGGGGTTTATGCATCAGTATGGAGACTCCACCGACTGAAGATTCAGCTGTTGCTACAAACTGGAGGTGGTCCTGCCAATTTGTGGTGGCCAACCATCAGTTTTCGTGCAGACAGATTGCGTCTTATTTGCAGGTTTCTTCCATTGTATCAGCATTGGCCAAGAGATTGTTTACTCTTCGGATAGTCCATGAGCAGAGTTGCAGATCAAGGTTCTGAATCTGTGTGGTAGTGTTTGTATTTAGTGTTTTGTTGCTTCACATTGTAGGTTGTTGGCATTCAATGATAACTGGGAACCAGTCAGCATGCACTTTTGCTGGGAACATGTTCCATTGAAATAATAATCAGGTCTACTACAGCTCTTGGGTTTTGTTCCAGTCTGCAGTAAAGTTGATAAGAGTTCAACTTCTGAAAAACAAACATTTGTGGACATTCTCCTGTAGCTTATCTAAAAAACAAATGGGATTGAGGCCGGTTCTGAAGAAGAAATGTCTCTAGTTTAACCTGTGCTGTAGTTGTCAGGCGATGGTTAAAAAGACTAGCATTGCCGCTACCTGTGATATTATCAAAAGATTGGTACAAGTTTATGAGAAAGGCTGGTCTTATTCCCTTGCAAATAAATGTATGAATATTTTCCAAGTGCAGTCCCAAATTACCCAGGATCCAAACTTTTTTGTCATGCAAGATTTACCTGTAATTTGGACAGAAAACAGGACAGTTAAAAGCTGAAGAATGGGTGGAATGTAATGGTACAGATGAAGTGTTGAAAGCCGGATATGGCATTGGAGATTGACTTGACTTGAGAATTAAAGTTGTGACTTGACCTGTGCCAGCACTCTGTAATCATCACAATCTTTGTATTCTTTTCCAGTCACCACCATCTGGTCATGTACAAAATGAACAAAAAAGATAGCAATGTTAGCTTTCTCATTTCTCACTTTCAGTACAGCATACAAAACAGAGTGAACATACGGATGACCCACAGTGTGAGCCTCCATTGCTGAGGTGTAAAATCCATTGCTCAGACAACACTATTGTGACCTGCATCACTGATTTTCTTATGTCCAAATAGGCGTTAAAGGATAGTCAGAATGGAATTCCATTACCTCTGAAATTCCTGAAGGCACTCATGCAGGTGAATACAATTTATGTCTACAGTCCCTTCTTGCTGTTAAAGAATGGCTGAAATTTCCCAAAAGTTGATAACAAATGAACATTATATTAGAAACCTTAGATTTGTTGCTGATGACGGACTCCAAAATGACGTTCAGGCAATGTTCAAAACATGGCACATATAACTACTTACTATTTGCCCAAGGTTACTGCCATTGCATTGGTGGTACAAGCTCTTTGGTTAAGCCATTCAATTCCTTTTGTGACTTAAAGTTCCTAAACAAAGCAATGTGTGTTCACTGATAAACAGACTTCACAGTGACATGGTTAGCTCATGCCACATGATACATTGTTTTTCTGGTAGATCAACATGCAGTGAACACATGCAAAATATAGACCCTGTGGTGGTGCCACATGCCCATTGCGAGGATTAGGGTGTACTTTATGATATGTATGGGTGGCCTTTTCATGTAGTACAGTCACAAATACAGTCTTGGGTCCAGACAGGTATGTTTAGTCAACCTCAAGCGCGACCGTGGGTAGCTGTAGCTGTGAGCAGTAAGGCTTAGCAAAGGAACAATGTGTGAAGCATTTAATAGCACCAAACAACAAAATAGGAAAATCACACAACATGAAAGAAACAAGATACTAATTTATAAAAATAGAGCTTTTATTTTAATTTTCAGAAACCTTAAATATCAGAATCCACCAGGGGGTTCCAGAGAAGCATATTTTTCAAACAATAGCCACAAAAAGTTTGGAAACTTTTAAAAAGCTTGAAACAGTTAGTTTAGCAACTCCGGACCAAGTTGGGTGACCAACTCCAACATACAGAGGTTTGGGGAGGGGGCAGAAAGGATACTTTGGACAGTTATCTGGCCACCAGAGCATTTTTAAAGCAAGATCCAAACCTCACAGGATGACTCCTGTGGACAACAAAGGAGTGGTACTGATGCTGAGGGATGCAGACTTAAAGAAGTTCAAGGATGCTCCTGATGCTGTGCTGTCCACAGGGGTGAAGTCCAGTTGAGTCCTTGGTCCACAGGTGAGAGCGGATGACCCTGTCCATGGATCTCGGGGCCCACAAAGTCCCTCTCTGTAGGGTTCCAAGGGCTGTTGATGCAGACCTTGCACTTTTGCAACACAGTGGTCACAGTGCTAATCTTTGTTGGAGCGATGAATTTGTTCACAACTAACACTCACGGTTCCAGCAGACATGGGTGCACCTTTTGGCTATCTTTGTATCTTTGAATTGTCTTGTGGGGTACCCGGTGCCTGGAAGTGGCAAAACTTTGGCCGTAACTACCAGAGATGAGACTTGAGCTCTTTCAGTTTTGTTATCCCAACTGTCATTCTTGGGGCCAGCCAACTGACCCTTGGAGTCTGTGCTTTGGACCGAGGCAGGGCACCAACTTTTTCGCAAACCAGGAAACAAGAACGGGATCCAAATCCTACTAGCCCAAAGTGCAGCAGGTGCAACTTCTTTTTTGTGTGCTTCCAACAGGTACAAGCAGTAGCTGCTAGTTGCCTAATAGTGCAAATGTCTATTATACTCCAGCTTCACCAGTAAAGGTGCTGGCTCCAGTGATTCACTAGTGGTTGCTTCTAGTTTCCTGGACATGGCGGGCCAAAACCCCTGAATTCCGGGGCAGAACCAGACTAGATGTGCAAATCCCGCCTCCACCTCTTCGCAGCACCGGCAGACCTCGATGAAGAAGTCCCCCCTAGTCTGTATACCTATCGCCCTCAGTGCATTTGTGGCTCTTCCCTCTTGTCCCATAGGGAACCACAGGTCCCAAGTCAATAGCATATGTGGTGAGTACAGCAGTGACCCAGCCTGCCGCTCTAGGAGGAGCTGCCAGGAACAAGTCATTGTGTTCAAGGAATCAAAGACGTTATGGAGCTGTACCGACCTCCCGAATAGCATCTGAGCCAGTGTGTGTAGGGCTGCTACATCCTGTTGCAGTCCCAAATGCAGTACGTCCCGAGGACCATCAACCCAGTAATGAGCGAACATTCATTGCGTTGCCCTATAGTATGCTTCCAATCTGGGGCATTAGCCCCCCCCAAGCCATGGGGTAATATCAAGGTCTCCCAGTGCACTTGGTCTGCTTCACCACCCATTTCAGATGAACCATAAGGGCTTGGAGGTTATCAAACACTGCACTGGGCAGTAGCATCAGAATATTCATGAACAGAGATAAAAATTGAGATAACACCACCATTTTCATTTTAGCTATGTGCCAGCAAGAAACAGTGGCAATCTAACCCAGTGATCCACTGCCTCCAAGAGCTTCTGCACTGCTCTACCATAGTTGTGTAGCATCACAACCTCTAGGTCCATATGTACCTGCATCCCCAGATAGTGCACTGAATCTACCATCCATTGCAGTGGGTAGTCGAATTGCACTGGCACTGTGGCTGGGGTGAGCTGAAATATAATGGATTTGGCCCAGTTTATATGAAGCCCAGAATGTCCACCCAACAATACCACTTCCTGTAGTACCGGTACAAGCTTATGCTCTGGATTGCATATATAATACAGTGTCGTCAGCATACACCAGGATGATCAGATTATTCTTTGAGAACTGTAGGCCTTGAGGCGTGTGATATTCCCAAAGAACACAAGCCAAAGGCTCAGCCACCGGGGCATACAACAAAGGAGACAGGGGGTAACCTTGGCAGGTGCCCCCCCAATGTCAGTGACAATGCCGTTGACCCAGACTCGAGCACTCAGCTGTGTCTAAAGCACCTGCGCCAGTTGGAGGAATATATCACCCATCCCTGTACATCTCAGGACTTCAAACTTAATATCCCACTGTACTGAGTCAATGAAATACAACTGTGATGCACATCTCAGAGTCCAGACATTGAATCATGGCGAACAGTGTCCTGAGGTTAAATGTTAAACTACAATCCAGGACAAAGCCAGCTTTCTCAGGGACCACCACCCCTGTAAATAGTCAAGCAAATCAATTGTCCAATATCTTTGTGTAGAGGTGATTGTCCAAACTTACTAGCAATAATCAGCCTATATGGGGGTGCAGCAGGCTGGCCTGATTTCTTGTGGGTACCACAGGTAATTACACCTTATACCAGGTCCAGTTATCCCTCATTAGTGAAATGTAGTCAGTGTCTAGAAGCCAGGCTGTCTAGAGGTAGCTGTAGGCAGAGCAGCCAAAACTGTACTGGGAGACATGCAAAGCTCTTGCAATACCACTGTAGTCACACAGTATGCACACACATGAAAGACAATACTCAGTGTCACCAAAAATAAAGGTACTTTATTTTAGTGACACAAGGCTAAATATATCTTAGAGGCTATACTCCCTTAGGAGGTAACTATTATACATTAAACATACACTAGTAACCAAAATCAGGTGTGTAAACAGTCATAAAATAGTGCGAATAGTGAAAATCACCATAGGTTACAAGGGGCCTAGGGGGAACAAAAACCATACACTAAAATAGTAGAATGTGAATTTTGATTTCCCACCTAGGGAAGAGTAGTGTGTAGAGGGGCACTGGGAGTGTAATAAAACACCAAAGGTAAGTAAAGTACCCCAACCAAGCCCAGGAAAGCAGGAGTAAAGTATACCAAGTTTCCTCAGAACAACCAAGCAAGACTGCAGGACACCACAATGGATTCCTGGACCTGAAAACCTGAAGACCTGCGGAGAGAGGAGACCAAGTCCAAGAACAATTGAAGAGTCCGGGAGTAACAGGAGCCCCTGCTAAACCGGATGAAGGCGCAAAAGTGTATTCTCCGGTTAGAAGAAAAAGTCAGAGATGCACCAAAGAAGACAGCTGCAGGCTGGTTTTCATGGTTAGATTCCACCAACTAGCCTTGGCTCACGTAAAAGACACGTTTGACAGGAGAAGGCGCTACCAGGACCCAGAAGGGACCTGGGGATCTGAACTTGGATGGAGGAGACAGAGGGCCTCTCAGCACTTCAGAGAGCCCTCAGAAGACTAGGCAGCACCCACAGGAGTCCCAGGACATGGGGACAAAGGAGTTGCAACTCACATTGTGCATGAAGGATTCCTTGGAAAAGTGCACAGAAGCCCTAGGAGCTGCCAAACACGTGGAGCACAGTGGTACTGTCTGACACTGGGAGGCAAACTCTTACTGCCACCAAATTTGGACAGTCATGGTCACTTTGGTCCACCACCTGTGTTCCAGGATCCACTCTCATCGTCAGGAGAGGGGACCCAGAGTACAGGTTGTCCCTGCAGAGAGGTGCCTGCTGAACCAGGGAAGTGACTCCATCACTCCATGGGAGATTCCTTCGGTCCTTTTGGTGAAGGATGAAGACAGACAGTCCTCAGAGCGTGCATGACCTGGAAACTGTTGCAGTTGCTGACAGCAGCTGAAGTTACAGAGTTGGAGTAGCCTTCTTGGATACTTTGTTGCAGTTGTAGAGTTCCTGCAGCAGTTCTGTGGTTGATCCGACAGTAGAAGGCGAAGCAAAGGTTGCAGAGGAGTCCTGCTGGAGACTTGGAAAACGAATCTGATGAAACACCCACAGGAGAGAACCTAAATAGCCCTCAGAGGGGGATTGTTCACCTAACCAGGTTTGGACCTATCAGGAGGAGTGTCTGATGTCACCTGATGGCACAGGCCACTCAGATGCTCCCAGAGTTCCCTGACCATCCTGAAAACAAGATGGCAGAACCAAGCGACACTCTGGAGGAGCTCTGGGGACCACCCCTGGGGTGGTGACGGACAGGGGAGTGGTCACTCCCATTTCTTTTGTTCAATTTAGAGCCAGAACAGAGACTGGGGATCCCTGAACTGGTGTAGACCGGATTATGCAAGGTGAGCACCATCTGTGCCCCTCAAATCATTTCCAGAGGCTCTGGAAGGATACCCCTTGCCTGTAACACCTATTTCCAAAGGGAGAGGGTGGAACACCCCTCTCCTAAAGGAAATGCATTGTTATGCCTTCCTGGGATTGAGCTTCTCAAGCCCCAGGAGGGCATAAGCCTGTCTGTGAGGTGGCAGCAGCAGCTGGGGCTGCAAGGAAAACCTCAGAAGGCTGGTATGGCAGTACTGGGGTGCCATGGTGGAGCCCCCAGAGTGCACGAGATTGTGCAACCAATACTGAAATCAGTATTGGGGCACAATTCCCAGTTGGTAGACACCTAACATGGCCATATGCGGAGTTACCACTGTGAAGCTCTGTATAGGTATTGACGTATATATAGTGCACACTTATAATGGCGTTACTGCACTCACAAAGTCTGGGAAAATGGGCCTGGATGAAGTGGGGGCACCTCTGCTAGTGCAGGGGTGCCCTCACACACAGGTACTATGACCCTAGCCTTCAGGGTCTGAATGTTAGACATATAGGTGACTTATAAGTGACCTGGTGCATTGAAAATGGCTGTAAAATAGTGCTTACGATATTTCACTCAGGTTGCAATAGCAGTCATAAAGAAGTGTTTGCATGAGTTCCTTATGGGTGGCAGAAGAAATGCTACAGCCCATAAGGATCTTTTGGAACCCCAATACCCTGGGTGCCTAGGTACCATATACTGGGGACTTATAAGGGGAGTCCAGTATACCAATTTGGAGTGGAATACTGGGTTATCAGTATGTAAGTACAAATTTGGAATCAGAGGTAGCATAAGCACTGGAGTTCTGGTTAGCAGGACTCCAGTGACACAGTTAAGCATACTGACAAAAACAGTGACACAGACTGACAAGTAGGCCACGACCTATGAGCACTGAGGTCCTGACTAGCAGGATTCCCGTGACACAGTAAAAACACACTGACAAAATTGACAAACAGGCCAAAAATAGGGGTAACCATGCCAGAAAGAGGCTACTTTCTCAGAAAGGGACAATGATCCACCATTTGACTGGCTTCAGAAGGGTGACCAGGAGGGCCTCATGCACTATAGGGGAAATACGACCCTCTTTAACCACCTCCTCATCCAGAATGACCAGATAGGGAAAAAGTTGGTCCTAGTAGGCCTTATAGAAGGCAACTGTGAGCCCGTTGGTACCCAGAGCATAAATGGTTCTTCTTGCTGTGTGCAGTTTTGAGATATTCACCCACTTAGGCACTAATGGTGCCCAGGAGGGTCCGCTCCACCGTCTCCCTGTGCTTCCATTCCAGATGCACAATTTCCACCTCTAGTTATGCCAGTTAGCCTCACAATGACTTGAGAACACCAGCATGTTTGGATGAGGTGGCACCCTGTATGTAGACTATGAAGGCCTCCTAGACCATGACCAACATATCCACAGAGTCTACATTGATGAGAAAGAACTCAGCAATTGCTTGCACTAGTTGCTCCAGAAACGCAGTGTCCCACAGTGAATATAGAGGGAATTGCCAAGTGCTCGCAGCTCTAGCTCAGAGGGGACCGGCAAATGGTCAGAGTATCTATGTGACAGTGGCTCACTCTGCCCTACATGTGAAGCTAGCCCCCAGGACAATAACCAGTAATCAATGTGGGTGTGGATATTGTGTATGGCGAAATAATGAGTGTACCCTGACCCGTGGGGGAATCTGTGACACCTGATAGCTTGGAGCAGTCCCGATCCGAGCATAACTCAGAATTGAAATCGCCCCCCAGGTTTGTGGCAGGTCATCCCACTGACCCAGCCAGGCATTGAGTGTGTGATCAAACTGTGAGTCATCGAAGTTTGGCCCGTACACCCTGATCAATAAGACTGCTAGGTCATTCTTGTGGCAGTGTACCACTACATATCTGCCTCCCAGATCTATCTCCCTCCTGCAACTTGACCCAATCAATTGCACCCAAATTAAGACACCCCAGGCATGTGTGGTAAACATGGTGTACAGCAGAGTCCCTGCAATCTATGCTCCCAGGAGCCGGCTGCATTTCCTGCAACATTGCCACATCCACTCAGTGCCTTTGAAAATAAGCCACCACTTTCTGCATTTTCCTGCAGTCTTCCAGACCCCTGATATTCCATGTAATGAATTGTATCAGAAGGAGGCCCGAAGGTCCTGACGCTGCAGTCCATCACCACCCTCCATCAACTAGCTGTTCCACTCTCCCAAGCAGTCCTGTCCGAGCATTGCACATCGCCCACTGCCAAAGCCAGCACATGAAAAACAGTTGCTTAAAACAATACCCACTCCCCACCCATGCTATGCACCCCCACAACTTACACAGTGGTACGTCTCGCCTCAGCCCTCCAGTACCCCAAATAAGTCTCAGAAAGAACACAGTGGTTCACATATGGGAACAGATGTTGCCTGGCCTTTTACCCCATAATACATAAAGCTGTAGAGGGCTGTGTATCATACATAGTGTGTGCATAAAGCAATAGGAAATAACACCAAAAGCATGACAAGTTGCAACCTCTGGAACATTGTGGCACACCATGGGTTAAATATAGTCGTTTAATACCAACCACATAGTCATGTAGACCCTCTTACGACACCCCATTGTGTTGATCACCTGCAATAGTACATGTCAAGTCCATGTGTATGCATTCAGTAGCTCACAGGCTCTTAGGGGAGGAGGGAGCCAGCCCTCAGTGCCAATCAGACTGCCCTACCAAGGGACAGCACCTCCCATAGCAAAGCCCTCACATGAGCATCCCAGCCGTGCAGTTGCGGTCCAATTTGTCCATGTCTTGCATGCTTCCGGTCTGACTTGGGGGAGTGGTGTCAAACCCTGGCACTTCCCTATGTATGATGAACTGCTGCAGTGGCTTCAGATGGAAAATCATTGCTTTACTGTCAACCACAACCCAAAGCCTCGCAGGGTGCAACAAACTGTATTCCATTTATACCTCCCTCAACCTTCACTTAGCTGGAATACACTTTCTCCTCAACTCCTGCACCTGTTGTGTGAAATACTGAAAGAGGGACAGTTCCGAGCCCCCGTGATGGAGTACTTTTAGTTCTCATGCCCTATGAAGTACAGCATGTCGGTGTCTGTAATTTAACAGTCTTGCTGTGATGAGGCAAGGTTTGGGGCCCGGGATCGAGCGTGGAGCAAGAGAGCAGTGGGCTCGCTGCATGATGAAGCTATAGAAGAAAGTCTTCCACTTCAGAAGGCCAATTAGGAGTTGTTCTACATAGCGTTCCCTATTATTTATGTTGGCGGACTCAGCTACACATACATTTCTGAGGTTGTTCCTACTTCAGCGGACTTCAAGATTCTCAGTCTTTGATTGCAGTGGGAGCAGAAGCTTATCCATTTTTTTGGGTCTCCGACATTGTGACTTTGTCTTTGCCTTCCAGAACATGCCGCTCTACCATGTTGAGGTGCTCAGTATTATTGCCCAGGCGTTTGGGATTACAATCCTTTCCGGAGGTTAATGTGTCCATTTTGCCATCTATTTGTGTGAGGCTGGGCTGCATAGCAGCTAGGATCTGCTTCAGTTCTGTGCCCAACTCTGCAAGGAGTTAATTGTGTGCTGACTCCAGCGCAGTCGGTCTTGGAAGTTTTTCGGTGATTAAACTGTAGTTTGGGCTGTGGCTCATCTGTTTTCCCCATGTTGACAATCAGTGATGTTGTCTCCCCGTGCAGGGCGCCACCACCTCAGTTGGCTCTCCGGAAATAATCTACATTGTGACCTTCTCAGGGGTGCCTCACTCCTCATGTCAGATGTGCCTGGACCTTCAGTTAAGGTTTAGTATTGGCAGCCATAGGCAAGTCAACTGTGAGCACATGGAGTAGTGTCATCCATGACTCAGACACTCCAGACACAGCATAGAGCCGAGGTCACCACCGCCAACAGGGCTTTTAATGCTGCAGCTGCATAGTGCAGGGCACAGGATCTAGTGCAGGCAGGATGGCCTCCGAAAACGTCTTGGTCTGCCACCCAGTGCTGGCCAGGGGCAGCAAGGTTGTTGTATACCAGTTTATTCCTATGCAGGTAGTCCCCAACCACGGTGTTAGCACAGTCCTCCAGCCTCACATAGATGACCCTTCAGGGCTCAGGTGGCTGGGGGGATGCAGGAAACTTCAAGTGCAGGAGTGTGCCTCATCAGCCTTGTAACACTCACATCAACCTGTCAAAGCAGGAGGGGCCACCTCACAGGGGTTGTCTGTTCTCATAAGCGTTCCACAATAGAGTTCCTGCAACCAGCCACCACCTGTGAGCCCCCAGGTAGCAGGTGAGTATGTCTTTCCAACGTTAGGCAGGAGAAATGACACATGGTGATGCCCGCCACTTCAGGCATAATAGACCTGTTCCTGCCTTTAGGCCTCCACTCACTGCTCTACCACTGCGTCAATGCACAGGAGTTTTTCAGGGATCACACCGGTACAGGCTCCACTAGTACCAGTGTCAGAGGACAGGTACCACCCACCTCCAACCGGTAGCATCCAACAACTGCATAGAGATCACCTCTCCACTCATGTTGTCACCTGCTTATCCACAGCTGCATTCTCAGAAAGGGCCTCCGTTCCGGACATCTGGTTGCAGGCAGCATCTGACAGGGCCTCGGGCGATTGTGCTCCCACACCAATTTATGAAAAAGGGGGCTTATTTTCATGAATTTTTTGAGTTATTAATCATCAAAATCCACCGGAGGTTCCGGACATACAGAATTTAGAAGCAAACAAAAACTTTTAAATCAACCGCAAACAAGCGTCAGCCAACGAAAAGTTTGGAAACTTTTGACAAGTTTGGAACTGTTATTTCGGTAACTCCAGCCAGAGTTGGACGACCAAGCATGACAGAGGTCTGGAGGGTCAGAAAGGATACTTTGAACAGTCAACTGGCCACCAGAGCATTTTTAAAGCAAGATCATTAACTCAACAAGATGACCGCCGCAAACAACAATGGAGTGGTCCTGATGCTGAGGGATGAAGGCTTAAAGGTGTTCAAGGATGGTCCTGATGTTGTGCAGTCCTTGGGGTTGAAGTCAGGTCAAGTCTTCAGTCCAGAGGTGAGTGGGGGCAACTTTGTCCATGGATCACTGGGTTTCACGTATTTCACTTTGCAGGGTTCCAAGGGCTGCCAATGCAGACCTTATGCTTTTGCAACACAGTGGTCATGGTGCAAATCTGGGGTGGAGGCTGAGTCTGCCTTGGTAAACAAATCCAGTCACCACCAACGCTCATAGTCCATCATTTTTGGGTGCACCTTTTGGCTATCTCTGAATTGTCCTTTGGGTGTCCGGCATCCAGTAGCAGAAAATCCTCTGTGGTGGCTACCAGCGATGCGACTTGGACTATTTCATCTTTGATGTCGCCAGTGCTATTCTGCGGGAGCCAGCAAACTGACCTTTGGAGTCTCTGATTTGGACTGGTGGTGAGAACCAACTTTTCCCCAAGTCAGGCACACAGAAGAGGGTCTAAACTCTGCTTGCCCAAAGTGCAGCAGATGCAGTTACTCCAGGATCGCAGGCTTTATTTGTGCGCATCCACCGGTGCAAATTGGTCTTCTTCTCATCCTCCTTTTCAGTCCCATTATTACGGAAGTCCGGGGTGCTAGATGTGCCCATTATATCCCATCCAAGTGCCCTGAAGGGATAATGTGGTCACTAGCCAATAAGCTAGTTCGTCCCCTCCTCTTTGGTGACACAGTTCCGGTGATGTGTGGCGACAGGCTATCCCAGAGTACAACTTTCTTGCCACAACCAACAAGGCAAAATTCTTCCTTCATTGTAAGGACCTTGGTAGCTCACCCCCAAAGATGTGGCTACCATGAGGCTGCAGGACCCTGGAGAACCAGTTTGGGAATTGATTTTCCCTCCTCTGTCCTTGGCTCTACTCTGCCTGCAGGAAACAAAAGACATCCTACCAGAGAGCGCTGTCACAGTGTCCCATCAAAGGTGACTTCATCTTTGAAGCTCGCCTTTTGAGCTAACACCCCACGCAACCAACTGTAGAGGGAGGTCATACCTTCCAGTGTGGCAACATCCTTTGTTTCTGGTCTGGGAGTTGTTCACAGATCTCACCAGGTGGGCAGAAACTTGTCCATCTGATATCTTTGTGAGGCCTCTGGACTAGCTGGGGCACAGAGTGGTAATTTCGTAAAAGTTGTTTATCTTTAAAAGTAACATTATTTTTACTTGGCCATCAAGTCACATTTAATACTATAATTAATTTGATAAAGTACATGACCCACTTTGGTAGTCCCAGTCAGAAGTTAGCCCAGGTTAGGATGCCACCCTCTAACTCTGCATTAGTCAGTGGGGCTACCAACTTTTCCCACAGCAAAACTACAATTTGGAAGCGTTAGTCCATGTTTGCCCGACTTGGAACAATTTCAAATCATTGTAAATAAAAGATGCGTATGCGCCATGCCATTACTAAAAACTTTCTGCATAAATTGTCACATTTGAATTATGGCTTTTTAAAATCCTCAAAAGCTAAAAGACATTTCCTTAAGTTCAATTCCCGACATATTTTGTGAATCCATTTGAACCTTGGGATTGAGTAAGCGGGACAAAAAAACATAAAATGTTCTACTGTTTCGGAAGAAGTGCCACATACAGGACAGATATCAGAGCTTAACTTGGGTCCCCATCTGCTCGTCAAGGCCTTCAAAGGTAATGTTCCAAATCGAAATCTGGCATACAAACTTTTGCCTAGTAAATCAGGTATTATATCTAAATATAGTTTGAACTCTGGATACCATTTAAAGTCAATAAACAAATTAGTTAAATGACCATTCGATTTTTGAGAAATGTAATTATTACGTATGTGGGACCAGTATGCTCCTTTCAGTACTTTTACATGGGACTTCACGAGTTGCTGGGGATTCTCCCAAAAGTTCCTCAATCCCAGCGTGCAAAACCAACCGGATACTTATTTGATCCATGGAATGGACGTCGAGTTAGGGCATTTTAACAATTCTAATAGAGAAAACTTATATATGGCCAGTTCGGGAACTACCCAAAGCCTCACCCAATATAATAGAGGCCGTAAGATAATTAAATCAGCTATTCGTTTAAACCCTAGGTCTAAAAATAGGGGGGTTAATGGGGTGCTAATAGAGCAAGCACATAAAGCCCGTGCAAAGCTATTCTCAATTTTTGTTATCCTACTACTATCTGATGTGCCCCAAATCTCTGCGCCGTAAACAGCAGCACCCTGTGCCTTAGCCACATAAATCTTTACTGCTGGAGACACAACTTTAGCGATCGTATTCCTATAGAGGCGCAATATGGATGCTGCCCGGTGTTGCAAAAGCCCAGCACTCTTGCCAACTTGTTCCTCCCAAAGGAGTGAATCTGTAAGTCTCACACCCAAGTAGTCAATGGAGCTAACCTGGTCCAAAATAGCTCCATCTAACCTAATAGTACATTTCTTACGAGGGCCAGAGCGAAGCACCATCAATTTCGTTTTCTTCGTGTTCAGCTCCAAACCAAAGTTCCAGCAAAATGATTTAAATCTGTCCACAAGAATTTGCAACCCCATAGGGGTTTTTGAAATCAATAGAGAGTCATCCGCAAAAAGTAGAATTGGGATTTTCTGATTGACTAGGGTAGGGGCATCGTTCTGGCATGTCATTAGTTCTTGGACCACTTCGTTGATGAATAAAGAAAACAGAAGTGGTGCAAGCACACATCCCTGACGGACACCTCTTTTAATGGGAAATTTGTTAGTCAATTCACCTTGATTGCCCCATCTTACTTGCGCATATGTACCTTCATGCATGCGTATTAATAGATGGATAATATCGGGTGGTGCCCCTATTTTGTGTAACACTCCCCAAAGCTTATCTCTTGGGACCAAATCAAAAGCAGAACGCAGATCAACAAAAATGACATATAAAGTTTGCTTTGCCAAGACTACATATTTCCAGTGTAGCACGGTCAACCTAAAAGCCTTGTCAACCGTGCTAACTCTGGAGCGGAACCCTGCCTGAAGCGGTGAAAGGATCTGCTGCTCCGTCACCCAGCTCGATAGTCTAACTAGCAGATGTTTGGCAAAGATTTTTTGTAACTTGTCGATTAAACTGACCGGTCTGTAATTGATTGGAAGATTTACATTACCCTTTTTGTAAATTGGGATAATTTCTGCACCCTTCCACGTCTCAGGGAACTGTCCTCATTTTGTGATTTTATTTGACAGTAGGTTAATGTACCAGGTCCATATAGATAACTCTGATTTATAAAGGTCGCCTGGAATTTTATCGGGACATGGGGCTTTACCTGACTTTAAAGAGTTGATAGCCTCTGCAGTTTCTTCTAAGGAGAAACAAATATAACTCTCAGAGTTATATAGATTCCCATCGAGTGGAGAAGTGGCAAGGTTAGTATTTTGTAGAATTAGGGGGTCTAATCCCACTTTATCACAGTCAACAGCCCCAGTGGAGATAGTTCCTTCATACAAGAGAGAGAAGTGCTCCACCCAGGTTCTGGGTTGAATATGGTTCCTTAGATTAGACCTACCCCCTCTCTCATGCTTAGTCAGCAGTTCCCAGAAAAGCGTATTGTTGTTTGCTTTTGTAGCATCTAACAAATCCTGCCAAATAACATCTTCCCAAGTTTTCTTTGATTGTAAAATTGCCTTTTTGTACATACCTCTTGCTTGTTTGATCACCCCCGTGGACCCGGCCTTTATAGCCTTTCTTAGCTCGATCTTAGCCCTCATACATGCATCATTAAACCATCTACTGTTAGATAAACCCCCGTGTTGCCGGCTTACCATGGCTGCCTTTTTATAAAAAACACTTTGAAGTTTGACCATCATATCTTCGTGGATATCAAGAAGTGGGATGGCTTCGGGCTTGAGGTCTTCGTAAGCTGACAAATTATCTAAAAACACTTGATAAATCTTACATAGCAAATAGGGGTTTGACATGACTTTAGGCCATCTCACCTTTGTATTAGCATTATTTAAAATAGGGGGAGGGACCATTGATGGTTGCGTATTCGAGGTTCTGCCAAAGATATTCCCAGAAAGGGTAAGCAGCAGTGGGAAGTGATCACTCTCGCATCTTGAATTTACCCTCATGTCTAGCAGCAGTGGCCAAAGACGCACATTCACCAAAAAATAATCAATTACACTGGCCACAGAGCCTCGTAGGAATGTCGGTGCGAGGTTTAAATCAGAAGGGGTTCGACCATTGCAGGCCCTCAGGCCAAACTTTAAGCATAATGTAGCGAGCTGTGCTGCGACACGAGAGCGTGGAGGATAACTATCACCATCCAATTGTGCAATCCCCCATAATTCGTCCTCTTCCACAGTTAAATCTCTGAGAAATGCAGAGGGTTCAAAAGTGCAATTAACATCCCCTGAGATAATTAAATAGGAATTAGTTTGTATTGTGTCTAAAAAGTCAGAGAGTAAAGTTAAAATATGTGATTCTGTACCACGGGCAACAGAACGGGCATAAACATTGATAACAGTTATGTTAAAATTTTGATGAAAAGAAATTTGTAAGCCCATCAAGTCGGGACAATCAAATTCTAAAACCTTATAATCACATTGGAGCTTTGAATTTAAAAGAATTAAAAGTCCCCCTTTTGCACGACCAGTTGCTTTCTCTGATGGCTGTGCAGGGATATTAAAAGAGAGAAACACATCCATACTTGATTGGCCAACGACCCAGGTTTCTTGAAACAGACACACATCTTGTGACTTGATGTAGGCAACCCAGTCCACATCATCCAGTTTCCTAGCAAGGCCAGCAAGATTCCAAGTCATAATGGATAACCCATTGGTTCCCGTTACAGTCCCATGTTTTGAGGGTAGAGCATCCTTCTAATTCGGCTCATTAACAAGGGTCTTGTCTGATTTGTCTATTGAGGATGCCACTAAATTATCCTGAATGACGGCTTTCTCGGCGGAAGACAGTCATACAGAACCATGATGCAAAAATACGCCTTCCTCCCTAGAGCCTCATTGTTTCCTTTGGGGTTTAGGTTTTAGTGGACAGGGTATCGTCACTGTTGTGATGGAGTAACCCCTCTGCCGAAATCTAAATCAGGCCCTAAGGGGGTCATTCTGACCCTGGCGGCCGGTGACCGCCAACAGGCTGGCGGTGCTCGCAAGGGCATTCTGACCGCCGCGGTCAGAAAGGGTAAACCGGCGGTCTGCCGCCGGTTTACCGCTGCCCCATTGAATCCTCCATGGCGGCGGAGCGCGCTCCGCCGCCATGGGGATTCAGACACCCCCTACCGCCATCCTGTTCATGGCGGGAAACCCGCCATGAACAGGATGGCGGTAGGGGGTGCCGCGGGGCCCCTGGGGGTCCCTGCAGTGCCCATGCCAATGGCATGGGCACTGCAGGGCCCCCCGTAAGAGGGCCCCACATACGCAACGGGTGCAACTGCACCCGTCGCACCCCTGCAACTACGCCGGCTCAATTCTGAGCCGGCGTCCTCGTTGCAGGGGCATTTCCGCTGGGCCAGCGGGCGCTCTTTTGGAGAGCGCCCGCCGGCCCAGCGGAAATGTTTGAATGTCCGCCGCGGTCTTTTGACCGCGGTGCGGTCATTTGTCGGCGGTACCTTGGCGGACGGCCTCCGCCGTCCGCCAAGGTCTGAATGACCCCCTAAGTCTCTTGTATCTAAACAAACCAACATGTGTAGAAAAGGTTGTAATGTACCTAAAGCTTTCTTCAGGTTCCAATTGATGATAACCTTTTTTAAATCAAGTCGAGAAAAGACCTTTGCACCATTCAATTGTGTTATCATGTCAGCAATGTGTGGCCCTCGATGTCGTTCTTGATCAATTGCTTTGTTTGCCTGATGCATGTCAACGCATATGCGTACAGCTCCTTCACAATCCCATGGTGTTGGACCAGTGGAATGCTTGATCATATCAAGCTTAAGTAACGATTCAAGATCTTTTTCAACAGCTTCTTGCAAGTGAAAAGCAGTTTGCCTATCTCTCTGAGCAACGGCTTGGGCATCCTTATTAATATGAAATTATACTTTCATAGTTTTGAGTTTTCCTAAAAAATAAAACAATAAAGGAAATTGACTTATAGTTTTGTGATGAACATTCATGTTGTAATTGACAGAAATCAGTCTATTATCAGTAGCCAAGGTGAAACTGAGAAAAGAGGCCCTTGACACTGTACCTTAAAGCACAAGGATCAGTGCTTGTACCTTTGTTTTCTTATGTTTCACTGTCACTACAAAAAATCCTTGACTCTTTATGGGTATTGATGCAACGAAATATACACTATGGTCTTCAACGACGAAAGCCATGGTAAAGGAGACAGTTCATTGTATTTCCCTTCAGACATTATTATATTTATAGGTGCACCCATATATTTTCCATGTAATCTTTGGACAGTGTTTGCATGATTTTGGTTCTTTGGCATGTTGAGTTTTCTGTGACATTTTTCTTCACATGTCACCAGTCCGACATGTGCACATTTTTCTGAGGTAAGGATGGACATGGCACAATCACATTCTTCACTTTCGCTTGTTATTGAGGTGGATGAAATGTGTGACAGTGATTTAAGTGATGATTAACTTCATTTAGTATCAATTTATCACAACTAATTTTGCTCCTTGCCCTTCTGCATGTTCGTCGAACATTGCTTCTGGAACGTTCTGGTGGCCATTTTGTCTTCACACAATGACGGATTTACTTTTTCCTTTGCTGTACACATCTTCACAAAATGGTTTCCTTTCCCACAGCCTTTGCATATCTGTCAAATGGTGGGACACTTTCCTTTGTGTGGAAACGAAAATCCACATCTAAAACACAACATATTTTTACATGTAGACATCCCTTTGTATTCTTCAGTCTTTTGCTTCAGATTACTTTTCACACTCATGACTGACTCGCTCTGGGCACTTCCGTCCATGTCAGCACATTGTCTCTCAGAAGTTTCCTCAGATCTGGCAGTCATCAACACTAGCTCTAGACTAAGGGTGTCTCTCAGCATTGGTCTTCTGAACAAATCGGACAAGCATCCATCAATAGGTCTAAGCCACATGGTTTCATTAAATTCATTGAACTTACAGTATTTGTATAGTCTTTTCACAAATTCATCAACTGTTTCACCAACTCTTTGAAGTTCTCCTTGAGATTCAACACATCATTAATCTGATGGTATGGGAATCCTTTGTTGGCTCTCAGCATTTTTTGTGACTTCTTTCACACTGTCACCAGGAAGATTTTTACGATATTTGATAATCTTTCTGTTTTCAATCTCTTCAAGTGCATCAATGAGATCTTCAAATTCCACCTTCCAGGCACTCAATCTTCAACCAATATTTTGCTTTTTTGTGGTATAGAAAGGTGGTGGTATTTTTAGGAAGGTAGCAGCATTTTAAACCAATGTGGAACTTACTGCCTTGACAGTAGCGTGTTTCCTCATGCTGTTCTGCAAACTATCTTGAAAGACTTTTGATCTTCTTACATTAATTTGAATAGTGTCTTCTCTTTTAGTTGCCATGTTTGAAATTCTCAAATTTCAACAGTTGCCTTGAACATTTCGCTCTTTCAAGAACTATCAAGTTGTTCTGAGTCCCAGCCTGTAGCTTAGTGAGCAACTGCCTTGAGTATGGACAGCTCTGTAGGCACAACTGTAGGAAGTTGGCTCTGTATGCACTATTTCAAAGTAAGGAATAGTATGCACAGAGTCCAAGTGTTCCCCTTAGAGGTAAGATAGTGGCAAAAAGAGATAATACTAATGCTCCATTTTGTGGTAGTGTGGTCGAGCAGTAGGCTTATCAAAGGAGTAGTGTTAAGCATTTGTTGTACATACACACAGGCAATAAATGAGGAACACACACTCAGAGACAATTCCAGGCCAATAGGTTTTTGTATAGAAAAATATCTTTTCTTAGTTTATTTTAAGAACCACAGGTTCGAATTCTACATGTAATATCTCATTTGAAAGGTATTGCAGGTAAGTACTTTAGGAACTTTGAATAATCACAATAGCATATATACTTTTTATATAAAATACATATAGCTATTTCAAAAGTGGACACTGCAATTTTCAACAGTTCCTGGGGGAGGTGAGTTATTGTTAGTTCTTGCAGGTAAGTAAACCACCTACGGGGTTCAAATTGGGGTCCAAGGTAGCCCACCGTTGGGGGTTCAGAGCAACCCCAAAGTCACCACCCCAGCAGCTCAGGGCCGGTCAGGTGCAGAGTTCAAAGTGGTGCCCAAAACACATAGGCTTCAATGGAGAAGGGGGTGCCCCGGTGTAGGAAAGTACCATCTTGCCTGGCATGTTACCCCCATTTTTCACTGTATATATGTTGTTTTAGTTGTATGTGTCACTGGGACCCTGTCATCCAGGGCCCCAGTGCTCATAAGTGTGCCTGAATGTGTTACCTGTGTAGTGACTAACTGTCTCACTGAGGCTCTGCTAATCAGAACCTCAGTGGTTATGCTCTCTCATTTCTTTCAAATTGTCACTAACAGGCTAGTGACCAATTTTACCAATTTACATTGGCTTACTGGAACACCCTTATAATTCCCTAGTATATGGTACTGAGGTACCCAGGGTATTGGGGTTCCAGGAGATCCCTATGGGCTGCAGCATTTCTTTTGCCACCCATAGGGAGCTCTGACAATTCTTACACAGGCCTGCCACTGCAGCCTGAGTGAAATAACATCCACGTTATTTCACAGCCATTTTACACTGCACTTAAGTAACTTATAAGTCACCTAAATGTCTAACCTATACCTGGTAAAGGTTAGGTGCAAAGTTACTTAGTGTGAGGGCACCCTGGCACTAGCGGGGACACCATTACACGCGTGCACTACATATAGGCCACTACCTATATGTAGCTTCACAATGGTAACTCCGAACATGGCCATATAACATGTCTATGATCATGGAATTGCCCCCTCTATGCCATCTTGGCATAGTTGGCACAATCCCATGATCCCAGTGGTCTGTAGCACAGACCCTGGTACTGCCAAACTGCCTTTCCTGGGGTTTCACTGCAGCTGCTGCCAACCCCTCAGACAGGTTTCTGCCCTCCTGGGGTCAAGCCAGGCTTGTCCCAGGATGGCAGAAAAAAGGACTTCCTCTGAGAGAGGGTGTTACACCCTCTCCCTTTGGAAAATGGTGTGAAGGCAGGGGAGGAGTAGCCTCCCCCAGCCTCTGGAAATGCTTTCATGGGCACATTTGGTGCCCATTTCTGCATAAGCCAGTCTACACCGGTTCAGGGACCCCTTAGCCCTGCTCTGGCGCGAAACTGGACAAAGGAAAGGGGAGTGACCACTCCCCTGACCTGCACCTCCCCTGGGAGGTGTCCAGAGCTCCTCCAGTGTGCTCCAGACCTCTGCCATCTTGGAAACAGAGGTGCTGCTGGCACACTGGTCTGCTCTGAGTGGCCAGTGCCACCAGGTGACGTCAGAGACTCCTTCTGATAGACTCCTTCAGGTGTTGCTAGCCTATCCTCTCTCCTAGGTAGCCAAACCCTCTTTTCTGGCTATTTAGGGTCTCTGTCTCTGGGGAAACTTTAGATAACGAATGCAAGAGCTCATCCGAGTTCCTCTGCATCTCTCTCTTCACCTTCTGCCAAGGAATCGACTGCTGACCGTGCTGGAAGCCTGCAAAACTGCAACATAGTAGCAAAGACGACTACTGCAACTCTGTAACGCTGATCCTGCCGCCTTCTCGACTGTTTTCCTGGTGGTGCATGCTGTGGGGGTAGTCTGCCTCCTCTCTGCACTAGAAGCTCCGAAGAAATCTCCTGTGGGTCGACGGAATCTTCCCCCTGCAACCGCAGGCACCAAAGAACTGCATCACCAGTACCTTGGGTCTCCTCTCAGCATGACGAGCGAGGTCCCTTGAATCCAGCAACTCTGTCCAAGTGACTCCCACAGTCCAGTGACTCTTCAGTCCAAGTTTGGTGGAGGTAAGTCCTTGCCTCCCCACGCCAGACTGCATTGCTTGGAACCGTGACTTTTGCAGCTACTCCAGCCTCTGTGCACTTCCGGTGGAAATCCTTTGTGCACAGTCCAGCCTGGGTCCACGGCACTCTAACCTGCATTGCACGACCTCCTAAGTTGTTCTCCGGCGACGTGGGACTCCTTTGTGCGACTTCGCGTGAGCACCATTTCATGCATCCTTGTAGTGCCTGTTTCTGGCACTTCTCCGGGCGCTACCTGCTGCTGAGAGGGCTCTTTGTCTTGCTCGACGTCCCCTCTGCCTCCTGACGCAATTTGCGACATCCTGGTCCCTCCTGGGCCACAGCAGCATCCAAAAACGCTTACAGCACGATTTGCAGCTAGCAAGGCTTGTTGGCGGTCTTTCGGCGGGAAAACACTTCTGCACGACTGTCCACGGCGTGAGGGATCTGTCCTCCAAAGGGGAAGTCTCTAGCCCTTGTCGTTTCTGCAGAAACCTAAGCTTCTTCTGTCCAGTAGAAGCTTCCTTGCACCCATAGCTGGCATTTCCTGGGCATCTCCGACTTGCTTGTGACTTTTGGACTTGGTCCCCTTGTTCCACCGGTACCGTCGACTGGAAATCCATCGTTGTTGCATTGCTGGTTTGTGTCTTTCCTGCAGAATTCTCCTATCACGACTTCAATGTCCTTTGGGGAACTTTAGTGCACTTTGCACTCACTTTTCAGGGTCTTGGGGTGGGCTATTTTTCTAACCCTTACTATTTTCTAATAGTCCCAGCGACCCTCTACAAGGTCACATAGGTTTGGGGTCCATTCGTGGTTCGCATTCCACTTTTGGAGTATATGGTTTGTGTTGCCCCTATCCCTATGTGTCCCCATTGCATCCTATTGTAACTATACATTGTTTGCACTGTTTTCTAAGACTATACTGCATATTTTTGGTATTGTGTACATATATCTTGTGTATATTTGCTATCCTCATACTGAGGGTACACTCTGAGATACTTTGGCATATTGTCATAAAAATAAAGTACCTTTATTTTTAGTATATCTGTGTATTGTGTTTTCTTATGATATTGTGCAAGTGACACTAGTGGTACTGTAGGAGCTTCACTCGTCTCCTAGTTCAGCCTAAGCTGCTCTGCTAAGCTACCATTATCTATCAGCCTATGCTGCTAGACACCCTATACACTAATAAGGGATAACTGGACCTGGTGCAAGGTGCAAGTACCCCTTGGTACTCAGTACAAGCCAGTCCAGCCTCCTACACCCGGTTCCAGTCTGCCAGCAGGTAAGTACCCGCTTCTTTGGAGGGCAGACCAGGGGGGTTTTGTAGGGCACAGGGGGGAGATAAGTCAGCACAAAAAGTACACCCTCAGCGGCACTGGGGCGGCCGGGTGCCGTGGGCAAACACGCGTCGGGTTTTCAATAGGTTTCAATGAGAGACCAAGGGGTCTCTTCAGCGATGCAGGCAGGCAAGGGGGGGGGGCTCCTCGGGGTAGCCACCACCTGGGCAAGGGAGAGGGCCTCCTGGGGGTCACTCCTGCACTGGAGTTCCGATCCTTCAGGTCCTGGGGGCTGCGGGTGCAGGGTCTTTTCCAGGCGTTGGGATTTCAGAGTCAGGCAGTCGCGGTCAGGGGGAGCCTCGGGATTCCCTCTGCAGGCGTCGCTGTGGGGGCTCAGGGGGGACAACTCTGGTTACTCACAGTCTCAGAGTCGCTGGGGGGTCCTCCCTGTAGTGTTTTTTCTCCACCAGTCGAGCCGGGGTCGCCGGGTGCAGTGTTGCAAGTCTCACGCTTCTTGCGGGGATTGCAGGGGTCTTTAAATCTGCTCCTCTGGAAACAAAGTTGCAGTCTTTGTTGAACAGGGCCGCTGTTCTCGGGAGTTTTTTGGTCTTTTGGAAGCAGGGCAGTCCTCTGAGGATTCAGAGGTCGCTGGTCCTGGGGAAAGCGTCGCTGGAGCAGTTTTCTTCTGAAGGAGGGAGACAGGCCGGTAGGGCTGGGGCCAAAGCAGTTGGTGTCTCCGTCTTCTCTGCAGGGTTTTTCAGCTCAGCAGTCCTCTTCTTCTTAGGTTGCAGGAATCTGATTTCCTAGGTTCAGGGGAGCCCCTAAATACAAGATTTAGGGGTGTGTTTAGGTCAGGGAGGGCATTAGCCAATGGCTACTAGCCCTGAGGGTGGCTACACCCTCTTTGTGCCTCTTCCCAAGGGGAGGGGGGTCACATTCCTATCCCTATTGGGGGGATCCTCCATCTGCAAGATGGAGGATTCCTAAAAGTCAGAGTCACTTCAGCTCAGGTTGCCTTAGGGGCTGTCCTGACTGGCCGGTGACTCCTCCTTGTTTTTCTCATTATCTCCTCCGGCCTTACCGCCAAAAGTGGGGCCGTGGCCGGAGGGGGAAGGCAACTCCACTAGCTGGAATGCCCTGTGGTGCTGGAACAAAGGGGGTGAGCCTTTGAGGCTCACTGCCAGGTGTTACAGCTCCTGCCTGGGGGAGGTGATAGCATCTCCACCCAGTGCAGGCTTTGTTACTAGCCACAGAGTGACAAAGGCACTCTCCCCATGTGGCCAGCAACATGTCTCGAGTGTGGCAGGCTGCTAAAACCAGTCAGCCTACACAGATAGTTGGTTAAGGTTTTAGGGGCCCTCTGGGGTGTATTTCACAATAAAATGTACACTGGCATCAGTGTGCATTTATTGTGCTGAGAAGTTTGATACCAAACTTCCCAGTTTTCAGTGCAGCCATTATGGTGCTGTGGAGTTCGTGTTTGACAGACTCCCAGACCATATACTCTTATGGCTACCCTGCACTTACAATGTCTAAGGTTTGGCTTAGACACTGTAGGGGCACAGTGCTCATGCACTGGTGCCCTCACCTATGGTATAGTGCACCCTGCCTTAGGGCTGTGAGGCCTGCTAGAGGGGTGACTTATCTATACTGCATAGGCAGTGTGAGGTTGGCATGGCACCCTGAGGGGAGTGCCATGTCGACTTACTCGTTTTGTCTTCACCAGCACACACAAGCTGGCAAGCAGTGTGTCTGTGCTGAGTGAGGGGTCCCCAGGGTGGCATAAGATATGCTGCAGCCCTTAGAGACCTTCCCTGGCATCAGGGCCCTAGGTACCAGGGGTACCAGTTACAAGGGACTTACCTGGATGCCAGGGTGTGCCAATTGTGAAAACAAAAGTACAGGTTAGGTAAAGAACACTGGTGCTCGGGCCTGGTTAGCAGGCCTCAGCACACTTTCAATTCAAAACATAGCATCAGCAAAGGCAAAAAGTCAGAGGGTAACCATGCCAAGGAGGCATTTCCTTACAACAACCCTAAGTACTTCTCCTTGAGCCACTTTGTTGACTGCTGTAGTTCAAGGACACTCTTTAGGGGGGGTAGTAAATCATTTATTTCATTATTTTTACACTTCAGTTCACATTTTCTGATGTCTGGTTGATCTCTACCTTGTAACACTTCTGTTCGCAACATTATTGGATAAATTATAATGGGTTTGGACTGGGCTTTGCAAACATGGTTGCATCCACCTTTAGGCGTTAATGCTTCATACACTGTATAACTTTATTTTGTATTACAGTGCAGTACCTTTTTGTATGATCTTAATCATAATTTCTTAACCAACAATGCGTAGAATTCTTAGTGAAGCTTTCTTTACATTCACACATTTCACACCGTCTGGAGCTATGCTTTGACTCCCCTTATGCCTACTGTCAACTCAGTACTGCGACAAAGGCACGTGTGGCACCCATGAACAGTTCGCCAGTTGTATCGTCTTTCCCAGCCTGGGTACCTGCCAATGACTATGCCACACACGGAGCTGTGCATCACACATCTTTTTTCCTTTGCATGTACCTTAAAACCCCAACATTCTAAACCAAGCTTTTATTGCATTCTATTCTAGCGATTACGTCAGACTGATACAGAGACCATTGGGAGCCACAAAGATTCCATCCTATAGCATGCAAAACTCTACACTGGGTACAAGGTATTAGGGGCTTGCTCCTTGAGTGTATCCAATTTGAGATGCAATTTAACACTGGCACCAAGATTTGGTTAGCAGGGCTCAGTGCACTCTCACAGTAGAAAAACAAATGAGGGCAAAAAGTAGGAGGAAACCTGCAAAAAAGCCAGTTTCCTTACACCCATTATTACATGAAAGGTGAATACTGTTGACTCCTTCATTGAATTTGTAACAATCACTATGGGGGTCATTACAACCCTGGTGGACAGTGTTGAAGCTGCGGTAATACCGCAAACAGGCCGGCGGACAAAAAAAGGGAATTATGACCCTGGCGGAAACCGCCAACAAAGACAGCCACTTTAACACACCGCCCGCCACGGCGGTACAGACAAGCAGCGCGGCGGTCACCGCCAACAGACAGGCGGAAGACAATTTACCGCCATAGTATCACAACCCGCAATCCGCCACCTTTTCCAGGGCGGATTGACCGTGGATAAAAACACGGTGGAAACAGCTTTTGCAATGGGAAAACGCTCACCTGAACACATCCCACGAGGAACGAGGACTCCATGGACCCGGAACTCCAAATACTCCCTGCCCTTGTGTTTCTGCTCCTCTACGACCATCATCTACGTAGGCGCCGAAGACAACGGTGAGTACTGCACCTACGACATGGGGGGGGGAGGCAAAAGTTAGGGGGACACCCACCAAACACACCCACCCCCACCCCCAACCTCGCATAATACAACATACACACCAATGCATTCACAAAAATCACAGTAACAACCCACAATCCCCCCGGAAGAATGAAAAGACAAAGCGAAAATCGGTCAAACATTGTAATGTGGCAATATACATGTCATACAAAAATATACAGAAATATATGAAAATCAGTCATAATTATATACATTACGAGAAGTAGTGCAGATAAGTACATAACAATGTCCATGCACCAACAGTCCAAAAATGCATGGGCGAGGCCCACAAAGGATACCTGTCCACAATCGGAGAGAACACTGCCGGGGCATCAGATAGAAATACTACAGGCACCTCAGGGGGAAGGGAAGGGGGGGCACCTCAGCCGGATGACTGCAAAGCCAGATCCACGACGGGGCTCCATGCCCATTGATGTATCCTGGGGAGTGCAAAGCCACAGTCTTCAAGTCTCTACAGTGGGTGGGGTGCCCAGCGTGCCATCCTGGGGAGTGCAAAGCCACAGTCTCTCAAGTAGATGCAGGTCTCCACTGGTACTGGGGGGGACTGGTGCCCAGAGTGCTTAATCCTGTGCAGGACAGACAGAGTGGATGCAGGTCTCCACTGGTTCTGGAGGGGGACTGGTGCCCAGACTGGATGAGTCTCCCCGTGAAAGTTCCTGTCCTGTCACTGTCCCAGCTGCACATGGGATAAGGATGCCTGATGTGGCGGTCTATTCATTCCTACCCGGTGCTTGCCCTGTTCAGCGGTGTTTTGCCATGGCGGTCTTTGCCCTGTTCAGCGGTGCGTTGCCATGGCGGTCTTTGCCCTGTTCAGCGGTGCTTTGACATGGCGGTTCAGGACTGTTCAACGGTGCTTTGCCATGGCGGTTCAGGACTGTTCAGCGGTGCTTTGCCATGGCGGTCTTTGCCGTGTTCAGCGGTGCTTTGCCACGGCGGTTCAGGACTGTTCAGCGGTGCTTTGCCATGGCGGTCTTTGCCCTGTTCAGCGGTGCTTTGCCATGGCGGTCTTTGCCCTGTTCAGCAGGGCTTTGACATGGCGGTTCAGGACTGTTTAGCGGTGCTTTGCCATGGCGGTCTTTGCCCTGTTCAGCGGTGCTTTGCCATGGCGGTTCAGGACTGTTCAGCGGTGCTTTGACATGGCGGTTCAGGACTGTTCAGCGGTGCTTTGACATGGCGGTTCTGGTACGGACATTGGTGTGTGGCATGACGTTCCCTACACCGGGCATTGGTGTGTGGCATGACGGTCCCTACACTGGGCATTGGTGTGTGGCATGACGTTCCATCATAGCCCACCTGGGCTGTGGCAGCCAGGGCCCTCCTGGGCACTGACTCCGCCGGTGGCGGTGGTCTCTGGACCAGTGACGATACTTGGGCCCTCCTGGGCTGTGACTCCGGCGGTGGTCTCCTGACCAGTGACGATACTTGTGCCATCCTGGGCACTGACTCCAGCGGTGGCGGTGGTCTCCTGACCAGTGACGATACTTGGGCCCTCCTGGGCAATGACTCTGGCGATGGTCTCTGGACCAGTGACGATACTTGGGCCCTCCTGGGCTGTGACTCCGGCGGTGGTCTCCTGACCAGTGACGATTCTTGTGCCCTCCTGGGCACTGACTCCGGCGGCGGCGGTGGTCTCTGGACCAGTGACGATACTTGTGCCCTCCTGGGCAATGACTCTGACGGTGGTCTCCTGACCCATGACGATACTTGGGCCCTCCTGGGCAATGACTCTGGCGGTGGTCTCTGGACCAGTGATGATACTTGGGCCCTCCTGGCTGTGACTCCAGCGGTGGTCTCCTGACCAGTGACGATACTTGGGCCCTCCTGGGCAATGACTCTGGTGGTGGCGGTGGTCTCTGAACCAGTGACGATACTTGTGCCCTCCTGGGCAATGACTCTGGCAGTGGTCTCCTGACTAGTGACGACGGTGCTGGCGGTTGTGTCTCATCCTCCGGAAATGATGGCGCATTTCTCCGCCGTGACACTCACAACAGGCTGGGCAGACTTCCTCTGGCCCTTCCCCACCTTTGGTGGAGTCACAGCTGACTCTCCAATCCCCTTGGGACCCATGTGAGTTGTTTTCCCACCAGGAGTCTTCACACGGTCCCGTCGTCCACTCTCCAATTTTAGAGCCTTTACAGGGGGTGGGCTGCCAATGCCTTGTCTCCGGGCCACACTGCCTGCCCTGGTGGCCAGTGCACTCCACAAACCTTGAACAGGCACTACTGGTATTGGAGACTTTTTGGCTGAGGCGCTACAACGGGACTGATGAATTGGAGGGGGGGGTGGGGGCAAAAAGGTCAACTTTACAGAGGGACAGTTTCTGACGAACACTGGGATGGGTTGTTGGAGGGGACCTGGGAGTGGAGGAAGAGGAGGTGGTTGTCGGAGGTGTCACTTTAGGTGTTTTGGGTGCAGGTGCAGGTACTGGAGGCTGTTGTGAGGTGGATGGATGTTGGGTGAGTGATTGCCAGCGTTTGTGTAATTTGGGAGGGGGCGTCACAGACACACTGGGAGAGGACACATGGGACGTGTAAATGGGAGTGGAGGTGGTGAGTGCAGGTGAGCGGCTTGTGGTGCTGGGCCTCCTTGTGCGATTCATGGTGCCTGTAGATGTGGTGCATGCAGGTGTGTGTGTAGACGAGACTGGGAGGGAGGAGGGAGAAGAGGAGGAGGGGGACACAGTGGAGGCAGTGGATGTTGCTGTGTCTGTACGTGGGTGAGGCTTGCGTGAGTGCCTGTGGGTTGTGTGGTGCCTATGTTTGCTTGAGCTACCTGTGTGTGCTGACTTGTGTGCATGCTGGTCTGAAGGTGTGCTTGGGATGGGCTGGGGTACAGGAGATTGGGTCTGTGTGGAGGAGGATGGAGGGGGGAGGCTAGACACAGGGACAATGGCTGCCATCAGTGCTGAGGCCAGAGATTGCAGGGTTCACTGAAGGACAGCCTGACCAGAATGAATGCCCTCCAGGAATGCATTACCGTGTTGCAACTCTCGTTCTACACCCTGGATGGCTGGAGACTGCCCAACAGTGAGTTACCTGAGGAGGTCAATGACCTCCTCACTGAGGGCAGCAGGGGTGACTGGGGCAGGGCCTGAGGTTCCTGGGGCGAAGGTGATGCCCACCCTCCTGGGTGAGCGGGCACGGGGCGAACGCTGAGGGGCTGCTGGGAGGGCGGTGCTGGTAGGGGAGGTGGTGGCTGTACCTGTAGAAGTGGGGCGCACAGATGGTGCCGCCACCACGAGGGAGCCCCCATCGGCAAACGAGTCCATGTCGCTGCTTGGTGATCCGGTGGCTGACGTGAAGCTCCCCTCACACTCCGTCCCACTGGTGCATTCAGAGTCCGTGGTGTGGCCCTCCATGGCCATGTGGGATGCAGCTCCCTCGTGCTCTGGTGCCACTGTACCTCCGCCTGATGATGCTGATGTACAAAAGGACAGGGAGAGCAGAAAAAGGGGGGGAGAAAGAAGAAAAAGAGTTTTAGTGCATGGCATACCGCTACCGTTGGCGGACAAGACAGACACAGCAGCCCCCTGCATTACGCTGTGCTCCTGCCCTCTGCACATGCAATTTCTGGGATAAGGCCTACATTGCAATGGTGGACATCTGCGCACATGGATGACACAGGGGCAACTATACCTCGACTTGGCACTCTGCTGAGGTGGGGTAGAGTGCCACATGGCCTACATTACGGAGGGGCCTTGCCTACCGAACTCGCCCTGGCCTAGGGACACCCACAGCCCACCTCCCCCACCCAGACACCTCCACTGCACGCAAAGTCCGCAGAATGAGAGTGTACTCACCCCCTTGTGTCTGCTGTGATGCCCTCAAGTGCCCATCCAACTCCGGGTAGGCCACCGCCAGGATCCGGAACATCAGGGGGGTCATGGTGCGACGGGCACCTCTCCCACGTTGGGAGGCCATCCCCAGCTGAGCCTCCGTCGTCTTCTTGCTGCAGCGGCGAATGTCCTCCCATCTCTTACGGCAGTGGGTGCCCCGTCTCTGGTGGGCCCCCAGGGTCCGGACCTCCTTAGCGATGGCACGCCAAATGTCCCTCTTCTGGTGGGCGCTGACCTACATGACATGCACAAGGAAAGAGGAACAGTCATTACCAACTGCACCGTCGTTGTGAGTGGCCCTCTCCCTACTCTGGCCATGTGGCCCATTCATTCCCATGCATTAATGTTCTATGAACTCTGCTCCCTTCCCTCTTCCAACCAGCCTTCTCCACCCAGGCCTAGACCATACAACGTGCTCCCTGTGTACTAACCTGTTGGTCTGGAGGACCGTAGAGTAGCGTGTACTGGGGAGGACCCCGTCTACCAGTTTCTCCAACTCCTGTGCAGTGAAAGCAGGGGCCCTTTCCCCAGACGCAGCAGCCATCGTCGCTTCCAGACCGAGGTCACAGCAGCACTTGCAGTGTAGGTCCTCTCCTGTCGAAGGTCAGGTATCTAGCGATTGAACAGATAGAAAATGGCGGTGACGTCCGCGGTGGTGCACATCATCACCGCCGGCGCACCTGTTCATTGGCTCCTGGGACCCATAGGGTCCAATGTTAACCAATGCAGCATAGCGCAGCGGTCTACGACCGCCTACCGCGAAGGTGTGCAACACCAGCGCAGTTACCCCACAATCCCATTGTCCCAGTTTAGAGGTCAGGCAGCCGCCATTTCAGGGGCCCACATGGCTTAATTTACCTCTGCGTCACACATAGCTAGGCCTACACTCAACACACATACAGGAAGGGTTTTGTGAGTGGTGTAGTCTTGTGTGTAACTGTGGGTACATACCTGGAGGAATAGTGACTGATTCTTCGCTGTTGTCCTTCGTAGGCACCGTCAGCTGGGACAGTTGAGAAGATGGCGGAATCCTCCGGTGTACCGACCGCTGGTGGACCTGTTGACAATGGAAGAGTGACATGTCATCGTCACCTACCGGTTTGACCGTGCCACAATCCAGGAACTATGTACCCAGTTGGAGCCAGACCTGATGTTACCAATCCGCCATCCGACTGGAATCCCCCCTGACGTGCAGGTGCTGTCAATGCTCCATTTCCTTGCAAGTGGGTCTTTTCAGACAACAGTGGCCATGGCATCAGGGATGTCCCAGCCTATGTTTTCCAACGTGTTGTCCAGAGTGCTGTCTGCCCTCCTGAAACACGTAAGGAGATACATCATTTTCCCTGAGGTGGCAGATCTGCCTACAGTGAAAGGTGACGTCTATGCCGTTGGACATATCCCCAACGTCATAGGTGCCATTTATGGGACCCATGTAGCTCTGGTCCCTCACCCACAGGAGTGAACAGGTGTACAGGAACAGGAAGAGTTATCATTCAATGAATGTCCAGATGGTATGTTTGGCAGACCAGTACATCTCGCAGGTAAATGCTATGTTCCCTGGCTCAGTGCATGATGCCTACATCCTGCGGAATAGCAGCATCCCTGATATGATGGGTCAGCTCCAGAGGCACCGTGTATGGCTATTGGGGGACTCTGGTTACCCCAACCTTTCCTGGCTATTGACCCCAGTGAGGAATCCCAGGACCAGGGCAGAGGAACGCTACAATGAGGCCCATGGGCGGACTAGGAGGGTGATCGAACGCACCTTCGGCCTCCTGAAGGCCAGGTTCAGGTGCCTCCATATGACAGGTGGATCGCTATTCTACTCACCGAAGAAGGTGTGCGAGATCATCATCGCCTGCTCCATGCTCCATAATTTGGCTTTGCGACGCCAGGTGCCTTTTCTGCAGGAGGATGATCCAGATGACGGTGTTGTGGCAGCTGTGGAGCCTGTGGACAGTGATGAGGAGGAAGCTGAGGATACTGGGTTTGTGATTTTTACCAGTCCCACATGTAAATGATGAAAATATACAAAGCATTTAGAGGTAGCAGAAGAAACTCCTATCCATCAAAGGCCATGAATAAACATGCAATTGTGACAACTATGTGTCATCTTTAGTTTGCAACAGGTTGGGGCTTGGTGTCCAAATATCTCACACAGGATGTAATGAACTACCCTACACAATCTTCGCTGTTGCTGATGGTAGAAGCTGTGCATGCCGAAGAACCTTCATCTGCTCCAATTCTTAATCTTTTCATTCTTGATGTGTAGCTTGTTGTACTAAAAAAAGGTTTGCTAGTGCACTCTATTGCCCCCTTTGGGGGTTGCTTAAGAGGGTAATACTTTTTTGTCAATTTCAGCTTCCTTTAGTGGCATGCTCAGTTGGGAAAAGGTTGCTTTTCGTGAAAATGATCATTTTCTTAGCCTACCTGAAGTCAAGATAAAACACAAATGCAGTCATGTTTAGGCACGAAGTATCAATGTTAACGTTGCTGAACTTAATAGGGAATAAAAAAAAAATGTATTTTACCATGAACAGCAGCCTTGCCCGACACATTAATCACTGAAAGTCAGCAATTCAACCAGAAACATCTCACTCATCATGGTTTCTGTTCAGATGCCCCGGGTCCACTCTCTATTACCTTGGGTCTTTTGCTCAGACTCCTATAGTAAAGTAGAAGACACGTACCATGTATTTAGCCCTGCTAGCATAGGTTAGACATAACATTTAAGCACTTTGCACAGGGCATCACATTTCAATACAAGGTGCAAAGCAAGGTTTTCAGCACCATGGACACAACAACACCTTTAAGCAAAAAGGACCTTGTCTTGACTTTTGAGCACCATTGAAAGGGCAATAGCTAACTTCCTAACTTCAAGAACTATGGCTCACTAACCTTACATAAGTAACGAAGATGACTTATCAATCACATCCATATTTGGTAATTAACTTACTTAAAAATCATGAGTAACTTTCAAACTTTCAGCACTGTGGAAAACATACCCATTTTCAGGAACAAGTAACAGTAACAGAATCTTTGACATTTGGACGCAAGCCACATCCTTTAGGAAAGCGGATTAAGAAATGTATGCAAATAGCAAAGAGATGGCAAAGTATTTCAGGAATATGAATATGGCACAGCCTGTCACTCTGTTTCTCTAATCTTACTTTTATCATCACAAGCTGAAGTGCAGTTCTTCCCAAGACTCTTGTCATCTATGTTAAATTTGTGATTCTATGTGATCACCTGTTTGTAAAATGTTAATATATTCAGATCAATAATTCTAGCATTCTGTATTTCCTTTTCCTAGTTTAAATATCCATTTGAGGATCCACCAATATAGAATCCTTCAGAAATGGGAAATTGTCAATCCTTTTTCATTTTCTTCTATTTTTCCAAATTTCTCAAATAAGACGTTAGCAGTCACAAGTAGTCAGCTACAAGGCTTAGATTTCCCACATGAGGAACAGAGTTTCTCATGGTAACTATTATGGAGGATATCAAAGAGAAACTGTGAGCAATTTTAAGATCTGGATTCTGTTCACTTTGCCATTGGCATGAACACCATTGACCACACCATTCTTTTGGACTGTTCATCGAATGAATCTGAAATTTGTTTATATGCTTTAAAGTATTAACTGTTCTTGCAGTATTTCACTTTAAAGGGGGAGGCAGGGATTTAATTGGGGATAACTCCCAATACGGTTGCGTTGGTTGCTGAACTTAAATTGTGATCACATGAGCAGACATTGTGTGGCAGAATATTGGTGGCAGTCAGAGCTCTGCTTCCACTCCTGTCCACTCTAGTTGTTCAGAAGGGGCAGGACTGTCTCATACCTCTATCTGCGTAATGTGCACGCTACAGCTGACACAGAGGTCATAGTAAAAGCATTGTTTTTTATACTGATTGCTGCCTTTTAAACTCATCACAAAGCTCTTTGAATCTTAGGCATAGCACTGTTAAATCTAGGCACTTAAACCTTCAAGGGGAGGCTCAAATGTGCCTTTACTTTTATATTTGTAATTGTCACTACAGCTAAAGGCAATCCTGTCTCAGCTTGTCGACACCCAGGGCACGACCAGTGCCATCCAAGCTGCCCATTTCTAGCCAGGCTCAGTAAGGCTGATTTCTTACAGTAATGAGGCCCTCTTAGCCCGGTGACCGCCTAGATGCATACAATCTCCACCTGGATCCCTGACTCAAGCAGCACATATTCCTGCTTGGCATGTGGCTTCTCTCCCACCAGTGGTTCCTGCTCTCCCACCATGAGTTCCCAGTCTGAACCTGGACCACATAAGAACTCATACTCCTAATGGGATGAAAAATAGGACCTCAAAAGCATGCTTGATCAATGTCAGGTCACTTCCCAAACACAAAATTGAAAACTGAAGCTTCTTACATGCTGAGACATTATTTTCCTTTCTGAAACTTGGCTTAAGCCCTGTTCAAATATTGCCCCTGCTATTCATGATGGCTACTCAATTTCTTACTTAAATAGATTATGCAAAAAAGGAAGGCGGGGTAGCCATTATCTACCAATCTAAGTTCCTCTGTGTTAGCCAACCCTTAGATTAGGCAATCAGCGTGGAGGCTCTGTCTTTCACTATTAACGTTTCCAACAACTTTTTCTTCTCTGGAGTCCTCATTTACCATCCCCCTATCCCTGATGCTAATTTAATCAAAATACTGTATCCTGCAATCATGCCCTTTTGTTTACAGCATGATAACTAGAGGAGCACCTGCATGCTCCTTGCCACAGCAGCCTGGGCTTGGTGATCGGCCCTCTAGCTCCCAGGCAACCTGAGCCCTCCTCTCACACCAGCACTGGACCTTTGTATTTATGGAGGTAACTCCGAGACAGCCACCTCAATTTCATGAGCGCAGCTTCTCTGCACCCTGAAGAGCCTTATGAGCAAGAGTCAAAGAAGGTAGTAAGATCATAGACTTTCAGTGTATTCTTGAAATTTGTAAAAAAAAAAAAAAAAAATGTTTCCTTCCCATGACTATTTATATTTGTCTCCCTGTTTTTTCTGCAAACTTGGTACCTTTAAATTGTTGTCTTTATTCTACCCGTGACTGTGTGAATTTCCCTCCTAGGTTTTCATGTAGGCTGCATTAAGCAATCCCTTCAACAAGGTTAAAAAATGGCTAAATACACCTCAGTGGCTAACCAGAGTGTGCATTGGAGACTGCTTAAGCTGCTCTGTGGTTTAAACTGGGCTTTTAAAGTGTATGCAGTACTAGTTTTTGGCTTGAAAAAGTGTTTGGTTTAAGTGTGCAAAAAGCAGTATTTCAGTGGTTTTTAAATTGTCCCTTACCTGAAAAGTAGAATCTGCCAGCTAGGAAGTGTGGATTGTACCTGTCTGTATCCAAGGAGATTCTGAATAGAGACACCTCCCTGTCCCCTGCCACAGCAGCCTGGGCTTACTGATTGACTCTCTAGCTCCCAGGCAATTTGAGCCCTTTGCTCACACCAGCACTGGCCCTTTAAGTTTGTGGAGGTAACCCCAAGAATGCCACCTCCATTTTGTGAGCCCATCTTCTCCCACCCCAAACAGCCCAATGAGTATATATACAATATATACAAATAACAGCCTGCCGGCTGTCGTTCTGACCAATAGTTTGTATACAATGTAAAATAGATGTGTATGAAAGTACCCTCTTTTTGGCATGATCCCCCCAATTTCTGCCTGATGTCAGTGTGTTCTGCTAACCAAGACCCGGGTGCTTTTGCTCTCTCTCCTCTAAATTCTGTCACTGCATACTGGTAACCCAGTATTTCACCCAAAATTGGCATACTTATCACCCCTTATAAGTCCCTAGTATATGGTACCTAGGTACCCAGGGCATTAGTGTTCCAGGGGGTCCCTATAGGCTGCAGCATTTATTTTGCCACGCATAGGGAGCCACTGCAAAGGCTTCTACAGAACTGCAATTGCAGCCTGTAAGAAATGGTGCACTCACCCTTTCACTACCATTTACACTGCATTAGGTCACTTAAAAATCACCCATATGTCAGGCCTTCCAACCCTGATGGCGGGGTGCAGAGTACCTGTGTGTGAGGGCACCCATGCACTAGCAGAGGTGCCCCCATGTCATCCAGGACAATTTTCCCAGACTTCGCTAGTGCGGGCAGTCATTTTATATAGGTCACTACTTATGTACAGCTTCACAATAGTATCTCCGAATATGGCCATGTTTGGTATCAAACATGTTGGAATCATAACCCAAGGCTTTTGAAAGCATTGGTTGTATGTTTCCATGCTCTCTGTGGGCTCCCTTAGAGGACCTCCAGTACTGCCATTACAGCCTTCTGGGGTTTCCAGCCAGCCCTAGCGCTGCCACCTCACAGACAGGTTTCTGACCTCCTGTTGCTCAAGCAGCTCAAGCCCGGGAAGGCAGAATAAAGCATTTCCTTTTGGGAGAGGGATAGCCTCCCAGAGCCTCTGGAAATGCTTTGAAGTGCACAGATGGTGCCCACCTTGCATAATCCAGTCTACACAGGTTCAGGGACCTCCAGTCCCTGCTCTGGCATGACACTGGACGAAGGAAAGGGGAGTGACCACTCCCCTATCCATCACCACCACAGGGGTGTTACTTGGAGCTCCTCCAGAGTGTCCCTGGGTTTTACCATCTTGGATTCCAAGTTGGCAGGGCACTCTGGGAGCCCAGAGTGAGGTCAGAGCCCTCCCCTGCTTACCTGTTTAGCTGACCAATCCCCCTTTCAGGGCTATTTAGGGTCTCTCTCTTGGGTGGTTCTTCAGATTCAGATTACAACACTCCAGCAGAAATCCCCTGCATTCTTTACTTCACCTTCTTACTGAAGAAACTGCATCTGGACCCTCCAGGAACTCTACAAGCTGAAACAAAGAAGCAAAGATGACTTCTGCAACATTGTATCTTCAGCTCCTGCCAGCAACTGCAACTGTTAACAGGTCGTGCATCCCCTGAGGACTGCCTGTCTTCAGCCTGCACCGAAGAATGAAGGAATCTCCCTTGAAGTGAAGGAGTCACTTCCTTGCTTCAGAAGGCACCCCTCTGCAGCGATGACTGGTGGCTTGGGTCCCCTCTCCTGAAGAAGTGCGTGGATCCAACAACACAGCTTGTTTACTGAATTGGTCACAGCGGTCTAGATGTCCAATTGTCCAACTTCGGTGGAGGTATGAGCTTACCTTCCCATGCAGGACAGTACCGCCATGCACTGTGTATTTTGAAATTGCCAATGCTTGTTGGCATCCTTCCACTAAGTTCTTCATGCATCGTGCAGCTCCGACCACAGCACTCTATCCTGTGATGCACAGCTTCATGGGGGGTTCCCTTTGTGTAGTGTTGCATGGTCCTCCTTTTGCACCTTCTTTGTCCCCATGTTTTGGGACTCCTGTGCATGCTGCCTGGTCTTCTGAGTGCTCTCTGAGTAGGTGAGAGCCCCCTCTGACTCACCCTCCAGGATTGAATCCACCAGCTCCCTCCTGGTCCCGGGCAGCACCATTTTCCACTAACTGTGTGCTTGGCATGTGCCAAGGCTTGTTGGCAAAATCCAGCGACACAAACTAGACTGCATTCATCCATCCGGTGCGGGACATCTTCTGCACCAACCAGGAACTCGCATCTGTCTTCTTGGGTGCAATACTGACTGGTGATTCCTCTTTTGCACCTTCATCTATTCTCCCTGGACTCGTCAGTGCTTCTTGAGCGTAGTCTCCTTCTTCCACAGGTCTTCAGGTCCAGGAATCCATCATTGGTGTCTTGCAATCTCTTCTGGTGCTTGCATAATCTTCTTTCTCATGTTCTTGTGTGTTCTAGGAAGGTTACTGTGATTTACTCCTGCTTTCCTGGGATCTTGGGTGGGTTTTATTACTTACCTTTGGTGTTTTCTAATAATCCAAGTGCCCCTCTACACACTACACTTGCCTAAGTGGGAAACTGACTTTCGCATTCCACTTAGTATATGGTTTGTGTTCTCCCAGGCCCATTTCTAACTATTATGATTTTCACTATTTGCACTATTTTCTGTTTTTTTCATCTATTTCTGCATACCAGTGTATATATAATTTGTGTATTACTTACCTCCTAAGGTAGTATAGTCTCTATGGTGTTTTTGGCATTTGTGTCACCAAAATAAATTAACTTTTTTTCTGTAACACTGGGATCCATATTTATACTTTTTTAGCACTATATTTGTGTCATTTTTTGACGCAAAAGCGGCGCAAACTTACAAAGTATAATTGTATTTTGTAAGTTTGCGCAGCTTTTGAGTAAAAAAATGACTCAAATCCGACGCTAAAAAAAAGTATAAATATGGGCCTGAGTATTTTCTTTCATGTGCGTGAGTACTGTGTGACTACAGTGGTATTGTGTGAGCTTTGCATGTCTCCTAGTTAGGCCTTGGCTGCTCATCCACACCATCCCTAGAGAGCCTAGCTTCTAGACACTGTCTATATTTCACTAATAAGGATAACTAGACCTGGTATAAGGTGTAAGTACCTTAGGTATCCACTACAAACCAAGCCAGCCTCCTACAGAAGTTCTCAATGAATAGCTACATTTAGTAGCACAACAAAAATAGCCACAAACGGCTGTAGGGTAGTCGACGTTTCGACCTCTATCTATTTAAGGGTCATCATCAGGACTGGAAACAAGAAATATGTAGTACTGAGAAAAGAAGAGTAAAAAACATGAAGGCAGAATATGTTATACAAAAAAGAAAAAAGGAAAAAAGAGAAAAAAGAAAAGAAAAATAGAAAAAAGACAGGGGCCCTGCTAAATAAATCAGCCCACCAATTGTGAGTGATACCAACCTGAATATAAACCGCCAACTACTTAGGCTTACTATAGTTTCATAAGGTAAATTGATCCCACAATGGAGTCCTAAAAATCAAATAAACAAAAATGTATAAAACCTAAACCACCACACCGCAGCAAAACTAGATTGCAACCAGAATGGGAACCTGGTCTATTTAGCTTGCACTCAATAGCTGAATCAGCTTGTATCAAGATTCATCAGAGAGTCTCATAAGCTTGAACAAAGGTCAGATAGGCTAGCAATGGTATAACACACATCCAGATAGTGATTTTTTAAGAGTACATCATCCAAACTTAATTAATCAGACATGGCTGAAGATAAAATCAAAAAGGCAAGCATAATTCATAAAGGTGCATACCAACTGATCTGTATTACTTGGTCACAGCAAATTAAAAAAACTTGCCATCCCACATGACGTTAGTGTTGAATACACTGAACCAAATTTATGAAAGCTGATTGTCCATTAAGTGCCCATGTAAAGCCACCAACAAAAGTATTCCCAGTTAGTGCAGATCCACTAAAAGCCAAATGATCAAGCAAGGTACGATTAAGGTATGGCTAAGGCCTTCTGTCTGAAAAAATGAACCCTGAGTATGCCAGAAGGTAATACAGGGTGTAGATAGGAGCCCGAGTGTTATAGTATACCTCAATGCTCGATTAGTCAAGGGTGAGATCTGTAAGATACTCAAAAGTGTGCTGATGAGTGATTGCATTAAACTCTATAAACTCTCAAATTGATAACTGTTAGCCCTGACATCTTTTGGCATGTTTCCCCTGTCTTTTTGCCTTCTGACCCTCTGCTTTTGCGGTATGCTGTACTGTGTTTTTGCAGGTTTATTGTCTCTCTCTCTTTACCACTGCTGATCAGTGCTAAAGTGCAAGTGATCCCTATGTATTAGTTTATCCATGATTTACTCATAAGTCCCTAGTACAGTGCACTATGTGTGCCAGGGCCTGTCAATCAAATGCAACTAGAGGGCCTTTAGCACTGATTATGCCACCCACATGAATAGCCCTGTGAACATGTATCAGACCTGCCACTGCAATGTCTGTGTGTGCAGTTTTAAACTGCCAATTCGACCTGGAAAGTGTACTCACTTGCCAGGCCTAAACCTTCCCTTTCACTACATGTAAGTCACCCCTAAGGTAGACCCTAGGTAGCCTCATGGGCAGGGTGCAGTGTATGTTAATTGTGGGACATGTACTGATGTGTTGTACATGTCCTAACAGTGAAATACTGCCAAATTTGTTTTTTACTGTTGCAAGGCCTATCTCTTTCATAGGTTAACATGGGGACTGCCTTCAAAAGTGCAGTTTACCATTGGGAGCAGATCAAGATGTGGAGTTTGGGGTCTCTGAACTCAAAATTTAAAAACACACCTTTTGGTAAAGTTGGTTCTTAGATTGTCAGTTTGAAAAAGCCACTTTTAGAAAGTCGGCATTTTCTTGCTTAAACCATTCTGTGCCTCTGCCTGCTTGTATATTCCACATCTGGGTCAGACTGACAGTTGGGCTGTTGTGAATTCCCTCTAGACAGTGACTCAAAGGGAGATGGGGTGTAGCTCGCATATCCTGATGAGTCTCCTGGGCTTCAGTGGGGAGGGAGAGCTGACACTTACACCTGAAAGGGCTGTGCCTGTCCTCACACAGTGCAATCTCCAAACTCCTGCTGTGTGCCTAGAAGCAGGCCTGGGCAAGGCAAGATCTTGTTAACAACAGAGTCTTACTTTTGAAGTTTGCCTTCTTCAAAGGCAAAAAGGGGTATAAGTAGTTGACCCAAAACCCCAGTCTTTTAGAACACGTCTGGATCAAGAGAAACCTCTGCCAAGGAGAAGAGCTGAAGAGCTGGAGGAGGAGTACTGCCCATGTTTGTGTGTGTTTTGCTGGGTTGGCCTGCAGTTGCTTTTTCTGTTTTATAGAGGGCAAAGACTGGACTTTGCTGTGTATCCTTCTTGTGAAGTTTATCCAAGGGCTTGGAGTAGAGCTTGCTTCCTGTTCGAAGCCTCAGGGATATCAAAGACTTCAGCTTCATCTGTGTCCAGCACTAGGAACTGTATGTTTTGTGCTACAACAGAAGAAAAACCACTGCGATGCCATCAACGATGCTGCTGACTGCACCATGACCTGATACCACAGCATGGAACCATGTCCCACAACGCAGCACAACCCTGGTCTCACTGTTGACGCCACAAGATGCCATCACCGAACCGCTGCTTGCACCATGACCCATGGACCTACACTCACACTGCAGCCTGGGCATCCCTGACAAATCTGCTGCACGCTGACACCGATGCCGCTGCCTGCACCATGGCCTGAGGACACCACTTGTGATGCACACGAAGCACTGTCCCATTCCGCACTGCAGCCCCAGTCCACTGACGCCAGCCCCATTGACTCCAGCGTCGTCAGGAGATGCCCCTGTCCGCACCGCGATCCGTGGGCACAGTATGGAGCCCACCCCGTGCCACAGCGTCACCTTGGGCCTACCAACCACAGCGTTTCAGAAACAACTGTGTCTCTGCCTACACTTTGACCTGGAGACACAGCACATCGCACCACTCCACTTACACACCGCAGCTCTGGTCTCACTGACACCGCAAGATGCTATCATGAGCAGCTGCCTGCACCGTGACCTGTAGGCACCGCAGCTCACAATGTCCCGCCTTGCACCGCAGCCCCAACACTATCCACGCCAGCACTCCTGACTTAGCGCGGAGTTTGATCTTCGTGTGACTTCAAGGACCCAGCAACCTCCACACCTACCTCCAGACTCAACGTCTGCAACGCCAGTGACACCGCATGACAAATCTCACCATAAGTATCACGATACCCTACACTTCCAAGGTACTGCTTGAAAAGTCCAACTGAGAGGGGAACGAAGGATACAATATTAGCCAAGGAACTGTGTGTGTAAATCCACACAGGATTACATGAAATAACTACAAGTATATCAGCATCACATAGAGAAAAGAAAACAAGCTATAGTAGGCCTAAGTAAAGTAGTTGGCGTTTTTTATTCAGGTTGGTATCACTCACAATTGGTGGACCAATTTAATTAGTGGGGACCCCTGGCTTTTTTTGTTTTTTGTTTTCTTTTTTTCTTTTTTTCTCTTTTCCCCCTTTTTTATTTTTTATTTAACATATTGGGGGTCATTCCTACATTGGCGGGCGGCGGGCGCCGACCGCCAAGCGGGAACCGCCAATTGGCTGCTCTGCGGTCAAAAGACCGCGGAGGCCATTCTGACTTTCCCGCTGGGTCGGCGGGCGCCCGCCAAGGGAGCGCCCGCCAGCCCAGCGGGAAATCGCCTGCAACACTGAAGCCGGCTCCGAATGGGGCCGGCAGTGTTTCAGGTGTGCGACGGGTGCAGTTGCACCCGTCGCGATTTTCACTGTCTGTTATGCAGACAGTGAAAATCCTGCTGGGGCCCTGTTAGGGGGCCCCTGCACTGCCCATGCCAGTGGCATGGGAAGTGCAGGGGCCCCCAGGGGCCCCACGACACCCGTTCCCGCCATCCTGTTCCTGGCATTAAAAATCGCCAGAAACAGGCTGGCGGGAAGGGGGTCGGAATCCCCATGGCGGCACTGCTTGCAGCGCCGCCATGGAGGATTCACCTAACCGGGGTTAATCCGGCGGGAAACCGCCGGACCCGGTTTTCCTACTGCGGCTTTACAGCCGCGGTCGGAATGGGCAGGGAAGCACCGCCAGCCTGTTGGCGGTGCTTCCGTCATTTTACCGCCAGGGTTAGAATGACCCCCATTGTGTCTTCATGTCTTTTACTATTCTCTTTTACAGGGCCACATTTTCCTTTTTTCTAGTCTTGATGATGACCCATAAATAGATAAGGGTCGAAACGTTGACTACTCTACAGCTATTTGTGGCTATTTCTGTCTGACTACTAAATGTAACATTTCCTTAAGGACATCTATTTTACCTTGGATACAAACTATTGGTCACAAGACAGGCCACAGGCTGTTTTTTTGTATATATTGCAAATATATGTATAATTTCACTGTGCCATTTACAAACACTTAATTCACTATGTTCACTCACACCATTGTGGCCTTATGAAACACGGGTGATGTTATCTACTTTGTTTCAAAACTATAGTGATGCATTTGGGTACTCCTTTCCAGCAAATCTGATTAACCCCTCGGGTGCCCAGGACGCAATGGTTATGTCCTTGTTTCCACCGCTCTGGTGTCGAGGACATAACTGTAACATCCTGCTATGGGCACTCCTCCCCCGGATGGCCAAGCACCCCCCACCCCTGGGCAGGGATGGAAGAGGAATCGCTTCCCCGTCCACCCCCGCCCCCTGGACCTCTCATGGCATCTGATGATGTCAGCACTTGAACGCGCGCTGACCTCATCAGAGGCTGCGCCGGAGCTTCCAGCGCGGATCAGAGTACAAATGCAAAAGCATTTCTCCTTCGATCATGTGGAGGGGACGAGAGAGGCATCAAAGGAAAGGAAAGGCCTTTCCTTTCCTTTGATGTCTCTATCTGCATTTCTGTTGCCCAATCTCAATGTGATCGGGCAGCAGAAATGCCCACTGGGCACCAGGGACTTTTTTATTTTTTTATTTATGCATAAGGGGAGTGGCCCCTTAGGTAAGGGTCGCTCCCCTGGGGGGGGCAATTTTATTTTAGGCTATTTCTGCCCTCCTTGGGGGCAGATTGGACAATTTGTTTTCGGCCGATCTGCCCCAAAAGTGGCAGAAACCACCAGGCACCAGGGATTTTTTTGTGCCAATTTCACGCAAGGGGAGTGACCCCTTAGGCAAGGGTCGTTCCCCTGGGGGGCAAATTTATTTTAGGCCATTTCTGTCACCCTTGAGGTCGGATCAGCCTATGTTTATTAGGCCGATCTGCCCCCAAGGGGTGCAGGAACCACTCTGCACCTGTTTTTTTTTCCCGCCAATTTCACGCAAGGGGAGCGACCCCTTAGGCAAGGGTCACTCCCTGAGGGCAATTTTGTTTTAGGCCATTTCTGTCGCCCTTGGGGGTAGATCGGCCCATTTTTCTCAGGCCAATATGCCCGAGGGGGGCAGAAACCACCAAACACTAGGGATGTTTTTACGCCAATTTCACGCAAGAGGAGCGACCCCTTAAGCAAGGGTCGCACCCCTGGGGGGAGCAAATTTACTTTAGGCCATTTCTTCCCCCAGTGGGGGCAAATCAGCCAAATTCTATTAGGTGGATCTGCCCCCGGGTGGGCAGAAACCACTTAGGCACCAGGGATTGGTGGGTGTGTATGTGTGTGTTTTGTTTGGGGGGGGGTGCCTTTGGGCAGACCGGCCTAGTTTTGGAAGGCTCATCTGCTCCCGAGGGGGGCAGAAGGTCGACCAGGGACCAGGAAATAATTTTTTTTTCAAACAAAGAAGGTGGGGTATGACTATAGCCTCACCCCAAATAAATTGGCCTAAAGTTGTTCTGCACACCGGTGGGTATATGGGGTAATTACCCCTGATTCACTCCCCGGGGGGGGACAGAACACCTACTAGATGCCAGAGAGTAAAAAAAAAAAAAAATAGTGGTGTGGTGGCTACCAACCAGTATGGGCATGGGTATGCCCCCACCCCAACTGAAGGGGGTAACAGCTCTCCCCGCACACTAAAACATCTTTTCCCACAGCATGCAAGAGGACATTTGATTATTTTGTGTTTTGGTTTTAAATTTGGGCCATGAGAGCTTGTCTAACTCTCAAAATTGTCCCACTTGGAATGGGGAGGGCTGCACTTTTTGGACATTGGGATGCTGCCATGTGGAAAAATCCACAAGACCTAGACACAGCTGAAATCTAAACATCTGAGTGAGTCTTGGGTGGTGTGCTTCACATGCACCCTGCACCATTTTCTTACCCACAATGCCCTGCAAACCTCTAACTTTGCTGGAAATCACACATTTTTCCAACATTTTTGTGGTGGAACCTTTCGGAATCTGCAGGAATCTACAAAATTCCTCCCATCCAGCATTGTCTCATCTATAATGATAAAAATTCAGCCGAAAAATGTTTTTTTTTTCAACTGCCCTTTTGGACCTGCTTTGGTTCCCGTCAATTTAGACATGTTTTTGTCTCTTCCCTGTCACAGGCACTTGGCCCACCTACACAAGTGCGGTATCCTTTTTTACCGGGAGACTGAGGGGAACTTTGGGTGGTAGGAAATTTGTCCCGGTGCAGTGATCCCACACAGAAATGTGGGAAAAATGCCATTTTATGGCTAAATTAGAGGTTTGCTGAGGATTCTGGGTAAGAAAACACTGGGGGATCCATGCAAGTCATTCTTCCCTGGACTCTCTCAGGTGTCTAGTTTTCAGAAATGTTTGGGTTTGGTAGGTTTGCCTATATGGCTAGTGAGCCCAGGGCGAAACACGCAGGGCCCCCCGCTAAAACAGGTAGTTTTGTATTTGTTAATTTTGATGTGTCCCTTGGTATTTTGGGGCATTTCTTTTTGCGGGCACTAGGCCTACCCCCACAGGTATGGTGCCATTTTTATTAGGAGAGTTGGGGGAATTTGGGTGGAAGGAAATTTGTGGTTCCTCTCAGATTCTAGAACTTTCTGTCACCGAAATGTGAGGAAAAAGTGTTTTTTGGCTAACTTTTGTGGTTTGCAAAGGATTCTGGGTAACAGAACCTGGTGAGAGCCCCACAAGTCACCACATCCTGGATTCCGCTTGGTGTCTAGTTTTCAAAAATACACAGGTTTGGTAGGTTTCCCTAGGTGCTGGCTGAGCTAGGACTAAAATCCACAGATAGGCACTTTGCAAAAAACAGCTCTGTGTTCTTGGGGAAAATGTGATGTGTCCATATTGTGTTTTGGGGCATTTCCTGTCATGGGCAATAGGCCTACCTACACAAGTGAGGTACCATTTTGATTGGGAGACTTGGGGAAACACTGGGTCCAAGGAAATATGTGGCTCCTCAAGATTTCAGAACTTTATGTCACCAAAACGTGAGAAAAAAAGTGTTTTTTGGCCAAATGTTGAGGTTTGCAAAGGATTCTGAGTAACAGAACCTGGTGAGAGCTCCACAAGTCACCTCATCCTGGATTTACCTAGGTGTCTAGTTTTAAAAAATACACTGTTTTTTTAGGTTTCCCTAGGCGCCGGCTGAGCTAGGACTAAAATCCATAGATAGGCACGTTGCAAAAAACTGTTCTGCTTTCTTTGAGAAAATGTGATGTGTCCACGTTATATTTTGGGGCATTTCCTGTTATGGGCACTAAGCCTACCCACACGAGTGAGGTACTGTTTTTATTAGGAGCCTTGGGGGAATTCTGGGTAGAAGGAAATGTATGGCTCCTCTCAGGTTCCAGAACTTTCTGTAACCGAAATGTGAAGAAAAAGTGTTTTTTGGCCAAATTATTAGATTTGCAAAGGATTCTGGGTAATAGCACCTGGTGAGAGCCCCACAAGTCAGCCCATCCTGGATTCCCCTAGGTGTCCAGTTTACAAAAATGCATAGGTTTGGTAGGTTTCCCTAGGTGCCGGCTGAGCTAGAGGCAAAAAGTCACAGCTAGGCACTTTGCAAAAAACAGCTCTGTTTTCTTTGGGAAAATGTGATGTGTCCACGTTTTGTTTTGGGGCATTTCCTGTCGTGGGCACTAGGCCTACCCACACAAGTAAGGTACAATTTTTAGTGAGAGACTTTGGGGAACACTGGGACAAAGGAAATTTGTGGCTACTCTCAGATTCCAGAACTTTCTGTCACGAAATGTGAAGAAAGAGTGTTTTTTGGCACAATTTTGAGGTTTAAAAAGGATTCTGGGTAACTGAACCTAGTGAGAGCCCCACAAATCACCCCATCTTGGATTTCCCTGGGTGTCTAGTTTTAAAAAATGCACAGGTTTGGTAGGTTTCCGTAGGAGCTGGCTGAGCTAGAGGCCAAAATCCACAGCTAGGCACTTTGCAAAAAACAGCTCTATTTTCTTTGGGAACATGTGAGGTGTCCACATTGTGTTTTGGGGCATTTCCTGTCCCGGGCACTAGAACTACACACACAAGTGAGGTACCATTTTTATCGGGAGACTTAGGGAAATGCTGGGGGAAGGGAAATTTGTGGATCCTCTTAGATTCCAGAACTTTCTGTCAACGAAATTTGAGGAAAAAGTATTTATTTGCCAAATTTTTAGGTTTGCAAAGGATTCTTGGTAACAGAACCGGGTGAGAGCCCCACAAGTGACCCCATCCTGGATTCCCCTAGGTACCTAGTTTTAAAATATGCTCAGGTTTGGTAGGGTTCCGTACATGCCGGCTAAGCTAGAGGCCAAAATCCACAGCTAGGCACTTTCCAAAAAACACATCTGATTTCAATGCAAAAAAGTTATGTGTACATGTTGCGTTTCATGTCGGGGGCATTAGGACAACCTACGCAAGTGAGGCACCATTTGTATCAGGAGACTGGGTGGAACACAGAATAGAAGAACAAGTGTTACTGCTCCTTGTCTTTCTCTATATTTTTTCCTTTCAAATGTAAGACAGTGTGTAAAAAAGACGTCTATTTGAGAAATGCCCTGTAATTCACATGACTGTATGGGGACCCTGGAATTCAGAGATGTGCAAATAACCACTGCTTCTCAACACCTTATATTGTGTCCATTTTGGAAATACAAAGGTTTCTTTGATACCCGGTAGACAACGAAAACCTATTGCAAGGTGCAGCTATTTTATTGGCTCTGGGTACCTAGGGGTCTTGATGAACCTACAAGCCCTATATAACCCTGCAAGCAGAAGAGTCCAGCAGACTTAACGGCAAATTGCTTTTGAAAATTTGACTTGACAGGAAAAAGTTACAGAGTAAAACGTGGTGCAAAATGGCTGTTTTTTCAGCTCAATTTCAATGGAATTTTTTATTTTAGCAGTTATTTTCCGTAAGAAAACCTTGTAGGATCTACCTAAACGACCCCTTGCTGAATTCAGAATTTTGTCTACTTTTCAGAAATCTTTAGCTTTCTGGAATCCAGCATTGGTGTTGCACCCATTTCTGTCACTAAATGGAAAAAGGCTAAAAGCACACAAAATAGTAAAAATGTGATATGTCCCAGTAAAATGCCAAAATTGTGTTGAAAAATATCTTTTTTCTGATTCAAGTCTCCCTGTTCCTGAAGGCTGGGGAGATGGTGATTTTAGCACAGCAAACCGATTCTTGATGCCATTTTCAGGGAAGAAACCACAAGCCGCCTTCTCCAGCCCTTTTTTCCATTTTCTTTAAAGAAACAAAATGTTCCCTGTATTTTGGCTAATTTATTAGTCTCTTCCAGGGGAACCCACAAACTCTGATTACCTCTAGAATCCCTCGTGTGTTGGAAAAAAAGGATGCAAATTTGACATGGGTAGCTTATGTGGACAAAAAGATATGAGGGTCTAAGCGTGAACTGCCCCAAATATAAAAAAAAAGAAGGCCTGCCACTTGAGGGGGAAAAGACCTGGCAGCGAAGGGGTTAATTGCATGTCTTGTTTTTATTGCTACTTTTGAACGGTTCCCATTGAGAGATTGTTGAGGATACACATTCATAGCCAGGTCTCAAGTGGGTTTTCTTTGGGTATCCCCTGTTGTAGGTCTCCCCCCGTTACCCAGAAGGTATATACAGCATTCGTTTCTGGCTTGAAAAAGTGTTTAGTTTAAGTCCACATAAAGAAGTATTGCTAAGGTCACTTATCCCTTCTGTAAGTTTCTAATGGTTTGGTTGTTGCATCTATTGCTGTGATTGGTTATTAGGGCTAGTATTTCTATTGGATTAATGGTTTAGGGTTATAGTTCTGATTGGCCGTCAGGGCTAGGGTGCTGATTGGCAACTAGGGTTTCCACTGCACTAAGGGTTTAGGGTCACAGTTCTCATTGGGCCTCAGCGCTAGGGTTCTGATTAGTTAGTGGGGCTATGGTTCCTATTGGACTTAGGGCTTTGGTTTTGTTTGGCTGTTAGGGTTGCTTTTAGTTAATAGGGCCAGGTCTCCCATTACTCTAAGGTTTAGAATTAGGGTTCTGACTGGTTAAGGTTAGGTCTAGGAGTTCATCTGCCAATAGGGCTACTTCAGCCTGGGACTCAGAGCATCTCACCTCGGGTGTCGAGATTAAGGGTAGAGAGGACCACGGCAGGTGCCTGTTTGGGTCTGTTAGGGACTGGTCGGGCATAGGGCCAGAGATGCTGCCCAATTTCTCTTCTGTCACCCAACTTCTCTTCTCCCAGTCACCACCTCAAGCCCTCAACATCTTCTAACATCCAAACACAAAATCAGCAAATGCTTTCTACAAATACACCACAAACAAACCTCATATAATGATGTCACAACAAACACTATAATTCTCCACAAACCACACCTATACACAATTCTACCACAACTACAAAACTATGACACCTTCATTCTCACACAAAACATAACTCTGTCCTATACCACTAACTGACACCGCAGCCTGTTTTTGGTGCTCGTTTGGCATTTTGTGCTGTGGTGTGGCCCAGGAGGCACAGTTCATTCTCTGGGTCGTGCCGCAGCCCTTGGCAGCCTCTCTGACTTTCCCTTCCCACCTACCTTACTTGGGCCTCTTCTCTTTTTTCTTCTTTTGTCTCCTGTCTTCACATCTTCTTTCTTCTTGGTTGTCCATATTGTCTGCATCTGTGGTGGTTGTCTTCCCAGTATGCCTTGTTCCTTTTCCTTTTCTACTTGGCCTTCTTTCTCATTAATTTCTATGTGGCTTTTCCCATTTCAAAATGGTGCTGTACGTTCTTCCTGTTTTGTCACTTCCTGGTTCTTGGTATATAAGCTCTGCAGGTCCCTCCTTCCTTGCGTTGCAAACACCTCTGTCCTGGTGGTGAGACTTGCTCCTTTTTCCAGTTTCTTCTTTGTTCCTGAATTTTTCCCTGTGGATTTGATTTCTATTTTGTCTTTTTCATGTTTTTTTCTCTTTTACAGGAGTTCCTGTGATAGAGGTTTTTTCCCATCACTTGGATTTTTCCTCTGGGACTCCTTGTGGAGGGTATAGTCTGCCTTGGCATTTTTTTTTTGTCAGCGTGCTACTAGAAGGGGTCGCCCTTATCTTGGCCAGTCTAGCACCAGTAAGAAACCTGGCGTCCCTCCAAGTACTCCAGCCTACAGTGGTAAGAGACGTGCAGATTGTAACAGATTGCAAAGTCAAAAGAACCAGCGTTGCGTGAGAACCATGGAGGGACCACATGATGATGTTGTGGAGAATGCACAATCCATGCTTCATACTGTGCAACAACAAGGCCAAGAATTATAACAACTTTGCGCTGAGAACATCCACTACAGCAAGCCTTGACTTCTCGGCCTATGGATATACTTCCTGTGTCTACTAGAACACCACAATATTCCGGAGATCCCCATAAAGCAAAGGAATTTCTTGACTCTTTGACAATCTTATTTGCCTTTCAACCCTTCCAATTTTCATCAGACAAAGCCAAGGTGGGTTATTTGATCAGTGCCTTGTCTGGCCCCGTACTAGCTTGGGTGACCCCCTTGGTATCTGCTGAGGATCCTGTATTATCCAATTATCCTGCCTTTCTTAAACTCTTTAAACAGATGTTTGAATGACCCGGGATGTAGGCTGCTCCTGAAGAAGGATTGTGCGATATACAGCAAGGCAATCAGGATGTATTGCAATACATTACCTGATTTAAACAGTTAGCAGCTGAGACCACTTGGGTGCAACGTACTTTTGTAACCCTGTTTCATCAAGGACTTTGAGAGGAAATAAAGGATGAATTGGTGCATCCTACTCAACTAGAATCCCTGAAAGAACTGATGGATCAAGCATTGAACCTAGAGTATTGGTTGCAGGAACGTAACATGGATAGGCGAAAGACCCGATTACAGTATCAGTCCGGACTAACCCGTTCCACAGCCCGTCGTTCTGACGAAGTCCATTCTGAGTTGAATAAGTATACAGAAGAGGAACCCATGCAGATAGACCTAGTCCGTGGTCCTTTATCTGAAACAGATAGAGAAGATAGGCAATGAAAGGGCCTTTGTCTTTATTGTGGCAAGGCTGATCAGTTAATCCGGATGTGTCCTGTCTGTCCTTCCAGACCTGTGGGAAATGCCAGCTCCTGCCCCCTGTGAGGAGGAAGAGGATGGAACGAGTATACTTTCCTTCAATATGTTCCTCCAAAGAGAATACCACAGCTCTGTTTATACTGTCTGTGACCGTACAGTGTTCCCAGAATCAAGAACAGCAGGTATTTGCATTATTGGATTGTAGAGCAAGCGGTATATATTTGGATGAGACTTGGGCCAAAGAAAGAGGTATACCACAAGTGCCAGAACAAGTCCACACAGTAGATGGCTCCCCGCTAACCTCAGAACCAGTGGTGGATACTACACCGACCTTCTGTCTGCGTTTTAGAAAACATCAGGAACACATTAGGATCTAATATCCTCTCCCAATCATACCATGATATTAGGAATTCCCTGGCTGACTTGGCACAACCCATATATTAATTGGGAAACAAGAACAATATCTTTATCATCACAGTTTTGCCAAGAGAACTGTTACTGCACAAACTCTTTTTGGTCCCCTAAAGGTTTAATCCTTTCTTCCAAAGATACAAGTTTCTCTATTAACATGATACAGGGAGTACCAAGTTGTTATCAAGCATACTGTGATGTATTCCAGAAGCCTAGCACCCCATTTTACTTCCACATCGGGTCTATGACTGCGCCATTCCTTTGATTTCGGGAGAAGTGATTCCGTTTGTACAGATGTATCCGTTGACCGAACAAGAAAACAAGGTACTTAAAGAATACCCAGATGATAATAAACACCCCCCTCTTCATCTCCTGCTGGGGCTCCTCTTTTTTTCGTTCCAAAGAAATCAAACGATCTGCGTCCCTGTGTTGACTTTTGTGGACTGAACAAGATAACCATCAAGAATCGATATCCCTTACCTCTTATTAGGGATATACTTGACGCAGTCCAAGGGGCCAATAGGTTTACAAAATTGGATATGAAGGGTGCCTATCATCTCTTACGTATTAAGGAAGCAGATGAATGGAAAACGGCTTTTCGTACTCTATTTGGCCATTCTGAGTACCAAGTCATGTCTTTTGGTTTAACAAACACACCCTCAATATTCCAACGATTCATGGATTCCGTGTTTTCTGAATTATTGACTCACAGTGTGGTGATATATCTGGATAACATTCTAGTATATTCTCACATAACTGAACAACATACTGAGCATGTACTTAAGGTTTTGGAAAGTCTCAGACAGAATCAGCTATACTGCTAACCTGAAAAATGTGAATTTAACAAACCAGAAGTACAGTATCTTGGGTTCTGCATCAATCATACTGGAATAGCTATGGATCCAGACAAGGTACAAGCCATTTTGGACTGGCCCTCTCCATCTTCTATTAAGGAAACCCAATGCTTCCTGGGTCTCTCCAACTTCTATTGGCAATTCACACAAGACTTTCCCCATCAACAAAGTTTTATCACTCAGACCATCAAAGGAGAAAATCTGAAGAAGGGATTTGTTGGGACTGAAAGTGCAGAGATGGCCTTTCAAAACCTAAAACAGGCCTTTACCCAGGCTCCTATCTTATGGCACCCGGCTACAGCTAAGATGTTTATAGTGGTCACTGACGCCTTTGAGAGAGCAATTGGTGCAGTCTTACTTCAGAAACAAGAAGACCATGGCCTGGAACATCCTATCTTTTATTTATCCCACATACTGACAGAAACCTAACACAATTATTCTGTGTTAGAACGGTAATTACTTGCTCACAAGACTGCCTGTAACAAATGGAGACATTTCCTAATGGGTACCAAAGAACCATTCGAAGCAAGAACTGATCACATAAACTTACAATGTCTCTGAAATTTCCAGTGTTGAAAAAGCTGTCAGGCAAGATGGGCTTTCTTTTTCAGCCAATATGACTTTGTAGTGACCTATATTCCTGGATCTTAGAACCTAGTAGCTGATGCATTATCTCGTCATTATCCAGAAAGCACTAACACTTCCTCTCCAAAGATAATAGAACCCAGTCGAATCATCAGAGGTACCCAGTCCTTTCTTGATAGTGTTTAGACAGAATACCAATATTTTCCACTTGAAGAATGGAATATCTTGAGTCCTCAATTACAAAAGAATCAGGAATACTTCTATCATCAAAACTTTCTATTTTTGCCGACCAAGAAAGTACAGACCGAGGCTTTACAGATATGCCATGATTCTCCTGTGGCTGGACAACGCGGAATCAAGACACAAGAGACCACTCCTCTTTTTACCAATTAAACACAACAATACAATCCTTACACTCCACCACACCTATTACCTCTTCCAGTGATCAAATCTAAAACAAACACTCATAACTCTTGTAAATCCCCTCTTAAACACTACATACAATCTTCTCCAGAACACATCACCACCCCCTGCACTATTCAAATGCCACTCACAAGCAGTAACTCTCATACAAATCGTTAACGGAAAACCACTATATCTTTAACTCATCTCACTACTCCACAAAAACAAAACAAAACACACACACAAGAACATAAAAATTACACACTTACATAATACTTTCCGTCACACCCACTCCACCTTCATGACTCTGCAAATAACCAACTTTACACCAAAATTTTTACTCTTCACCCACATCTACCAAAAACCCCCAAAACAACATTATTAATTTGCCTGTCTCTCATCATTTGCATAAAGTAAAGCCTTACAACATGACCCACATAATCCACAGCCAACCCAACCCATACTCCTTCCACCCTAAACAGACGCAAACAAAATAAATAACATGCCGCTCTTCACAATTACACATCCCAAAGTCTATTACACAATAAGGCTACTCCACAAAAAGAACACAACTCACCATGTCACTTGCAACCACTATCTCTATCACCGACCCACACAGACCCAACAAAATGTCTTCTAAGCCTGCTGGATGAGGAACACATATAGAAAAACAACACTATTTTGACCCTCATACAATTGACATCAGCACTAATTACACATCTGTTAAAAGTTCAAAATATACTGATCACTCTTCTACAAAACAAAATTACACCACCACTAATACACAATCTCTAAACTGCCTACTCATAAATGCTCGATCACTCTGTAAAAATAAGCACCACATCTATGACCTACTCACTGACACACAACCGGGCCTACTCTTCATAACTGAATCATGGTTAATAGATGACATGGCCCCAGTGTTGCATGAAGCCATACCTCAAAAGACAAAAGAGGAGGTGGGCTAGCTGGTATATTCAAATAAACAATAAATCTCAGCAAAAGAGATGACAGTTCCATACAAGGTTGTGAGGCCCTCATCGCCAGATGCAACGCTACACCAACTTCCTCCTGTAGCTTCCTCCTCTTTTAAAGACCATTGCCTAGTACTTCACATTCTCAGACACATTTCTAGACACAGTTTCCAACCTTATAACACCATACTCCAACCTATGGATTCTTGGGGACCTGAACATTTGGCTTGACAAACCCAATATGTCCCATCTAAAAGCTATCATCACTGGCCTAGTCACATTGAACCTACATCAATGTGTACACAATCCCACACACATTGCTGGACACATTCTAGATGTCATTGTTGCAAATCCAGAACTAGTGACCCTTCAAAGCATCACACCAGTCACATGATCAGACTATCATTCGGTCACGGTCCAACAAAAAGCACCACAAATCAACACACCCGAGACCACCTTACATACATCCACCTATCGACCATGGAACAAACTCAGTTATGGATACTTAGAATCACAACTCAAAGCCAACACAGATCTAAACACAATAAATTCTGTTAAAAAACTCTATGAGTGGCTACAGGAAGCTTTCAATATACTAGTACCACTCGGAAAAAACAAAATAGGACAAAAGAAAACAAGCACCTTAGAGAAATACAGAGCTAAAAAACAACAAATCAGAAGGCTGCCAAGAACCTGGCTCAAAACAACAACATTTAAGACAAACTTTACCTAGGCAAACTTAACAGAATATACAAATCATAAATCATAAAGCAAAAAAGCAAAAAAAAACATGTACTACTGACACAAACTCGAAAACCTAAATGCATGGAAGAAACTCATCCCATTACTCACAATTTCACCCACAAGCTGGCAAATCATTACACAACCAAGGCAAACACATTGGATTTCTATTTAAAAAACTCATTTTATAAAACCCCCTCTAAGAGTAAGCCCACCCAGCTTTTGCTCTCCTTGAAACAAATATCACAAGGTTAATTTATGGATTTGGTCAAAGCAAACAAGGAAGCCTTCCAGTTTCCTTTATGATCCTTGTCCACCACAAATATTCAAGAACCTTCTTTTATCCACCTCCGCTGCCACACCAGTAAGAAGAATCATCAATAATTCTTTAACTACAGGAATCTTTTCTGAAGACCTAAAAAAGGCATACATATGCCCCTTATTAAAGAAAACTAACCTGGACCCGCATGACACCAACTACAGACCAAATACAAATGGTCCTTTGTTGGGGCAAACTGATAGAAATCAGCTTTCGCCCAGATGTCACAATTCATTGATGTTAACTCCATACTTTCAGTCTACCAAACTTAATTCCATCCAGGAAGAGGCTCTGAATCTGCTCTCATCGCCATGTGGTATGATCTTGAAAACACAATAGACTGCAAAGGAGGTGCTGCACTACTTCTCCTGGACCTCTCAGCTACCTTTGACATAGTTGACCATGACACTCTAATACAAAGACTCTATGAAACCGGCATACAGGGGACTGCTCTCGACTGAATCACATCCTACCTCCAAAACAGAACTAATGTAATCCATATTCCCGCTTTCTCATCAAAACTCTTTTTCACAACAGCAGTGGTCTCTCAAGGCTCAGGCATCTCACCTATGCTTTTCAACATCTGCATGACATCATTATGGCAACCATCAATGATTTTCAGATCATGTGCTACAGCTATGTGGATGAGATACAGATACTCCTTGAAACTGGAATGTCCCAAGGACATTGGAAACTCACAAATCTTCAATTGCTTCAGAGCCGTTGATCAGTGGATGACAAGGAAACATCTCAAACTGAATGCTGCTAAAACAGAAATACACACAGGTGACGATTGGAAAAATTATAACCCACTCTGCGCCTGACGATCTGGAACCACCTCCTAAAGTATCCGAGGAAATTAGACACCTTGGAATTATCATGGACTCCACGTAAACAATGAATGCTAAAGTGGACAAATTAGCAAGATCAAGCTTCATCACCATGAAAACTCTGTGACACACCATCCTCTACCTTGGATTTCCATACAAGGTACAGGCTACTATCTCTCTTGTACCATCTAAACTGGATTGCACCAATGGCCTCTACCATGAATCATCTCTATCCTCCACAAAAATACTACAACGTGTTCAGAACTCAGGGCTAGATTTATACTTTTTGACGCAAAACTGAACTTACGCAGTTTTGCAGATTTTTTTTTAGTGCTGCTAATGCCATTTCTTAGCACCACCCATGCATCAAATTTATACTTTGATGCCCGGTGGTGCTAAGAACAGGTTAGAGTAATGTTTTCTGATGCTAACCATTGCTCCGTGTCGTAAGGCTAAATTATGTTAACGCTGGAAAAATACCTCTAATCCGGTTTGCGACATGGAAAACCGTCACACAACGGATATACGCCATTTGTCACTGCAATAGCATCAAAAAGCAATGCACACACAGCAAACAGTGCTAAGGAGCCCCAAAATGGATCCCAGAAGCCACGAGAGACCCCAAGGAGACCTCAATCACCCAGGAACCAGCCATGATGACACAGAAAAGACCCAGGGGAGAGACAAGAAGAAGAGGAAGTGTTACTTCAGCGCAGAGGAGCATGAAATCCTTTTTAGAGAGGTGACGGAGCACCAGCATCAATTATTCATCACCTCAAAATTGCCAATTGGAAGGAGAGAGGCAATTTGGCAAAAACTGTGGACAAGATTAACAATGTGGCAGAAGTCAGGATAACTATCACCAAGTGTAAGAAACGCTGGCATGACTGCAAGACCAGGACAAAGGAGAAAATTGTAAGGAACAGGAAGGCATCACTGCAGACCGGAGGTGGGAGTCCAGCACCGGTAGAGGACCTGGATGAGATGGAGGAGATGGTTGCAGCCATCACTCCGGACGAAATTGTCACAGGAATCACAGGACAGGACAGCGCAGACTAACTAGAAACAACATATATGCAGTGTAAGTTGCATGGGGGACAAAAATGCCTAAATGTCAAGTGCAAGAAGGGGTATGCACATACCTATTACACAATGCATGTGAGCCCTGATAATCAGGCAGTGGAAAGGGCACAGGGGCACAGCACTGGTGCATGGGCTGTGCAGGGGCATCCAGGGGCACACCACAACACAACACCAACAACCTTTGCATGGGGGTACACCGTCATGCCAAGGCTGCTGGAAATGCTGAAGCAGAGCAGGAGGGTAGGGAAGAACGTAAAACTGGCTGCTGTCACAGGATAGATGTTAATGTCAGAATGTAAGCTAGAGGACAATGGCCAGTCTCAGGCCATTGCCTCAAGCGGCATTTATAATTGACAACAGTTGCCACTGCTACCTGTTCTGTGTGTGCTGGTCAATTAGGAAATGGCAGTTAGGTGCCCATGGCACAAACACACTAAAAATGAGGGATCAGTATGACTACGTGATCAGTCCCCATCAACCTCTATACAAGTGCAAATCCTTTCAAATGCTCATGTCAATAGGCTCAATAAACATCAGGCACTGTCACATAGATTATGAAGTACACAGCAGTAATCTCATCGCCATGCTGCCCACTTCAGGGTCTACCCCTGTGCCTGTGTAGCTGCAATGCCACCATGCAACATCTGTGTTGGTGTCATAGTGCTTAGACAACTGCATTGAGGGGGAAGACAGATGTGTATAGCTAGGAAAACACACCAGCACAGTCATAAGAGGAAATGGAACTCTGCCATGGCCCATTAGTGCAATGCAACATAGCACACATACGCAAACATCAACATGAGAAACTACCAATGGTGACACCTGTATTGTTTCATGGAAATGCAATACATGATATGATGCTAGGTCTCAGCACCGTAAAGGTGTATGTGAAAAATGATAGACTGGGAAGGGCCAAATTGTTATGTGTGGTGCATGTCGCATCAGCACACCAACAAGAATTGCAAAGCCTCGACATGCTAATGGTAGCAGAGGGAGGGTTGATTGGGACAAGAAGGTGGCAGGCCACAATTTGGACAGAAACTAAACCTAGAAGATGTGACGCACACAAATCCCCCAACTGCCCACACTACATATGACATGCAGGTGGGGCATGTGTCTGAGAAACTGCAAACATTAATGACAAGAACAATGGATGGAAACCCAGATTATAACGTAACGCCAATAGGAAGTCAGTGATGTCACATTACGACTGGCACACACAAACACACTACTTGTATAATATCTCATTCCAGAGGACGATGGCTCTTCTCTGGATCTGCCTGTCCTGGACTACCCTGATGACATGGCTGACCAGCTGACAACCATCAGACAGGAAACCCTCCAAGATGTCCTGGGAACCCTCTAGATATCACCTCCAGTTGCAAGGAGGAGCACACATGTAGCAGCCATCCCAGAGGACCCACCCACCACCCCAATTGTATGACCTGCCAGCTCACACACAGCTGAGGACTCTGATGACACTGGGAACACCTTTGAGAGGACAGTTGTGGGAGTACAGTGGGAGCTGGCTAGGAGGTGCAGGTGGGGATGCAAACTATGGCAGCCAGCCTTGAGGGGATGAGCAAGTGCATGATGACATCCGCAGGACAGTCAGCAGCCACACAAGTCACCGAATCACAACTGCAAGGAGTCCAACAGTGTGTGGGGGCTTTACCACTGATGTGAGGAAGTTGCAATAACACATGCCCTCCCAATCTTGCAGCTGTATGCATAACAACAAGCTGGACTCCCTCAGGGCAGACATGGCTGCCTATCACAGGGGTGTTGCTGCCATACTCAATAATCAGCAGCTCCTCCTTGCTGCAGTTATGCCATATCTAGTTACACAGATGGTAGCTGCCAGGAATTTGGAGTCCACTTCTCCAACCACTGAAGTGTGTGTTGCCCCCTCTAACTCACCACCACCGCCATCAAGGGCAGAGGAGACGACACACACATCAGAGAATGAAGATTTGGAACAGATCTACTTCACCGTAGGAGTACCTGGTAGCACCAGCCCATGTCACATGGGCACTGTTTTTCCTTTGTCCTGTGCTTGACAACATGCCAGTGTTGCTACAGGGGGTGACATGCACTCTTCACCCACACACTGTTAACCTTACCACTATGGACTGCAATTGTTTCTCACTACCCAATTGGCAATTCATGTTCCTCTGCACTGAATGACATTTCATCTCAGCATGTTCAATGACATGTCACTCAACCTTGCACTTGTGTTGCGTCAAAATACAATGCTTTACACTAATGGGCTCACAAACCTAGAGTATGTAAATATTGCACTACAACACTTCAAAAATAAACAGCACCTACACAACCACTTTGTCTCTGTGTAATGTGACACATCTACTTTGCAGGAGACTTGTGATGCATGTAACATGTCAATGGTCACAGAGTGTCAATACCAGAGTGCAGAAATAATGTGGGTAGATATTTACGCACAAGGGCCAAGACTTCTAAATCTTCTGTACTGCTTGTGCCTCATTTCTGAAGTAAAAGCAGCACAAACTTACTAACTATTATTGTAATTTGTAGGTTTGCATTGCTGTTACTTTAACAAATGAGGCAAATTGTAGGAAAGTCCTCCTTTTTGCCCTGGTCACCCGCAAACTTTTTGGACAGGTATTGGTGGTTACTGGTTCTTGGCTGTGCCCTGGGTACTGCTTACCAGTCCAGGGCCAGTGCTCTGTGTAAAGTGGATATGCAAATTAGGCTAATTATAATTGGAAAAATTAACCTACCTATCAGTCCCTAGTATATTGTAGGGCATGGAGGTTTAGGTACCCCAGCATAGGTAGTACCCCCATGGGTGAACTGCTGAGGTGCCCATTGTCATTTTCAAGGCAGGCCTGCCTTGCTGGCTGCTTTTAAATTAAAGGTACATGCAAATTTGACTTTGGAATTGAAAGTAGTTCCAAAGTCTTAAACTATCTTATTTTTACATATACGTCACCCCTAAGGTGTGCCCTATGTGCCCCTAGGGCTGGGTGCCATGTAACCATAAGCAGGGACCTTATAAAAATATTTTTATAAGCCCTGGTGAGGTAAAACAGCCAAATTTGTTTTCCCTCATTGTAGTGAATGTCCTCCATAGGCTAGAATGGCCTCCATAGGCTAGAATCCAGTTGTTGGATTTAATATAACTTGTTCAGGTAAAGAGTTTCAAACTTTACCTGAAAAGTTGCCAGCTTCAGCCCTGCAGTGTTTTTCTGCTTTGCTCTGATCGGCCAGCCTCTGGCAGCCTGGCCAGGTTGCCCTGATGAGGTGTGAAGTGGCCTGGCTCAACACAAAGAGATGTGCCTGGGGGAGGAGATCTCCCCTCAGCAGATGGGGAAGCAGTAAGGAAGGGGCTGCCAAACTGGTCTTCAAAGGCAGGGAAGGACATTTGGAGCAACCCAGAAACACCCTCACATCCTGCAAACCCAGACAATTAGGTGCCCCCTTGATTACTTGATTAGATTAGGAGAGGGCAGGAGCTGGGTGTGTTAAGGATTTCTAGCCACACCAGTGGGTGGGCTCAGCCAGATGTAAGCTCCAAAAATCACTTTCAGCCATGATGGATTTATGAGGAATGTTGCTCCCTGGGATTGATTTTTGCCACACTTCCCAGGAAGAGGTCATCACAGGGGGAAGGACCCTGCCCCAATTGGAGAACCAGGACACCCCTGTTTTTCACCCAGGAGCAAGGATAAACTTGGCATACCTGAACCCACACCTCAGATCCCTATCAGATTCCAACAAGGAAGAACTACAGAAGAAGAAGGACCCCTAGCCTGCACCTGGACACTGCACTCTGGAGGACTGCACCAGCTGCACACTTGGGCTTCACCACAAGAAGGACTTTGTCTGACTTCAGCTGGTTCAAGGAGGGACTCCCTGTTTGCTACAGGTGCAAACTTGCTAACCAGAGTCCCCTGCACCAGCTCTTGAAGAAACCAACCAGCTGAGCACTGTCCAGGGCCAAAAAGGAGTTTGTGCCAGGTGCATTCTCGGAGTTGTGGTGCGCACCCTCAAGGAGCATCTCAGAGCTTCTGGAACCTTGGGGTCACATGTGGACCTCAAAAGAACCTTAAAAGAACATCTACCAGAAGCTACCAAGGGTTGAGCTAGATTTAATTTGCTGAGACCTAACTGGACCTAAGTGGAGGTTAGTGGCCTATTGCTAAGTGTAGGTACTTACCTGCCCTTACCAATAACCCATTTTCCAGCACAAATGCAGTGTAAAAATAGTACATTTGGGGCCAAAGGTATCGACAAAATGAAACTCAATGCTGGCCACATCCCCTACAAGATAGTCATTGTGTATGTGAAATTTGCCTCACAACATACATGCCACACCCACAACATACAGCAGGAATGGCTGTGTAAGAGTGTTTGGCCAATAACGTCAGCTGGGAGTACAATTAAAACACCTAAGCGTGAATTTTGTATACCTGACCCCATAAGAAATTGACATCACTCAGTTTAGCAGTGTTCACATGAAGGTCAGGCTTCCGGCAGACGTCCCACAGTGCCCAAGATTCCAACATAGGACCCAAACGATGACAGCTTTAAAATCACACCTACCTGCCCAATACATGGGAACCATAGTCACCTTGAGTGGTGGGTACAATGGATGGCAGATGCATAGCGATTTAGCTTTGTTGTAGCTGACAATGTGACAGCTTAGTTGGAAGTTGGAATTAACATGTCAAGAGTGGGATGTGGATGCAGGCCAGAATACACAGGCCAACAGAAATTTGGCACTGTACACTCATGCAAATACTTTGGCCGTCATTACAACCCTGGCGGTCGGTGTTAAAGCGGCGGTAAAACCGCCAACAGGCCAGCATTAAAAAAAATGGAATCACGACTGCGGCGGAAACCGCCAACATAGACAGCCACTTTAACACTCCGACCGTCACAGAGGTGTAAACAAACAGTGTGGCGGTCACCGTCAACAGACAGGCGGAAGACAATGTACCGCCCACAGTATCATGAGAGGCCAAACCGCCACCCTTTCTGGGGCGGATTCACTGCAAACAAAAACATGGCGGAAACATGACTTGGAAGGGAAAATGCTCACCTCTACACACCCCACGAGGAACCAGGATGCCATGGAGCTGGAACTCCAAATTCTACCTGCCATTGTCTTCCTGCTCCTCTACCAGGAGCACGAATGCCGGCGGCGACGACCACGGTGAGTACTGCACCTACGACACAGAGGAGGGAATAGAGAGTGACACACACACGCAACACGCAAAACTCCCACCCCCACCTCACCCACTACAACACACACACAAATACATGTTGATACATTACATTTACACCCCTCAACCCCCCCTGGAAGAACACAAGGACAAAAGGAAATGAGTTGAACGATTGTAATCAATAAAAGTCCATTACTCAAAAATGTATATACACTATTAACAAATATATACACCAAGAATTCAAGTCCATGTACTGCACCTACATAGTCCGTGGACCACTGGGACCAAAATGCATGGGCGAGGCCCACACAAGATACCTGATCAAAACGGAGAGAACACTGCAGGGGCATCAGATCGGAATAAAACAGGCACCTCGGGGGAAGGGAAGGGGGGCACCTCAGCCGGATGAGTGCACGACGCTAGCTCCATGAGGGGGCACCACGGCCATTGATGTCTCCTGGGGTCTGCAAAGCCGCAGTCTCACAAGTCTCTCCAGTGGGTGGTTTGCCCACTGCTTTATCCTGGGGAGAGAAAAGACACAGTCTATCAAGTCTCTCCAGTGGGTGGTTTGCCCACTGCTTTATCCTGGGGAGTGCAAAGCCACAGTCTCTCAAGTCTCTCCAGTGGGTGGTTTGCCCACTGCTTTATCCTGGGGAGTGCAAAGCCACAGTCTCTCAAGTCTCTCCAGTGGGTGGTTTGCCCACTGCTTTATCCTGGGGAGTGCAAAGCCACAGTCTCTCAAGTCTTAACAGTGGGTGGTTTGCCCACTTCTTCATCCTGGGGAGGGCCAAACCACAGTCTCTCAAGTCTCTCCAGTGGGTGGTTTGCCCACTGCTGCATCCTGGGAAGTGCAAAGCCACAGTCTCTCAAGTCTTTACAGAGGGTGGTTTGCCCACTGCTTTATCCCGGGGAGTGCAAAGCCACAGTCTCTCAAGTCTCTCCAGTGGGTGGTTTGCCCACTGCGGCATCCTGGGGAGTGCAAAGCCACAGTTTCTCAAGTCTTTACAGTGGGTGGTTTGCCCACTGCTGCATCCTGGGGAGTGCAAAGCCACAGTCTCTCAAGTGGATAACAGTTCTCCACTGGTTCTGGAGGCGGCTTTGTGCCCAGAGTGATTCATCCTGCCAAGGACTGAGGTAGTGGATGTGATACTCCACTGTTTCTGGAGGGGGCTTGGTGCCCAGAATGCTTCATCCTGCCAAGGACTGAGGTAGTGGATGTGATACTCCACTGTTTCTGGAGGGGGCTTGGCGCCCAGAGTGCTTCATCCTGCCAAGGACTGAGGTAGTGGATGTGATACTCCACTGGTTCTGGAGGGGGCTTTGTGCCCAGAGTGCTTCATCCTGCCAAGGACTGAGGTAGTGGATGCCCTTCTCCACTGGTTCTGGAGGGGCTTTGTGCCCAGAGTGCTTCATCCTGCCAAGACTGAGGTAGTGGATGCCTTTCTCCACTGGTTCTGGAGGGGGCTTGGTGCCCAGAGTGCTTCATCCTGACAAGGACTGTGGTAGTGGATGTGACACTCCACTGACGATGGGCCTACATGGAAGCTGTCCAGGCCCCTGGAACTGACCACCAGCTTCGTATGACTGACCACTGGGGATGGCAGCCATGTCTGCGGTGGTGCCACTGGCATCTGATGTAGCGTGGCCGCTGGCGGTGCTTGCCGTGGCCTCAGTAGCGGCGTTGCTTGTGGCGCTCATTGGCCAGTGGTGCTGGTGGGTGGCTCAGTGAGCGTGCTGCTGGCGGCGGTGTCCTGGACAGCGGTGCTGGTGGCGGCGGTGTTCTGGGTGGCAGTGCTGGTGGCGGAGGTGTCCTGGGCAGCGGTGCTGGTTGCGGCGGTGTCCTGGGCAGCGGTGCTGGTGGCGGCGGTGTCCTGGGAAGCGGTGCTGGTGGCAGCAGTGTCCTGGAAAGCAGTTCTGGTAGCGGCAGTGCATGTGGCGGTGCCAGTGGCGGTCTTGTCCGCCGTGCAGGTTGGCTGCGACTTCCCTTTCTTTCTCTGCCCCTTCCGCGCCTTGGATGGTGGCGCAGCTGTCTTGCCACTCCCAACTGTAGTCCTGGGAGAGCCCTTGGTGGGCTGTGGCCAACTTCTTATGTTTCTGAGGTGGGGGACTGTCCTTGGCCTGGCTCCTTGGCACACTGGCTGCCCTGCTGCTTGGCGCACTCCAGAAGCCGGTTACTGCTGGCACCACTGTTCCCGGTGATGTGGTAGCTGAGGTGCTGGGTTGGGACCTGGAAAGGCGCGCCCCAGGGGACAGAAGGGGTGGGGGAGGTGGAGGGAATAGGTCAACATTTAAGAGGAAAAGTTTTTTTGACACACTGGGATGGGTAGATGGAGGGTGTTTGGGAGTGGAGGAAGAGGTAGTGTTTGCAGGAGGTGTTCGTGTGCTGACTTTGGGTGAAGGTGCATGGGCTCTAGGCTGTTGTGAGGTGGATGGCTGTTGGGCGGGTGTGTGACTGCATTTGTGTAGTTTGGGAGGTGGGCTCACAGACACACTGGTAGAGAACACAGGGGATGTGTGAATGGTAGTGGGGGTGGTGATTGCACGTGAGCGGTGTGTGGTGATGGGCGTGCTGGTGATGGAGGTAGTGGCTGAAGATGTAGTGCATGCAGGTGTGAGTGGAGGCGTGAAAGGGAGGGAGGAGGGAGACGAGGAGGAGGGGGACACATTGGAGGCAGTGGATGTTGGCATGTGTGCATCGGTATGATGCTTGTGTGAGTGCCTGTGGGATGTGTGGTGCTTATGTTTGCCAGAGCTACCCTTGTGTGTTGAGGTGTGTGCATGCTGGTCTGATTGTGTGCTTGGGATAGGCTGAGGTACTGGGGATTGGGGTTGGGTTGAGGAAGTTGGAGGGGGGAGGCTGGACACTGGGACAATGGCTGCCATCAGTGCTGAGGCCAGAGTCTGAAAAGCTTGCTGTTGGGCTGCCTGACCAAAATGAATGCCCTCCAGGTATGCATTTGTCTGTTTTATCTTCCTCTCTACACCCTGGAAGGCATTCAGAATGGTAGACTGCCCAACAGTGAGGGATCTGAGGAGGTCAATGGCCTCCTCACTGATGGCAGCAGGGCTGGGTGAGTGGCCACGGGGCACACGCTGAGGGGCAGCTGGGAGGGCAGTGCTGGTAGGGTGGGTGGCGGCTGTACCTGTTGATGCGGGGGGCACAGAGGGGCCCGCCACCGCAAGGGATCTCCCATCAGAGGAGGAGTCGGTTTCTCTGGTCTTAGCTCCTTTCCCGCCGTGGAGCTCCCCTTACCCTCCGTCCCACTGGTGAATTCGGAGTCCATAGTGTCGCCCTCCAGGGCCATGTGGGATGCAGCTCCCTCCTGCTCCGGTGGCACTTCTCCTCCGCGTGATGATGCTAATGCACACAAGAACAGGGAGACCACAAAAAGGGGGGGAAATTAAGTAGAAAGACATTTTCAGTGCATGCAATACTGCTACAGTTGGCGGACACTACAGACACAGCAGTCCTCTGCACTACGCCATACACTTAGAGTTCCCTAATTAATCACAGGGCCATGGGGTACAAGGCCTATGCCAGATTGCTGCACACATGGAAGTCACAGGAGCCTGACTAGGGGTAGATGGCTCTGAACACTGGTGGGGTGGGGTGCCACATGGCCTGCCTTACGAAGGGACCTTGCCTACAAAACTCGCCCTGGCCTCGGGGTACTCACAGCCCACCTCCCCACCCAGACACCTCCCATGCACGCTGAATCAGATGAATGTGACTGTACTCACCCCCTTGTGGCTGCTGTGATGCCCTCAAGCGCCCATCCAACTCCAGATACGTCACCGCCAGGATCCGGGTCATCAGGGGGGTCATGGTGCGATGGGCACCCCTCCCACGTTGGGAGGCCATCCCCAGCTGGACCTCCGCCGTCTTCTTGCTCCAGCGGCAAATGTCCTCCCATCTTTGCCGGCAGTGGGTGCTCCGTCAGTGGTGGACCCCCAGGGTCCGGACTTCCTTGGCGATGGCACGCCAAATATCCTTCTTCTGGTGGGCGCTGACCTACAGGAATAGTACAAGGGAAAAGGAGAAGATATAACTGTCCGCACTGTCACAGTCATTGCCCCTCGTTCCTACCCTTGCCATGACGCCCATGCACTCACCATCGTTTCATGCATCCCTCATTTCCCCCCCAATCTCCCATCCACACAACTCCAAACAGGCATTGCCCATACAGCATGCTCACAGTGTACTCACCTCATTGTCTGGAGGACCGTAGAGTAGCGTGTACTGGGGGAGGACCCCATCCACTAGTTTGTCCAACTCCTCCGATGTGAAGGCAGGTGCCCTTTCCCCACACACTTGAGCCATTGTCGGTTCCAGACGGCGGTCACAGCAGCACTTGCAGTGTAGGTCCTCTCCTGTCGAAGATTAGGTATCAAGTGAGTGAACAGAGAGAAAATGGCGGTCACATCCACGGCGTTCGGTACCGTCACTGCCGGCCTACATCGTCATTGGCTCCTGAGACCCATAGGGTCCAATGTTAACCTATGCAGGATTGCGCCGCGGTCTTCGACCGCCTACTGCGACGTGTACAACACCAGCGCTGTTACCTCATATCCCATTGTCCCACCTTACAGGTCAGGCAGCCTCCATTTCAGGGGGCCACATGGCATTAATAATAACTGCGTCACACCCAGCCCTCCTCGTATACAAAACTGTCCTACCTTGAATGAAAAATACAGCAACAGCGGCTTCTGCAAGTCAGAGAACTGCACGCCAGAAACGGAACGACACGCCCCCTCCGCGATTTGCTAACAGTGCGGCCATTGCGGAATGGATATAGCCTAAATAAACTCAATGAAGTGCAGCCAGAAAAATATGTAAAGAATGAGGCGTCTTTACACAATCTTCATGTGATCGCGTGCGTAGATTTGATGAGATGTGTAAATTTATTAATGAACAACAGGATCAAAACTCGTTTGCCCCTTTTAAGTAAACATAAAGAACATATTCTCTCCTGCTTTGCAGCTTGTGTTTGGCGTCGAAGCCAGTGAACTACGAGGCCGAGCAGAAAGTGGACGGGTGCAAGAAAAGACTGGAAAGCGGAGACCCACCGGGTGCTGACAGCGCGTACACTGCTTGGTACCAGACCCTGCCCGGAATAATAGCAGACAGAGAGCTTGAAGGGGAGCACGGTGCCACGGCGTGCGCAGTGACAGCCCCGTGCAGTGCAAGCAGTGGCTGCAGGGTACCCCGCCGGCTGCAGGCGCAGAGACAGCCCCCCGCCCTTCCACGGGCAGGAGGCGGGAGGTGGAGCTTTGTGCTCGCTGCAGGCTGCCCGACGCCAGAGCTGCATGCTGCTGGAGATTCCGAACGCTGCCGGAGATGCCAGAGTCGGAGCCGCTAAAGCCGGTGTCCCACTGCAGGTGAAAGCGAACGCTGCAAGGCGGTAAGGACCACCACACGACCCTGCACGACCCCCATACAAGGACTAAGAACCTCCCACACGAGAGGGGTTTCTACGTTATATCCCCCAGCCCCGTCTTCACAGGAGGAAACACGTTTGGGGAGTGCAGCGCTGTGGCGTCGTTGGGGACGACTTCCTTGCTGGATCTCCTGTCTGCCAACCCCACCCCACTGCCTGGCTTTGCCGCTGGTTCCCTTGGGCAGTGGTTGCTGGTCCCCGGCACCTGGACTCTTGGGCCTGTTCATGCAGGGACTCCTGGGCCTGGGGGGGCGCACAAGGGCCTCGCTGGGTCAGTCACTCCACCTCACGACAGATGGCCCCTTGGTGGAGAGGACTCTGGGCCTGGGCCTAGGCCAACAGTGACCTCCTTAGGACTTTTCAGGACTGCCTGGGCGGGAGCTACATAGGAAACGGTGGCTGTGCCTGGTGGGACTCCAAGTCCCAGGCACCCCTGCTTTCTCCCTACACCTGGGGACACTCGCGGGCGCTATCAAGCGCACCGCGCAACGCTGCTCCTGCTGCCTGTCAGTGCCTGGTGGGACTCCGAGTCCCAGGCACCCCTGCTCTCTCCCTACACCTGGGGACACTCGCGGGCGCTATCAAGTGCACCGCATAGCGCCGCTCTTGCTGCCTGTCAGTGCCTGGTGGGACTCCAAGTCCCAGGCACCCCTGCTTTCTCCCTACACCTGGGGTCACTCGCGGGCGCTATAAAGCGCACCGCGCAACGCTGCTCCTGCTGCCTGTCAATGCCTGGTGGGACTCCAAGTCCCAGGCACCCCTGCTCTCTCCCTACACCTGGGGACACTCACAGGCCATCCCTCTTGAATTTTCTTTTTTGCTTTTGGGGGCCCCAGTTTTTGGTTCGGATATCTTGCAGTCAATAATGGGGAAGCGTAAGGCAGATGCTGTCCCTGCGCCACCTTCTGGTGCCAAAAAACACAAGAAGCGAGCTAGTAAGAAAACAGATGACCCTCCTAAGCCCATTAAGAATCAATTTCAAGCTATTGACTCCTTGTTCGAGGAAGTAGAGGCAATACTGAGGAGCCCATCTATCACCGCTCCCCCCATCCCTGCTACTTCGACTCTTAGGAAGATTCTATTTATTAAAAAACTGCAGACACCTCATTTGTCTGTGGAAGCGGACCTCTATCCGCCTCCCATATCTAAGGCCGTAATTCTTTCACCGCCACTGAGGCACACTGCAAATGCTGAAGTTGCAGAATGTACCCAATCTAGGGACTTTCTGCATTTAGGCTCTAAGACTGTAGTTTCTAGCGATATTCTCCGCTCAAATAGATTTCAACTCCTATCCACTTCTAGTGAGAGCCCAGCTTGCTCTTCGCCTTTAAATCCTGTGGTACCTGATACAGAGGAATTGGACTGGCAGACCCAATGTAATATGTCACTTGAACTGGAAAATGTTTCCCAGAAGCTGGATAGTTTAAAATCTTTGGTAATGGTTATTTTGGGTAAAATTTCTGGACTATCTGATCCGAAGGTGCTGTGTAATTGTAAATCGCCCAGTATGAATGACCATATTCCTGAGCTTACTGGAGGGGCTAACGTGCTAGCAGCATTAGAAACTGGGGATAATTTAATTTCTCACCCCAAATGTCCAAAGTTGGGGGCTAAGTCATCGAACATGGCAACAAATAAAAAGGGAAGTTGCCTATCTCTACCTGTCGACAACCCCACCGATACCGGCCGTATGCTTAATCCTGCCCTAAAAAATAACGACCAACGTCTTCCCCGTATAAATCCCTTGCCTAAGGAAGCTATGGACGGGAAGGGTGCACAGGCGCCCGCAAGTCCACCCAGAGTCTTACGTCAAGGCCAATTCAAATTAATTCAGGCGACTGATCCAAAGGGTAGACATGATCAGAGTAGAAAGGATGCACACATTTATATGACAGGGGTTCCTAGGCTATCTGCTGGGCAGAGAGAGTCTCACGATTCTCTCATTAATAAAGTTGTCTATTGGTTTTGCATGCAGAAGAAATGTCTGTCTGTTATCTGTTCTGATATTCTGGAGGCACATAGACATGTCCAACCAGACTCAGACCTTGATTATATTTCAATCCTCTTTTTTGACACCTCTATGGTTGATAACCTTATGGCTTTCAACCTACGGACTCGTTCTCTGGAATCTGGCAGAGACATCGGAATTGGCCTCTGCAAGTATTCTCCGGGGGGGGAGACACGAAGGATTGATAGACCATCTAATGTTCTTGTGGGAGGGGTCCAGGGTCCACTCAATAGTAATCGACCAGTTTTGACCAAGATCCGCTCCCCCCGGTTATCTGATTTAGACTGAATAAATGATGTTCCTCCCTTAGTGTTCCCCATTACAGTTGCTACGACTCACAGAGGCAAACGACCAAGGGCTCTGAATCCCATCGTACCACCAAGAGTTAGGCCCACACTTGTGCCCGCTGTACTTAACATTATGGGGGTCATTCCGACCCCGGCGGGCGGCGGGCGCCGACCGCCAAAAGACCGTACTGCGGTCAAATGACCGCGGCGGTCATTTTGACTTTCCTGCTGGGCGGGCGGGCGACCGCCAAATGGCCGCCCGCCCGCCCAGCGGGAAAGCCCCAGCAACGATGAAGCCGGCTCCGAATGGTGCAGGTGTGCGACGGGTGCAGTGGCACCTGTCGCGATTTTCAGTGTCTGCTTTGCAGACACTGAAAATCTTAATGGGGCCCTGTTAGGGGGCCCCTGCAGTGCCCATGCCAGTGGCATGGGCAATGCAGGGGCCCCCAGGGGCCCCACGACACCCGTTCCCGCCATCCTGTTTCTGGCGGTGACAACCGCCAGAAACAGGATGGCGGGAAGGGGGTCAGCGCCGCCGTGGAGGATTCCCTGGGGCAGGGGAAAACCAGCGGGAAACCGCCGGTTTCCCTTTTCTGATCGCGGCTTTACCGCCGCGGTCAGAATTGCCCCTGAAGCACCGCCAGCCTGTTGGCGGTGCTTCCTCCGTCCCCGGCCCTGGCGGTCCATGACCGCCAGGGTCAGAATGACCCCCTATGTCTTGGAATGTGGCTGGAATAAAGAAAAAGATGGGAGATCCTGGATGGGTCGACCTTATCTCTAAGCAAGATTTATGCCTCTTTCAGGAAACCTGGGCGGAAGAGATAATACATGTTGAGGGGTTCATAACTTATTTTGTCGCAGCTCAGCCTGCCTCTGTAGGCTTTGGTAGGCCTATGGGTGGGCTCATGATTTTAGTGAATAAGAAACTGCAATGCGACCACTCTGCACTATCCCTTAATTCGTTAAATTTATTGGGTATTAGACTCACATTTCAGCCTGGTTTTGTGGTGACTCTGGTCAATGTGTACGCGAGGTCCGTCCCCCCCAGTATGGAATCAAGGGTACTTGCTCAGCTAGCTGAGCATATGGAACTTTTGCATCCTTCTGGTGATAGGGGGTGAAATAAACTGTTCCTTTGTATCCAAGAACCTTGTAGGTAATCTAACAACTGAAGAAGATGAATCTTGGGGAATTCCCCAGGTGAAGAACGATTTTCTTATCATTGGTTCTTGTGCTGCTACACAGATGGCCTCCCTTTGCCTACGCTTTGGACTCAGGGAATGCAATGGTCGGACTAGATCTGATCTAAATCGTGCCCCCACTTTTAAGCAGGGTGTTCTTCCAGCACTATTCATTATTTTTTTGTTGACATCAGGCTTTGGTCAAACACTCTGGACATGAAGGTGGAACCCCGCCATGATAGCGATCACCACCCCCTATGTCTTACTTTATCCAACAAAGCTTTTGGGAGAACACAACACCTAGAGACCACTGATGTTCCGATCCCTTCTCTGAACTCCAGGCAAACTTGTGTTAGTTGGCCAAAGGTTACATCTAATCCACTCTTGCTCAAACAAATTTATTCTTCCTTTTTACAGCTGTTCTCCGGTCTTGAAAAGCAAGAGGTCGATAGTCTTCCAATCCTGAAAATCCATGCTGAATTGATAAACATTCTACAGAATTTGTTTTATAAAGAAACCACTGTTAAGCATACTCCTGATACTATCCGATCCAGAGAATGGTTCAATAAAGATTCCGACCTTGCTAGGCTCAATCTTAAATTGGCCCTCCATAAGCACTCACAGGAGGAGATCAGGGCAGCTAGATCTAGCTACACTAAGGCCCTGGACCTAGCGAAGAAAAATTGGGAATTCGAGATCTGGCAGAAGCTGCTGGAGGCAGTCGAAAATCGAGACGAGGTCTCCTTTTGGAGGTTGTTGACCCACAGGCATAGAGAGGGCACTGCTACTCCAAATCTTCATATTCAGCCTGAAAGATGGGTGGCTCATTTTTCCAAAATTTATGTTTCATCCATGCAACAGGACCATGAGGACCATAGGGGTGTCGAATGCAGACCTCTTATCAAAGGTCCTACGGAGGACATAGTTTTTACAATTGCTAAAACCACAGCAGCTATTAGTTCTCTGAAACCCGCTAAGGCTCCTGGTCCTGATAAGATACCGGGGGACCTGTTTAAGTCAGAACCCGTTATTTGGGCGTGGTATATTAATACTTTATCAAACGCCATTGCAGCAGGTGGCCTCATTCCAGACTCGGGCCCGAAATTATCCCTATTTATAAAAAAGGAGATGCGGGACTGCCCGTCAATTACCGCCCAAGACAGGCTAATGGACTGGGTCCAAGCCAATCAGGTCCTATTTCCCCTCCAGGATGGTTTTCGTTCAAGAATTAGCACTATGGACCACGTTTTTAGATTTTTTCTGTTACTCTGGAAATATGTTACTTTGGCCAAACAAAACTTGTATGTTGCTTTTGTTGACCTAAAGTCCGCTTTCGATCTTGTTCCAAGACAGAAATTGTGGGAAGGCCTAAAGAAAATTGGCGTCCCGATGAATTTGGTGCACCTAATTCAAAGATTGCACAAGAACACCTATGCTCGAGGAAGATGGGGTAGTCAGGGGGAACTTATTGATCGCATTAATATCAGGCGGGGGTACGCCAGGGCTGCGTCCTGGCACCTACTCTTTTTTCGCTGTTCATTAATGAAGTGGTGCAAGTTGTAACAGATTGTCAAAACGATGCCCCTTCATTGAACAATTCAAAAGTTCCTATTCTTTTATTTGCTGATGACTCCCTCCTGATCTCTAAAACACCTATGGACCTTCAGGTCCTCCTGGATAGGTTCGGTGTGTTTTGTGCAGACCATGGATTGGAACTTAATTCTAGTAAAACAAAACTTATGATCTTCGGTCTTGGTTGCACAAAACGATGTAACATCTTATATAACGAGGTTCCTCTGAGCAAGGTATGCTCCATTGATTATTTAGGGGTGAGAATCAGCAATGATATGAACTAGCAGGCCCAGGTAGGAAAAAGCCTAGCTCTCTTAGCACACAGGTCAGGGGCAATTTTGCGTTTCCAAATGTCTAATACCGTGAAAGTTATTTCCCCAGCTATTAAACTTTATCTAGCCAAGGCTCAGAGGAGTGCCGCGGTCTATGGTGCTGAGGTCTGGGGTTGTTCCAAAACTAGCAAGTTATCTGTGGGGGAAAATAATTTTGTAAGATCGCTCTTGGCATGTCCTCGTAGCACGCCCTTGGTTCCAGTGTTTTTGGACCTAGGTTTCCCCCACATTCCTGATGTAATAGCTTTAAGGCCTTTAACTTTCTGGGTTCGCATCTGGACTACCCCTGAATTAGTCATATACAAGGAGACTTTGCAAGACTTATTGGATAGACCAAACTTACTTTCTATCCCTTGGTTCAAGTACATTTCGGAATGGTTCCATACCTTGGGACTCAGTGATTTCTGGAGCCAGCCTAATAATCTAAGGAGGGTTCACAAGGACCACTTAAAATCAGTTTATTGGTCCCATGTTAGGGAAAAATATCTGTTATGTACTTCACATGGTAGGCTGACGTCTCAATTTCTTGATTACAAGTGGTTTCCCCACTTCGAACCCTTCTTGGATTTAATTACTGATCAACTAAGTAAAAGCTTGTATGTTCGGTTCAGGTATGGATGCCTCCCTCTGAAGTCCTTTTCCAGTTCATGGTGCTCTACCCCGCTATCTAATCAATGTCCAAGTTGTAACGGTATTGTGGAAACCGTAGTGCACTTTATGTTTATTTGTCCTGCCTATGGCACTGTCCGGTGGAAATGGCTCCGCCCGTTTGCAGGAATATGGGGTTGAGAACGTGCAAAGATTCCCTAAGGTTGATGTTGAGAGATTACTCATCTTTCCTAACTTGTGCGGTCAGCATGTTCCTTGCATCCGCCTGGCATATACGTACACATTTTTTAAAAGATCACAGTGATTTGTTATTAATTGAAACTTGATTCTAATTTATTTAATCCAACAGTTTTACTCATTGAATTTTTTATAAAATTATTGATGAGGATGTCAAGGCAGCCAACAAAAAGGAATTCTGACGTTTCCCCCTCATATTTAGGATGGGAGACACATGTGAAGATTTAAATCAATTGTTTCTCCTTTGTACATTCGCAGATCTCTCATTTTATCTTTATCTTATCCTCATTATTTACTTTTTAATCTTGTTATTATATATTTATTGTGTATAGATCATGGTTTTACTGTTGTAAGTTATTGCTTTGATGGGTTAATTAGACCGAATAAAGCTTGTGTGACTTGACTAACTGCGTCACACATATCTAGGCCTTGCATACACACTAAGACTGGCACATAGTGGATTGACAAATGTGTGGAATAAAGGTGCTTATTTCGTACCTCAGTGTTGACTCACCCTCTGCTCGCTGTTCTCATCGATAGAGCACGTCCGCTGGGGCAGGAAAGGAGATGGTGCCATCCTCTGGTGTACAGACCACTGGTGGACCTGTCGACAATGGAAGAGCTACATGTAATTGTCAACTACCTCCGTGTTGACTCACCCTCTGCTCGCTGTTCTCATCGATAGAGCACGTCCGCTGGGGCAGGTAAGGAAATGGTGTCATCCTCTGGTGTACAGACCACTGGTGGACCTGTCGACAACGGAAGAGCGACATGTAATTGTCAACTACCGTCTTGACCATGCCACAATCCATGAACTGTGTGCCCAGTTGGAGCCAGACCTGATGTCAGCTATCCGCCATTCCACAGGTATCCCCCTTTAGTGCAGGTCCTGTCAGTACTCCATTTCCTGGCAAGTGGGTCTTTTCAAACTACAGTGGCCATAGCATCAGGGATGTCCTAGCCTATGTTCTCCAACGTGTTGTCCAGAGTGTTGTCTGCCCTGCTGAAACACATGCGCAGCTACATCGTTTTCCCTCAGGTGGAGGATTTGCCTACAGTGAAAGGTGACTTCTATGCTTTGGGACATATCCCCAACATCATAGGTGCCATTGATGGGACACATGTGGCCTTGGTCCCCCCACAGGAGTGAACAGGTGTACAGAAACTGGAAGAGTTACCATTTGATGAATGTGCAGATGGTGTGTTTGGCGGACCAGTACATCTCCCATGTGAATGCCAAGTTTCTTGGCTCAGTGCATGACGCTAACATTATGAGGAATAGCAGCATCCCTTATGTGATGGGCCAACTCCAGAGGCACTGTGTGTGGCTAATAGGTGAGCACAAGGTCCCTACACAGTATGAGTAGGTGTCTGGGTATGGGGTATTCCCTAAGGGTTAGTGTGTGTCTAACAGGTATCCCTCGACATTGACAGGTGACTCTGGTTACCCCAACCTCTCATGGCTACTGACCCCAGTGAGGAATGCTAGGACAAGGGCAGAGGACCGCTACAATGAGGCACATGGCCAAACTAGTATTGAGAGGACGTTCGGCCTCCTGAAGGCCAGATTCTGGTGCCTCCATCTAACAGGTGGCTCCCTATACTACTCTCCGAAGAAGGTGTGCCAGATAATCGTGTCATGTTGCATGTTGCACAACCTGGCATTGCGACACCAGGTGCCTTTTCTGCAGGAGGATGGGCCTGATGATGGTCTTGTGGCAGCGGTGGTGCCTGTGGTCAGTGAGGAAGAGGAGGCAGTCATCATGCAGTACTTCCAGTGACACACAGGCAAGAGACTGTCACTGCTACTCACATTTCTGAATACAGTAGGACATTGTATAAGTCTGCCTCTTCACCTCTGTCTATGGACACTGACAGTTCACTTTGGCTCTCCTTTTTACAGATCTGGGTATCTCATTCTGCCTTCTGCTATATGTACTGCTGCCCAACAACTGTCCTACATTGACATGAGCAAATTCATATTTACCTAGCTATTTGTTGGTGATGTTATAATAATACATTTGTGAAACAGGCTGACTCCAGATTGTTTTGTGATTCAAGGGTGTTTATTTAGGTGCTCATAAGTATAGGGGGATGTGCAAGTGGCTGGGGTGAATGTGGAGGAAGGTCCATAGTAGAGTCCAGTCTCTTGGTATCACAGGTGCATTGTCCAATAGGGCATAGGAAGGGGAGTAATGGAAGTTCAAAGTGGACAGGGTGAAATAGTGGGACAGAAGGGTGACAATTAGGAGAGTCTTATTTCCTGGCGGGGGTCTTGGCAATGTTCTCTGTCTTCTGCCTGGATTGCAGGGACCATTTGTGGGGTGGTTCTGCTTCTGCAGGGGGTGGGGTGGGCTGTTGTTCCTGCAGGTGCCCTTTGTTGTGCCACTGCTTCCCTCATGGTCTTGCCTATGTCAGCCAGCACCCCTGCAATGGTGACCAGGATGGTGTATATGTTGGTGAGGTCCTCCCTAATCCCCATGTATTGTCCCTCCTGCAGCCGCTGGGTATCCTGAAACTTGGCCAGTACCCTGCCCATGGTCTCCTGGGAATGGTGATATGCTCCCATGATGTTTGATACTGCCTTGTGGAGGGTTAGTTCCCTGGACCTGTCCTCCCCCTGTCACACAGCAGTCCTCCCAGCTTCCCTGTTGTCCTGTGCCTCTGTCCCTTGAACCATGTGCCCACTGCCACTGACCCCAGGTCCCTGATCATCCTGGGTTAGTGGGTTTGCCTGGGGTCCCTGTAGTGGTGGACACACTGTTGATTGACGTGTCCTGGCGAGGGTGGCATAGGCCTGCTGGGTGGGTGTTGTGGTGGTGCTTCCTGAGGTGGGGAGGTTCTGTGGTGGCTTGGGACTGTGGCACGGGAACTGTCCAGAGGTCCCTGATGGGCAAGGCTGGTCATCCTGATCCAGGTGTGCAGAGATGCTGTCGTCACTTTGGGCCTCTCCTGTGGGGGGTACTGGATATGGCTGGCACCTCCTGTCTGGTGACGTTGGGTAGGGGTCCTGTTCGGGAGAAAACGCATTGTTATTTTATCAGTGTGGGCCATCTTGTGCAATGGGTGTATTTACCCCTATTACTGCGCTTGCACCTTCGCCTTGGCCCTTGCGTGTGTGGTGATTGTGTGCCCTGACTGAGTCTCTCTATTGGACATGTTTTGGTGATGGGTGTCCATGCATGTCTTTGATGGGTATCCATGCATTGTTGCATGCAGGGCTTGGTTGTGGGAGTGGTGGGGCGTGATGATGGGGTGTGTGGGAGATGGTAAAGTCATGAGAGTGAGGGTGAGGGTGGGAGTATGTGCTGGCATGCAGGTAGGGTGGGGGATTATAATAGTAAATATCTGACTTACCAGAGTCTAGCACTCCTGCTACTCCTGCGAGGCCCTCAGGATGCATGATCAGCAAGACTTGCTCTTCCCCTGTTGTTAGTTGTGGGGGAGGAGGTGAGGGTCCACCGCCAGTCCTCTGTACGGCTACCTGGTGTCTGAAAACCACTGAACGTACCTTCCCCCGTAGGTCGTTCCACCTCTTGCTGATGTCATCCCTTGTTCTTGGATGCTGTCCTACTGCATTGACCCTGTCGACAATTCTCCGCCATTGCTCCATCTTCCTAGCAATGGAGGTCTGCTGCACCTGTGATCCGAATAGCTGTGGCTCTACCCTGATGATTTCCTCCACCATGACCCTGAGCTCCTCCTCTGAAAACCTGGGGTGTCTTTGAGGTGCCATGATGTGGTGTGAGTGATGTGTGAGGTGATAGTTGATGTGATGTGTGGGGTGATGTGTTGGGGTGTGTGGTGTGTTGTGCGTGGATGGTGTATGAGTGATGGTGTTGTGTGCCTCTGGATGCTGGTGTGGTCTTTGCTTTTCTCTCTCTCTGCTTTTTCAAACTTTTTTGGTGTAAGGGGTTGTGGGTATTGTGGGTGGGTGTTTTATAGTGGTGTGAGTGTGTAGGTGTGGTGTGTGTATGTGTGTCAGGTGTATGTATTTTGAATTGTCCAATGTGGTTGTGTTTTGTAAGTGTGTGTGTATTTTGAGCATCGGTGTGTACCGCCAATGGTTTACCGCGGTTGAAAGACCAGTGCGTTCATTCGTGGGTCATGATACTGTGGACGTATCCCTGTTGGCGTGACGGTGTGGAAATGCTATCGCCAGTTTATCACTGACCTTTGATGTGGCGGGCTTGCGTGGGTGTCTGTATAGTGGAGGAATTCTCAGTGTGGGTCATAATACCCGTTGCGGATTTCCGTCGCGGACACGGTATGTTGGCGGCCGTCGGCACAGCAGTCAGCAGAATATACCATCAGGGTTGTAATGAGGGCCAGAGTGTCTTGAGTCTTTTAAAAGCAAACAAAGGGGGTGATTCCGATAGACCGCGGAGGCCATTCAGGCTTTCCCGCTGGGCTGGCGGGCGACCGCCAGGAGGCCGCCCGCCAGCCCAGCGGGAAACCCCTCCCCACGAGGAAGCCGGCTCCGAATGGAGCCGGCGGAGTGGGTATGTGCGACGGGTGCAGTTTGCACCCGTCGCGTATTTCAGTGTCTGCATTGCAGACACTGAAATACACAGTGGGGCCCTCTTACGGGGGCCCCTGCAGTGCCCATGCCATGGGCATGGGCACTGCAGGGGCCCCCAGGGGCCCCGCGGCACCCCCTACCGCCATCCTGTTCCTGGTGGGAGACCCGCCAGGAACAGGATGGCGGTAGGGGGTGTCAGAATCCCAATGGCGGCGGAGCGCGCTCCGCCGCCATGGAGGATTCTCCCGAGCAGCGGAAAGTCGGCGGGAGACCGGCGACTTTCCGTTTCTGACCGCGGCTGAACCGCCGCAGTCAGAATGCTCGACGGAGCACCGCCAGCCTGTTGGGGGTGCTCCCGTGGTCGGTGACCCTGGCGGTCACCGACCGCCAGGGTCAGAATGACCCCCAAAGTCTCTTTCAAGCACAAAGTACCTGGTTTGCGTGAAAAATCTCCGCAAAGAACCGCAGAGGAGGAGATGCATGGAAACAAAGGGGTATGTGTCGATTTCTCGGGCCGCACACATCGATGCGTCATTTAGTTTTCACGCAGGGTTGGCTGTGCGTCGATTTCCGGCGCTTGTCGTGGATCCTCTTTTGGTTGCAGGGTATTCAGGTGCCCCGAGGAGGAGGACAAAGTCATGGGAGCTGTGTTGATCCAGTGGGAGTTGTGTCAAATTTTCTACTGCGCATAAGGCACTGCGTCGATTCCTCTCTGAAAGTCAGGCTGCGTTGTTCCAGCTCGGCAGTGCGTCGATTCAGTGGGCCGTGAGTCGAAATTACCGGTTGCTACATTGGTCCTGCTTCGATCTTCTCATTGTGAAGTCGGGCTGGATCGTTCCGGTTTGGCGTGCGTTAAAAATTTCACCACGGTGCAGGCTGTGCATCGTTTCTGGCAGGCTGTGAATTGAATTTCACCACACAAGAAGTCCTTCTTGCAGAGATGGAGTCTTTTTGGTCCTGAGACTTCAGGGAACAGGAGGCAAGCTCTATCCAAGTCCTTGGAGAGCACTTCTTAACTTCAGCCAGAGAGCAGCAAGGCAGCAGGGCAACATCAAGGCAGCAGTACTTCACAGAAAGAAGTCAGGTGAGTCCTTTGGGCAGCCAGGCAGTTCTTCCTGGCAGGATGCAGAACTTGTTACAAGTTTCTTCTCCAGGAAGTGTCTGAGTTGGTAGGGACAGAGGCCCTGTTTATATATCCAAATATGCCTTTGAAGTGGGAGGACTTCAAAGGGTGGCTAAGAAGTGCACCAGGTCCCCTTTCAGTTCAATACTGTCTGCCAGGGTCCCAGTAGGGGGTGTGGCAGTCGTTTGTGTGAAGCCAGGCTCTCCACCCTCCCAGCCCAGGAAGACCCATTCAAAATGCAGATGTATGCAAGTGAGGCTGAGTATCCTGTGTTTGGGGTGTGTCTGAGTGAATGCACAAAGAGCTGTCAACTAAACCCAGTCAGACGTGGATTGTAAGGCACAGAAAGATTTAAGTGCAGCAAAATGCTCACTTTCTAAAAGTATAGTAAATATATATATATATATATATATATATATATATATATATATATATATATATAGTAAAAAATAGTAATATTACATCCAACTTCACCAGTCAGCAGGATTTTATATCACCATTCTGGCCATACTAAATATGACCTTCCTACTACTTTCAGATCAGCAGCTACCACTCAAACAATGAATGATGGCAGCCCCAATGTTAGCCTTTGAAGGGAGCAGGCCTCACAGCAGTGTAAAAGCGAATTTAGGAGTTGTATACTACTAGGACATGTAAGCTACACAGATACAAGTCCGGCCTTTTGCCTATACAGCACCCTGCCCTATGGGTTACCTAGGGCATACCTTATGTGTGTCTTATATGTATAAAAAGGGGAGTTTTAGGCTTGGAAAGTACTTTTAAATGCCAAGTCGAATTGGCAGGGAAACTGCACAAACAGGCCTTGCAATGGCAGGCCTGAGACAAGGTTAAGGGGCTACTGAAGTGGGTGGCACAGTCAGTGCTGCAGGCCCACTAGTAGCATTTAATTTACAGGCCCTGGGCACATAGAGTGCACTGTACTAGGGACTTATAAGTAAATTAAATAGTCCAATTGCGTATGATCCAATGTTACCATGTTTATAGGGAGAGAGCATATGCACTTTAGCACTGGTCAGCAGTGGTAAAGTGCGCAGTCTAAAAACCAGCACAACCATTATCTAAAAAGTGGAGGGAGGAAGGCAAAAAGTTAGGGTTGACCACCCTAAGGCTGTCAGGTCTAACATGTGTCCCCCCCCAGCTGAAAGTGGGGAGAGCAACCCAACATCCTGGGAGCTCTTATCACTAAGGCGGAAGTATCTGGAGAGACCATCAGCGTTGGCATGGTCAATCCCCAGATGATGCTCCACCGTAAAGTCCATCCCCTGTAGGGAAATGGACCATCTCAAGAGTTTAGGATCCTCACCCCTCATCTGCGTGAGCCATCTGCGGGGTCTGTGGTGTGTCTGAACCTGGAAGTGAGTCCCAAACAGGTATGGTCTCAGCTTCTTCAGTGCCCAGACCACAGCAAATGCTTCTCTCTCAATAGCAGTCCACCTCTGTTCCCATGGTAATAGTCTTCTGCTAATAAAGACTACTGGTTGGTCTGAGACCTCCTCATTTAGCTGTGCTAGAACAGCCCCTATGCTATGTTCTGAAGCGTCTGTCTGCACAATAAATTCCTGGGAGTAGTCAGAGGCCTTGAGCACGGGGCTGTGCACATGGATTCCTTCAGAGAATCAACGGCTTTCTGACAAGTCTCTGTCCAATTCACCAACCTAGGTTGCTTTTTGGAAGTAAGTTCTTTCAAGGGTGACACAATGGTACCATAGCCCTTGACGAATCTGTGGTAGTATCCAGTGAGGCCTGAAAAGGCTCTCAGTGCGTCAGTTCAGTGGGCCGTGCGTCAAATTACCGGTCGCTGCGCTGGGGCTGCGTCGATCTTCTCATTGTGAAGTCGGGCTGCGTTGTTGCGGTTTGGCGTGCAGTAAAAATTTCACAACGGTGCAAGCTGTGCGTCGTTTCTAGCAGGCTGTGCATTGAATTTCACCACACAAGGAATTCTTCTTGAAGAGATGAAGACTTTTTGGTCCTGAGACTTCAGGGAACAGGAGGCAAGCTCTATCCAAGCCCTTGGAGAGCACTTCTTCACCTCAGCCGGAGAGCAGCAAGGCAGCAGGGCAACATCAAGGCAGCAGTCCTTCAAAGAAAGCAGTCAGGAGAGTCCTTTGGGCATCCAGGCAGTTCTTCTTGGCAGGATGCAGATCTGGTTACAAGTTTCTTCTCCAGGAAGTGTCCGAGTTGGTAGGGACAGAGGCCCTGTTTATATACCCAAATGTGCCTTTGAAGTGGGGGAGACTTCAAAGAGTGGCTTAGAAGTGCACCAGGTCCCCTTTCAGTTCAATCCTGTCTGCCAGGGTCCCAGTAGGGGGTGTGGCATTCCTTTGTGTGAGGGCAGGCCCTCCACCCTCCCAACCCAGGAAGACCCAAACAAAATGCAGACGTATTGAAGTGAGGCTGAGTATCCTGTGTTTGGGGTGTCTCGGAGTGAATGCACAAAGAGCTGTCAACTAAACCCAGTCAGACGTGGATTGTAAGGTACAGAAAGATTTAAGTGCAGAGAAATGCTCACTTTCTAAAAGTGGCATTTCTAAAATAGTAATATTACATCCAACTTCACCAGTCAGTAGGATTTTATATCACCATTCTGCCCATACTAAATATGACCTTCCTACCCCTTTCAGATCAGCAGCTACCACTCAAACAATTTATGAGGGCAGCCCTAATGATAGCCTATGAAGCGAGCAGGCCTCACAGCAGTGTAAAAGTGAATTTAGGTGTTTTACACTACCAGTACGTGTAAACTACACAGGTACATGTCCTGCCTTTTGCCTACACAGCACGCTGCCCTATGGGTTACCTAGGGCATACCTTAGGAGTGTCTTATATTATGAAAAAGGGGGGTTTTAGGCTTGGCAAGTACTTTTAAATGCCAAGTCGAATTGGCAGTGAAACTGCACAAACAAGCCTTGCAATGGCAGGCCTGAGACAAGGTTAAGGGGCTACTGAAGTGGGTGGCACAATCAGCACTGCACGCCCAATAGTAGCACTGTACTGGGGACTTATAAGTAAATTAAATAGTCCAATTGGGTATGATCCAATGTTACCATGTTTAAAGGGAGAGAGCATATGCACTTTAACACTGGTCAGCAGTGGTAAAGTGAGCAGAGTCTAAAAATCAGAACAAACAGTATCCAAAAAGTGGAGGGAGGAAGGCAAAAAGTTAGGGGTGACCACCCTAAGGCTGTCAGTTCTAACATGTGTCCCCCCAGCTGAAAGTGGGGAGAGCTACCCAACTTCCTGGGAGCTCTCATCGCTAAGGCGGAAGTATCTAGAGAGACCATCAGCGTTGGAGTGGTCAATCCCCCGGCAATGCTCCACCGTAAAGTCCATCCCCTGTAGGGAAATGGACCACCTCAAGAGTTTAGGATTCTCACCCCTCATCTGCATGAGCCATCTGAGTTGCCTGTGGTGTGCCTGAACCCCGAAGTGAGTCACAAAAAGATATGGTCTCAGCTTCTTCAGTGCCCAGACCACAGCAAATGCTTCTCTCTCAATAGCATTCCACCTCCATTCCCGTGGGAATAGTCTTCTGCTAATAAAGACTACTGGTTGGTCAGAGCCCTCCTAATTTAGCTGTGCTAGAACAGCCCCTATGCCATGTTCTGAAGCGTCTGTCTGCACAATAAATTCCTGGGAGTAGTCAGGGGCCTTGAGCACAGGGGGCGTGCACATGGCTTCCTTCAGAGAATCAAAGGCTTTCTAACAAGCCTCTGTCCAATTCACCAACCTAGGTTGCTTTTTGGAAGTAAGTTCTGTCAAGGGTGACACAATGGTACCATAGCCCTTGACAAATCTGCGGTAGTATCCAGTGAGGCCTAAAAAGACTATCACTTCAGACTGTGTTCTAGGTGGTTGTCAGGCCTTGATTGTTTCAATCTTGGCCTGGAGTGGCTGCACCTTGCAACCATCTACTAGGTGTCCCAAGTATACCACGGAACACTGCCAGAAGTGGCACTTACTAGCCTTGATGGTCAGGACTGACTGTTGCAGAGCCTGAAGCACCTCCTTGAGGTGGGGCAGGTGTTCCTCCCAGCTGGAACTATAGACAGCTATCTCTTCTAGGTAGGCTGCACAGTAGTCATCCTTGCCAGCTAGGACCCGGTAGCGGGGGCATTTTTCAACCCAAAGGGCATCACCCGTAACTGGTAATGGCCATCAGGTGTGGAAAATGCAGTTCTCTCTTTAGCCCCCTCAGTCAAGATGATCTGCCAGTACCCTGATGTAATATCAAACGTACTCAGGAACTTGGTAGCACCTAGCCTGTCAATTAGCTCATCATCTCGGGGATGGGGTGAGCGTCAGTCCGTGTGACTGAGTTGAGACCCCAGTAGTTCACACAGGACCGGAGTTGTGGCTTCACACCGGGGGCAGCAGCCTTAGGAACCAGCACCACAGGGCTGGCAGAGGGACTACTGGATTTCTCAATAACCACTAAGGTCAACATCTTGGAGCCCTCCTCCTTGATGCTGGCCTTCACCTTATCCGATAACCTGTAAATTTTGTTCATCACAGGGGGACAATCTCACATGTCAATGTCATGGACACATAGATGGGGAAGTCCAGGAGGAAGGGGAAATAGGGAAGAGAACTGCTCTGACAGCTCATAGCAGTCTCCTCTCTGGTCTAGAGTCAGGTAGTCAGTGAGAATGACACCCTCCTCTGACCCATCACCTTCTTTGGCAGAGAGGAGGTCGGGGAGAAGTTAACTCTCCTCTTATCTGCCCTCATCTTTGACTAGGAGCATACTGACCTCAGACCTCTCGAAGTGAGGTTTGAGTCTGTTGTGATGGAGAACACTTAGGGGGTGCCTAGGGGTCCTGAGGCCCACTAGGTAAGGGGCCTCCCCTTTCTGCTCCTTAATCTCAAAAGGGCCAGACCAGCTATCCCAGAGAGCCCTAGGCTCACCCAAACCTTGTCTCCAGGGGAGAACTCAACCAGAGTGGCCTTCCGGTCATACCAATCCTTCATCACCTCTTGACTGGCCTCAAGGTTACTTTTGGCCTGCTTCCAGAAGCATTGGGTTTGGTTGCGGAGGGCCAGCATGTAGCTGACCACATCCTGGGGAGGTGTCTTGGGAGCTTTCCCCCAGCCCTCTTTAACTATGCTTAGTGGTCCCCTGACAGGGTGACCATAGAGAAGTTCAAAGGGGCCGAACCCCACCCCTTTCTGGGGTACCTCCCTATAAGCAAACATAAGGCATTGTAAGAGGATTTCCCACTTCCGCATCATGGCTTCAGTCAGGACATTGATCATGCCTTTAAGGGTCTTGTTGAATCTCTCAACAAGCCCATTGGATTGAGGATGATAAGGGGTGGTAAACCGGTAGGTCATCCCACACTCATCCCACATGGGCTTCATGTATGCAGACATGAAGTTGTCATGTAAGTTCTCATTATTCTAATGAGACTACTGGATTTTGAGCAGCAGAATCGTCCACGGTGTGGGAGACTGAGTCTAACCCACTGCGGGTTACACCTGTCGCTTTCAGTCCGGGTTTTGCACCGGCTATTTAGCAGTGCCTCATCTCTACCAGAGGATAGTGATGATTGGGCAGCCGAGCGCGTGATGTACTAGGCTTCTCAGGGAAGTCGTGGTCAATCGTCACATCAGATTCTCTCATTTACAATTCAGTCTCATATATAAACAACTAACAGAGGCAGTATATGTTTCAATAATGGGTTTAACAAAACAACGGCATCTTAGATAGAAAAGCGTGAGCTGCAATAACCAGGATGACACAACATGACAGTATTAAAATTGTGACGAGAAGAGTGAAGCATAAAAACAAACGATATCGCAGTGTCACTATGATCGATGGGCTATTTTCTATCTAAGTTATAATTTGAGCACAGCATGTTAAGCTCTAGTTCTGCCTTTCAGGTTCCCCCGGGAGAACATCAACCCTCATACCTGAGCAAAGGCATGTGGTCTGAGTTAGCATCTGTAGCGAAGCATTCAGCAATCATCATACAGTCGTGGTTCCCTGGCTGGAATCTGCCTCTAACATGTAAGGGACAAGGAAGTGTTTATAACAACACGGCTGATGTTCCGAGAAAATGTCCCTACGTAAGGATGTGTATTTTCTATGAATATTGCAGACTAAACTTCTACCACGTTCACCGGCAATGTACTGAACTGTAGCCTTGAATGAAGCACAGAGTGATCAAGAATGTCTTGTTTGGGAACAGTGTGCTGGGCTAGGCGAAAACAATTAGATAGATGAAAATAAAACAGGACCGTGAAAATGTTTATTGTAATAATAACAATGCGAAGCAGAATAAAATATATATAGGTTAACGTGCACAGTGGCCTAGTGTGTCAAAATAACGTGCATGGAGCTATAACTAAAATGGCTACACAACAAAGTTTGTGCCCCTGTCAGACACAACTTCCTTAGGGAATCCCACACGGGTAAATATTCCCAGCAGTGCTCTGGTCACCACTGGTGCAGTCACTGTTCTCAGAGGGATTGCCTCTGGATACCGGGTGGCATGGTCCACCAAAACCAGGATAAACATGTTGCCCAAGGCAGTTTTGGGTTCCAAGGGACCAACAATGTCGATGCCCATCCTTTCAAAGGGGGTGCCAATGACGGGTAGTGGGGTCAGGGGAGCTTTAAGCTTTTTCCCTATCTTCCCACTAGCCTAGCAGGTAGGGCAGGATCTGCATAAATTATCTGAGGCTACCCTCATTCTAGGCCAATGGAAGTGGGTGATAAGCCTGTCAAAGGTCTTGTCTTAGCCAGATGTCCTGCCAGGGGATTGACATGAGCCAGACCCAGTAGGGTTCCAAGGGACCAACAATGTCGATGCCCATCCTTTCAAAGGGGGTGCCAATGACGGGTAGTGGGGTCAGGGGAGCTTTAAGCTTTTTCCCTGTCTTCCCACTAGCCTGGCAGGTGGGGCAGGATCTGCAGAAATTATCTGAGGCTACCCTCATTCTAGGCCAATTGAAGTGGGTGATAAGCCTGTCAAAGGTCTTGTCTTGGCCAGATGTCCTGCCAGGGGATTGACATGAGCCAGACCCACTAGGAAGGCACGGTAGCACTGGGGGGCCACCAGCACATGTGCTGCCCCAGGGCCAGGAACCTTAGGCTCACTGTAAAGGAGATCACTCTCCCAGTAAATATGGTGAGTGCCAGAGGCTTCACCAGCTGCTTGGGCTTCAGCCTGTCACCTCAGACCCTCAAGGGCGGGGCACTCTTTCTGCGCATTGCAGAACTCTGCCCTGGTTGGCCCACCCTCTACTTGCCAGCCAGCAAGTTCAGGTAGGTTGCCCAGAGCAGCCATGTCCTCTCCAGTTGGCTCAGGGGCCTCCTCCTCCTCAGGGGCTCCATCCACCACCATGGGAACTTCTGAACCGGGTTTCCTGCACCTCTTGCCCTTCCTCTTTGCAGCTGTCTGGGCCATTGTTCCAGGCTCCAGATGCCCTTGACTCCCTTCCTGGGCAGCCATGGACCTTGTGGTCATGCAGATCCACTCAGGCAAACCTAACATCTCCAGGTGGGATCTGAGCTCTACCTCCTTCCAGGCAGTATGTTCAAGATCATTGCCTAACAGTCAATCTACAGGCATGGCAGGACTCGCAGCGACTTTCAGAGTACCAGAGCCCCCCCCCCCCACTCAAAAGGAACCAGAGCCACCGGTAGGTGACTCTCATGATTGTCAGCGGCTATGACCTGGTGGAATGTTCTAGGGACTATCTGCTCTGCTCTGCTCACACCACCTGACTCTTGACAGTAGTCATACTGGCTCCTGGGTCACGCAAAGCCTCTAACTTTTGCCCATCAATGGTGACCCGCTTCCTATACCTAATTTGCAGGCATGTGAGCTTTAGGCACCATCTCTCTATCTCCCAGGGACACTAAGGATACCTCTGTCTGCCCCCCAAAGCTAACTGGGACTGTCTCCCCCCCGAGCGATATACTAGCCAACCCAGGTGTCTGTCCAGTGGTAGACTGTGCTCTCTTGGAACACTGGGAGTCGCCCTTAGAGTGTCCATCCTGGTAGCATTCTAAGCATTTGGGGATAAACTTCCCTAACTTTCTGTCAAAGAACCCTGGTTTCTTCCCAAATCTAGAAGAGGAATGGTTACCAACCCCACCTTGGGAATTGTTTTGGGGGCCTTTAGAGAACTCCTTATCTTTAAGTTTTTTCTCCCCCTTCTTTCTTATGATGGGACCCCTCACCACCAGATGCCTTCTTGGACACTCTGGTGCTAACCCAGAGGTCCACCTCCTCAGCAAGCTTCCTGGGATCAGTCAGCTTACTATCTACTAAGTCCTGGTGCAACTCTGTAAAAGAAATACTGAGCATGTGCTCTCTCAGAATCAAGTCATATAACCCTTTGTAATCATCTACTTTGCTGTCCCGCACCCATCCATTCAGTGCCTGAATGGAGAAATCAAAACAATTTACCCAAGTTTATGTGGAAATTTTGGTGCTGTCCCTAAACCTCTGACGGTAGATCTCAGGGGTCAGCCCAGAATTGGCCAGTAAAGCAGCTTTCATGGGTGCATAGACATTCTGATCATGTGGAGCTAGTGTAAGAAGTGTGTCCCTCCCCACTGCTGGTATACAAAACCACAAGGCCGCCCCCCCCCCATTGCTCCTCGAGGTCCCCGGTGCAACTTCATAGGCAGCCAACCACTTGTCAATGTCATCTCCCACCATATAACGTGGCACCACATTCTTGGGTATACAAACCTTTTTCTCCCCAACAGGTCCTGCATGTATGCTGCCACCATCACTGCTGGACTCAGATTGTCTCGCCTTGATCTGCAGCTCCTTGAGACTCAGTTCATGAGCCAACAAAAGTTTTTTCTCAGCCAAGGCTCTCTCAGCTGCAACTTCAGCTCTCTCAGCTTCAAACTGTTTGGCTGCTCTTTCAGCCTCAGCTTGCTTGGCTTCTCACTCTGCTCTCCTTTCCTCCTGTTGTGACTCAATTTTTAACCTTGCCATCTGCAATTGAAACTCTCTCTCCTCTCTCCTTTCTTCTGCAGTCAGGCCTTGATCAGAGACACTGCACCCTGGTTTGGTAGAGGGCACAATTGCAGCGGTAACATCATCCACTGATGGCAAAAAATCCTCTGGGGAGCCATCTTCTGGCTCCTCTTCCTCAGCATCCTCCTCTGAGTGGGCTTCTGCCCAGGCCTTAGCGCCATTTGAAATTCTTCCTTTCCGGAGGCAACTTGGGTGGGTACTTCCATATCCCTGCAGAACCCGTTCAGCTGTTTGACAGTTACAACTCTAGCGGTCGGTGTTAAAGCAGCGGTAATACCGCAAACAGTCCGGCGGAAAAAAAAGTGAAACATGACCATGGCGGAAACTGCCAACATAGACAGCCACTTTAACATTCTGACCGCCACGGCGATATAAACAAACACCGCGGCTGTAACCGCCAACAGACAGGCGGAAGACAATGTACCGCCCACCGTATCACAAGAGGCCTATCCGCCACCTTTTCCGGGGTGGAACCAATGCAAACAAAAACACAACAGAAACAGTACACAGAAGGGAAAACACTCACCTCTCCACACGCCACGAGGAACCAGGATGCCATGGAGTCCGAATTGCAGGTACTACAGATGCTAGTCTTCCTTCTGGTCTAGCAGGAGCACCAAAGACGGCAGAGACGACCACGGTGAGTACTGCACCTATAACACAGGTGAGGGGGAGGGAAAAGAGAGTGACACACGTGCAACACGCAACACCCCCACCCCCACTCTCACCCACAACACCATACACACAAATACATGCAGCAACATTACACATACACCCCCCACCCCCTGGAAGAATGCATGGACAAAAGGAAATAATTTCAATGAATGTAATCATGTGAAATCTCATTATCAAAGTTCAAAATCCACGAAATACAATTATGTACGCCAACTACCCAAGTCCGGATAGTGCACCAATCATTGTCCGTGGACCACTGGGCCCAAAATGCATGGGCCCTGGGCACATAGAGTGCACTGTACTAGGGACTTATAAGTAAATTAAATAGTCCAATTGGGTATGATCCAATGTTACCATGTTTATAGGGAGAGAGCATATGCACTTTAGCACTGGTCAGCAGTGGTAAAGTGTGCAGTCTAAAAACCAGCACAACCAGTATCTAAAAAGTGGAGGGAGGAAGGCAAAAAGTTAGGGTTGACCACCCTAAGGCTGTCAGGTCTAACATGTGTCTCCCAAGCTGAAAGTGGGGAGAGCAACACAACCTCCTGGGAGCTCTTATCGCTAAGGCGGAAGTATCTGGAGAGACCATCAGCGTTGGCATGGTCAATCCCCGGATGATGCTCCACCGTAAAGTCCATCCCCTGTAGGGAAATGGACCATCTCAAGAGTTTAGGATCCTCACCCCTCATCTGCGTGAGCCATCTGCGGGGCCTGTGGTGTGTCTGAACCTGGAAGTGAGTCCCAAACAGGTATAGTCTCAGCTTCTTCAGTGCCCAGACCACAGCAAATGCTTCTCTCTCAATAGCAGTCCACCTCTGTTCCCATGGTAATAGTCTTCTGCTAATAAAGACTACTGGTTGGTCTGAGCCCTCCTCATTTAGCTGTGCTAGAACAGCCCCTATGCTATGTTCTGAAGCGTCTGTCTGCACAATAAATTCCTGGGAGTAGTCAGAGGCCTTGAGCACGGGGGCCGTGCACATGGATTCCTTCAGAGAATCAACGGCTTTCTGACAAGTCTATGTCCAATTCACCAACCTAGGTTGCTTTTTGGAAGTAAGTTCTGTCAAGGGTGACAGAATGGTACCATAGCCCTTGACGAATCTGTGGTAGTATCCAGTGAGGCCTGAAAAGGCTCTTAGTGCGTCAATTCAGTGGGCCGTGTGTCAAATTACCGGTCACTGCGCTGGGGCTGCGTCGATCTTCTCATTGTGAAGTCGGGCTGCGTCATTCCGGTTTGGCGTGCGGTAAAAATTTCACCACCGTGCAAGCTGTGCGTCGTTTCTAGCAGGTTGTGCATTGAATTTCACCACACAAGGAATTCTTCTTGAAGAGATGAAGACTTTTTGGTCCTGAGACTTCAGGGAACAGGAGGCAAGCTCTATCCAAGCCCTTGGAGAGCACTTCTTCACCTCAGCCGGAGAGCAGCAAGGCAGCAGGGCAACATCAAGGCAGCAGTCCTTCAAAGAAAGCAGTCAGGTGAGTCCTTTGGGCAGCCAGGCAGTTCTTCTTGGCAGGATGCAGATCTGGTTACAAGTTTCTTCTCCAGGAAGTGTCCGAGTTGGTAGGGACAGAGGCCCTGTTTATGTACCCAAATGTGCCTTTGAAGTGGGGGAGACTTCAAAGAGTGGCTTAGAAGTGCACCAGGTCCCCTTTCAGTTCAATCCTGTCTGCCAGGGTCCCAGTAGGGGGTGTGGCATTCCTTTGTGTGAGGGCAGGCCCTCCACCCTCCCAACCCAGGAAGACCCAAACAAAATGCAGACGTATGCAAGTGAGGCTGAGTATCCTGTGTTTGGGGTGTCTCCGAGTGAATGCACAAAGAGCTGTCAACTAAACCCAGTCAGACGTGGATTGTAAGGTACAGAAAGATTTAAGTGCAGAGAAATGCTCACTTTCTAAACGTGGCATTTCTAAAATAGTAATATTACATCCAACTTCACCAGTCAGTAGGATTTTATATCACCATTCTGCCCATACTAAATATGACCTTCCTACTCCTTTCAGATCAGCAGCTACCATTCAAACAATGTATGAGGGCAGCCCTAATGATAGCCTATGAAGGGAGCAGGCCTCACAGAAGTGTAAAAGTGAATTTAGGAGTTTTACACTACCAGTACGTGTAAACTACACAGATACATGTCCTGCCTTTTGCCTACACAGCACGTTGCCCTATGGGTTACCTAGGGCATACCTTAGGAGTGTCTTATATTATGAAAAAGGGGGGTTTTAGGCTTGGCAAGTACTTTTAAATGCCAAGTCGAATTGGCAGTGAAACTGCACAAACAAGCCTTGCAATGGCAGGCCTGAGACAAGGTTAAGGGGCTACTGAAGTGGGTGGCACAATCAGCACTGCACGCCCAATAGTAGCACTGTACTGGGGACTTATAAGTAAATTAAATAGTCCAATTGGGTATGATCCAATGTTACCATGTTTAAAGGGAGAGAGCATATGCACTTTAACACTGGTCAGCATTGGTAAAGTGAGCAGAGTCTAAAAATCAGAACAAACAGTATCCAAAAAGTGGAGGGAGGAAGGCAAAAAGTTAGGGGTGACCACCCTAAGGCTGTCAGTTCTAACATGTGTCCCCCCAGCTGAAAGTGGGGAGAGCTACCCAACTTCCTGGGAGCTCTCATCGCTAAGGCGGAAGTATCTAGAGAGACCATCAGCGTTGGCGTGGTCAATCCCCCGGCAATGCTCCACCGTAAAGTCCATCCCCTGTAGGGAAATGGACCACCTCAAGAGTTTAGGATTCTCACCCCTCATCTGCATGAGCCATCTGAGTTGCCTGTGGTGTGTCTGAACCCCGAAGTGAGTCACAAAAAGATATGTCTCAGCTTCTTCAGTGCCCAGACCACAGCAAATGCTTCTCTCTCAATAGCACTCCACCTCCATTCCCGTGGGAATAGTCTTCTGCTAATAAAGACTACTGGTTGGTCAGAGCCCTCCTAATTTAGCTGTGCTAGAACAGTCCCTATGCCATGTTCTGAAGCGTCTGTCTGCACAATAAATTCCTGGGAGTAGTCAGGGGCCTTGAGCACAGGGGCCGTGCACATGGCTTCCTTCAGAGAATCAAAGGCTTTCTAACAAGCCTCTGTCCAATTCACCAACCTAGGTTGCTTTTTGAAAGTAAGTTCTGTCAAGGGTGATACAATGGTACCATAGCACTTGACAAATCTGCGGTAGTATCCAGTGAGGCCTAAAAAGACTATCACTTCAGACTGTGTTTTAGGTGGTTGTCAGGCCTTGATTGTTTCAATCTTGGCATGGAGTGGCTGCACCTTGCAACCATCTACTAGGTGTCCCAAGTATACCATGGAACACTGCCAGAAGTGACACTTACTAGCCTTGATGGTCAGAACTGACAGTTGCAGAGCCTGAAGCACCTCCTTGAGGTGGGGCAGGTGTTCCTCCCAGCTGGAACTATAGACAGCTATCTCTTCTAGGTAGTCTGCGCAGTAGTCATTATGCCAGCTAGGACCCTGTTAGCCAACCGTTGGAAGGTAGCGGGGGCATTTTTCAACCCAAAGGGCATCACCCGTAACTGGTAATGGCCATCAGGTGTGGAAAATGCAGATCTCTCTTTAACCCCCTCAGTCAAGATGATCTGCTAGTACCCTGATGTAATATCAAACGTACTCAGGAACTTGGCAGCACCTAGCCTGTCAATGAGTTCATCAGCTCGGAGATGGTGTGAGCATCAGTCCATGTGACTGAGTTGAGACCCCAGTAGTTCACACAGGACCGGAGTTGTGGCTTCACACCGGGGGCAGCAGCCTTAGGAACCAGCACCACAGGGCTGGCAGAGGGACTACTGGATTTCTCAATAACCACTAAGGTCAACATCTTGGAGCCCTCCTCCTTGATGCTGGCCTTCACCTTATCCGATAACCTGTAAATTTTGTTCATCACAGGGGGACAATCTCACATGTCAATGTCATGGACACATAGATGGGGAAGTCCAGGAGTAAGGGGAAATAGGGAAGAGAACTGCTCTGACAGCTCATAGCGTCTCCTCTCTGGTCTAGAGTCAGGTAGTCAGTGAGAATGACACCCTCCTCTGACCCATCACCTTCTTTGGCAGAGAGGAGGTCGGGGAGAAGTTAACTCTCCTCTTCCCTGCCCTCATCTTTGACTAGGAGCATACTGACCTCAGACCTCTCGAAGTGAGGTTTGAGTCTGTTGTGATGGAGAACACTTAGGGGGTGCCTAGGGGTCCTTAATCTCAAATGGGCCAGACCAGCCATCCCGGAGAGGCCTAAGTTCTTCTGGCTCCATCACCCAAACCTTGTCTCCATGTGAAAACTCAACCAGAGTGGCCTTCCGGTCATACCAATCCTTCATCACCTCTTGACTGGCCTCAAGGTTACTTTTGGCCTGCTTCCAGAAGCATTGGGTTTGGTTGCGGAGGGCCAGCATGTAGCTGACCACATCCTGGGGAGGTGTCTTGGGAGCTTTCCCCCAGCCCTCTTTAACTATGCTTAGTGGTCCCCTGACAGGGTGACCATATAGAAGTTCAAAGGGGCCGAACCCCACCCCTTTCTGGGGTACCTCCCTATAAGCAAACAGAAAGCATTGTAAGAGGATTTCCCACTTACGCATCATGGCTTCAGTCAGGACATTGATCATGCCTTTAAGGGTCTTGTTGAATCTCTCAACAAGCCCATTGGATTGAGGATAATAAGGGGTGGTAAACCGGTAGGTCATCCCACACTCATCCCACATGGGCTTCATGTATGCAGACATGAAGTTGTCATGTAGGTTCTCATTGTTCTAATGAGACTACTGGATTTTGAGCAGCAGAATCGTCCACGGTGTGGGAGACTGAGTCTAACCCACTGCGGGTTACACCTGTCGCTTTCAGTCCGGGTTTTGCACCGGCTATTTAGCAGTGCCTCATCTCTACCAGAGGATAGTGATGATTGGGCAGCCGAGAGCGTGATATACTAGGCTTCTCAGGGAAGTCGTGGTCAATCGTCACATCAGGTTCTCTCATTTACAATTCAGTCTCATATATAAACAACGAACAGAGGCAGTATATGTTTCAATAATGGGTTTAACAAAACAACTGCATCTTAGATAGCAAAGCGTGAGCTGCAATAACCAGGATGACACAACATGACAGTATTAAAATTGTGACGAGAAGAGTGAAGCATAAAAACAAACAATATCACATTGTCACTATGATCGATGGGCCATTTCCTATCTAAGTTGTAATTTGAGCACAGCATGTTAAGCTCTAGTTCTGCCTTTCAGGTTCCCCCGGGAGAACATCAACCCTCATACCTGAGCAAAGGCATGTGGTCTGAGTTAGCATCTGTAGCGAAGCATTCAGCAATCATCACACAGTCGTGGTTCCCTGGCTGGAATCTCCCTCTAACGTGTAAGGGACAAGGAAGTGTTTATATAACAACACGGCTGATGTTCCGAGAAAATGTCCCTACGTAAAGATGTGTATTTTCTATGAATATTGGAGACTAAACTTCTACCACGTTCCCCGGGAATGTACTGAACTGTAGCCTTGAATGAAGCACAGAGTGATCAAGAATGTCTTGTTTGGGAACAGTGTGCTGGGCTAGGCGAAAACAATTAGATAGATGAAAAAAAAACAGGACCGTGAAAATGTTTATTGTAATAATAACAAGGCGAAGCAGAATAAAATATATATAGGTTAACGTGCACAGTGGCCTAGTGTGTCAAAATAACGTGCATTGAGCTATAACTAAAATGGCTACACAACAAAGTTTGTGCCCCTGTCAGACACAACTTCCTTAGGGAATCCCACACGGGTAAATATTCCCAGCAGTGCTCTGGTCACCACGGGTGCAGTCACTGTTCTCAGAGGGATTGCTTCTGGATAGCGGGTGGCATGGTCCACCAAAACCAAGATAAACATGTTGCCCAAGGCAGTTTTGGGTTCCAAGGGACCAACAATGTTGATGCCCATCCTTTCAAAGGGGGTGTCAATGACGGGTAGTGGGGTCAGGGGAGCTTTAAGCTTTTTCCCTGTCTTCCCACTAGCCTGGCAGGTGGGTCAGGATCTGTGGAAATTATCTGAGGCTACCCTCATTCTAGGCCAATGGAAGTGGGTGATAAGCCTGTCAAAGGTCTTGTCTTGGCCAGTTGTCCTGCCAGGGGATTGACATGAGCCAGACCCAGTAGGGTTCCAAGGGACCAACAATGTCGATGCCCATCCTTTCAAAGGGGGTGCCAATGACGGGTAGTGGGGTCAGGGAAGCTTTAAGCTTTTTCCCTGTCTTCCCACTAGCCTGGCAGGTGGGGCAGGATCTGTGGAAATTATCTGAGGCTACCCTCATTCTAGGCCAATGGAAGTGGGTGATAAGCATGTCAAAGGTCTTGTCTTGGCCAGATGTCCTGCCAGGGGATTGACATGAGCCAGACCCAGTAGGAAGGCTCGGTAGCACTGGGGGGCCACCAGCACATGTGCTGCCCCAGGGCCATGAACCTTAGGCTCACTGTAAAGGAGATCACTCTCCCAGTAAATATGGTGAGTGCCAGAGGCTTCACCAGCTGCTTGGGCTTCGGTCTGTCGCCTCAGACCCTCAAGGGCGGGGCATTCTTTCTGCGCATTGCAGAACTCTGCCCTGGTTGGCCCACCCTCTACTTGCCAGCCAGCAAGTTCAGGTAGGTTGCCGAGAGCAGCTATGTCCTCTCCAGTTGGCTCAGGGGCCTCCTCCTCCTCAGGGGCTCCATCCACCACCATGGGAACTTCTGAACCGGGTTTCCCACACCTCTTGCCCTTCCTCTTTGCAGCTGTCTGGGCCATTTTTCCAGGCTCCACATGCCCTTGACTCCCTTCCTGGGCAGCCATGGACCTTGTGGTCATGCAGATCCACTCAGGCAAACCTAACATCTCCAGGTGGGATCTGAGCTCTACCTCCTTCCAGCCAGTATGTTCAAGATCATTGCCTAACAGACAATCTACAGGCATGGCAGGACTCGCAGCGACTTTCAGAGTACCAGAGACCCCCCCCACTCAAAAGGAACCAGAGCCACCGGTAGGTGACTCTCATGATTGTCAGCGGCTATGACCTGGTGGAATGTTCTAGGGACTATCTGCTCTGCTCTGCTGACATCAGCTGACTCTTGACAGAAGTCATACTGGCTCCTGGGTCACGCAAAGCCTCTACCTTTTGCCCATCAATGGTGACCCACTTCCTATACCTAATTTGCAGGCATGTGAGCTTTAGGCACCATCTCTCTATCTCCCAGGAACACTAAGGATACCTCTGTCTACCCCCCAAAGCTAACTGGGACTATCTCCCCCCCCCCCGAGCGATACACTAGCCAACCCAGGTGTCTGTCCAGTGGTAGACTGTGCTCTCTTGGAACACTGGGAGTCACCCTTAGAGTGTCCATCCTGGTAGCATTCTAAGCATTTGGGGATAAACTTCCCTAACTTTCTGTCAAAGAACCCTGGTTTCTTCCCAAATCTAGAAGAGGAATGGTTACCACCCCCACCTTGGGAATTGTTTTGGGGGCCTTTAGAGAACTCCTTATCTTTACGTTTTTCTCCCCCCCGCTTTCTTATGTTGGGAACCCTCACCACCAGATGCCTTCTTGGACACTCTGGTGCTAACCCAGAGGTCCGCCTCCTCAGCAAACTTCCTGGGATCAGTCAGCTTACTATCTACTAAGTCCTGGCGCAACTCTGTAAAAGAAATACTGAGCATGTGCTCTCTCAGAATCAAGTCATATAACCCTTTGTAATCATCTACTTTGCTGTCCCGCACCCATCCATTCAGTGCCTGAATGGAGAAATCAAAACAATTTACCCAAGTTTATGTGGAAATTTTGGTGCTGTCCCTAAACCTCTGACGGTAGATCTCAGGGATCAGCCCAGACTTGGCCAGTAAAGCAGCTTTCATGGGTGCATAGACATTCTGATCATGTGGAGCTAGTGTAAGAAGTGTGTCCCTCCCCACTGCTGGTACACAAAACCACAAGGCCGCCCCCCCCATTGCTCCTCGAGGTCCCCGGTGCAACTTCATAGGCAGCCAACCACTTGTCAATGTCATCTCCCACCATATAACGTGGCACCACATTCTTGGGTATACAAAACCTTTTTCTCCCCAACAGGTCCTGCATGTATGCTGCCACCATCACTGCTGGACTCAGATTGTCTTGCCTTGATCTGCAGCTCCTTGAGACTCAGTTCATGAGCCAACAAAAGTTTTTTCTCAGCCAAGGCTCTCTCAGCTGCAACTTCAGCTCTCTTAGCTTCAAACTGTTTGGCTGCTCTTTCAGCCTCAGCTTGCTTGGCTTCTCCCTCTGCTCTCCTTTCCTCCTTTTGTGACTCAATTTTTAACCTTGCCATCTGCAATTGAAACTCTCTCTCCTCTCTCCTTTCTTCTGCAGTCAGGCCTTGATCAGAGACACTGCACCCTGGTTTGGTAGAGGGCACAATTGCAGCGGTAACATCATCCACTGATGGCAAAAAATCCTCTGGGGAGCCATCTTCTGGCTCCTCCTCCTCAGCATCCTCCTCTGAGTGGGCTTCTGCCCAGGCCTTAGCGCCATTTGAAATTCTTCCTTTCCAGAGGCAACTTGGGTGGGTACTCCCATATCCCTGCAGAACCCGTTCAGCTGTTTGACAGTTACAACTCTAGCGGTCGGTGTTAAAGCAGCGTTAATACCGCAAACAGTCCGGCGGAAAAAAAAGTGAATCATGACCATGGCGGAAACTGCCAACATAGACAGCCACTTTAACATTCTGACCGCCACGGCGATAGAAACAAACACCGCGGCTGTAACCGCCAACAGACAGGCGGAAGACAATGTACCGCCCACCGTATCACAAGAGGCCTATCCGCCACCTTTTCCGGGGTGGAACCAATGCAAACAAAAACACAAAAGAAACAGTACACAGAAGGGAAAACACTCACCTCTCCACACCCCACGAGGAACCAGGACGCCATGGAGCCCGGATTGCAGGTACTGCAGATGCTAGTCTTCCTTCTGTTCTAGCAGGAGCACCAAAGACGGCGGAGACGACCACGGTGAGTACTGCACCTATAACACAGGGGAGGGGGAGGGAAAAGAGAGTGACACACACGTGCAACATGCAACACCCCCACCCCCACTCTCACCCACAACACCATACACACAAATACATGCAGCAACATTACACATAGACCCCCCCACCCTCTGGAAGAATGCATGGACAAAAGGAAATTATTTCAATGAATGTAATCATGTGAAATCTCATTATCAAAGTTCAAAATCCACGAAATACAATTTTGTACGCCAAGTACACAAGTCCGGATAGTGCACCAATCATTGTCTGTGGACCACTGGGCCCAAAATGCATGGGCAAAGCCCACACTAGATACCTGATTGGAAACAGCGAGAACACTGCAGATCGAAATGAAAGTGGCACCTCAGGGGGAGGGGGGGGGACCTCAGCCAGATGAACGCACGACGCCACTGCTGCACGAGGGGGCTCCATGCCCACTGCTTTATCCTGGGAGTGCAAAGCTACAGTCTCTCAAGTCTCTCCGGTGGGTGGTTTACCCACTGCTTTATCCCGGGTAGTGCAAAGCCACAGTCTCTCAAGTGGACAACAGTCTCCACTGGTTCTGGAGGGGCATTGTGCCCAGAGTGCTTCATCCTGCCAAGGACTGAGTTAGTGGAAGTGATTCTCCACTGGTTCTGGAGGGGGCATTGTGCTCAGAGTGCTTCATCCTGCCAAGGACTGAGGTAGTGGATGTGATTCTCCACTGGTTCTGGAGGGGGCGTGGTGCCCAGAGTGCTTCATCCTGCCAAGGACCGAGGTAGTGGATGTGAGTCTCCACTGGTTCTGGAGGGAGCCTGCTGCCCAGAGTGCTTCATCCTGCCAAGGACTGAGGTAGTGGATGTCATTCTCCACTGGTTCTGGAGGGGGCATTGTGCCCAGAGTGCTTCATGCTGCCAAGGACTGAGGTAGTGGATGTGATTCTCCACTGGTTCTGGAGGGGGCATTGTGCCCAAAGTGCTTCATCCTGCCAAGGACTGAGGTAGTGGATGTCATTCTCCACTGGTTCTGGAGGGGGCCTGGTGCCCAGAGTGCTTCATCCTGCCAAGGACTGAGGTAGTGGATGTATCTCTCCACTGGTTGTGGAGGGGGCCTGGTGCCCAGAGTGCTCCACATGCAGTGTGGCCGGTACAATTCACTCACCTGGGTGTGCGAGGCACGACATTGGCGATGTACAGGTAGCATGATACGCCATGGAGGCAGCGACATACCCCACACTGCTGCGGCTTCGCATTCCACCTGCAGGTGCCAACAGTGATGACAGTAATGCTTCATGGAAGCTGCCCAGGGCCCTGGAACTCACCACCAGCCTCGGACTACTGACCACTGGGGATGGTAGGCATGTCAGCGGTGGTGCCACTGTCCGAGGACGTTGCGGGCCGCTGGAGGTGCTTGCGGTGGTGTCTGTGGTGGCGGTTCTGTTGGCAGTGTCTGTGGTGGCGGTGCTGGCAGTGGGATCTGTTGTGGCTGTGGTGGCGGTGCTGGCAGTAGTGTCTGTGGTGGCGGTGCTGGTGGCGGGGTCTGTGGCGGCGGGGCTGGCAGCGGGGCATGTGTCAGTACCTGCTGAGGGAGAAAACAGGATGTCTCCTGCAGCCTCGGATGGCTGCCCACAGGGGAAGAGGCTGGGGACTGTTGCAGTGGCTGTAGACGTGCCGGAGGCGGTGCAGGTGTTGGTGCAGGTGGCAGTGTTTGCCGCCGTACAGGTTGGCGTGGAAGTGGACAGAAGGTGTGACACTGGTCCCTCAGTCTGTGACACCATGCCCTCTCCTGACCTGCCATTCTGGTTTGGCCCTTCCCCACCTTGGATGGTGGCGCTGTTGTCTTGCCACTATCCCCTTTCGTTTTCGCTGACCCATTGGTGGCTGGTGGTTTCGGCTTCTCCCTCCGGGATGGGAGCACCTTTTTCACCTTGGCAGGTGGCGGAATGTCCTTGCCCTCGCTACGTGGCACACTGGCAGTCCTGATGGTTGGTGCACCCCATGACCCCGCAGTTGCTGGCACCACTGTGCCTGGGGATGTGGTGGCTGAGGTGCTGGGCTGGGACCTGGAAAGCCTGGCCCTAGGGAAGGACGGGGGGGAGGTGTACGGAAGAGGTCAATGTTAGCCAGGAAAAGCTTTCTAGACACACTGGGATGGGTAGATGGAGGGGTTTTGGGAGTGGAGGAAGTGGCAGTGGTTGTAGGAGGTGTACGTCTGCTGAATTTGGGTGAAGGTGCATGGGCTGGAGGCTGTTGTGAGGTGGGTGGGTGTGTGCCTGCGTTTGTGTACTTTGGGAGGAGGGCTCACAGACACACTGGTAGAGGACACTGGGGATGTGTGAATGGTAGTTGGGGTGGTGATTGCAAGTGAGCGGTGTGTGGTGATGGGCGTGCTGGTGATCGAGGTAGTGGCTGAGGATGTAGAGCATGCAGGTGTGAGTGGAGACGAGACTGGGAGGGAGGAGGGAGACGTGGAGGAGGGGGACACAGTAGAGGAAGTGGATGTTGGTATGTGTGCATGGGTATGTTGCTTGTGTGAGTGCCTGTGGGATGTGTGGTGCTTACGTTTGCCTGAGTCAGTCTTGTGTGTTGATGTGTGTGCATGCTGGTCTGATGGTGTGCTTGGGTTAGGCAGAGGTACAGGGGATTGGGTCTGGGTGGGGGAGATTGGAGGGGGGTGGCTGGACACAGGGACAATGTCTGCCATCAGTGCTGAGGCCAGAGCATGAAATGCTTCTGTTGGGCTGCCTGGTCAGAATGAATGCCCTCCAGGTATGCATTTGTTTGTTGCAAATGCCTCTCAACACCCTGAATGGCATTCAGAATGGTAGACTGCCCAACAGTGAGGGATCTCAGGAGGTCAATAGCCTCCTCACTGAGGGCAGTAGGGCTGACTGGGGCAGAGTCTGAGGTGCCTGGGGCGAGGGAGATGCCCACCCTCGTGGCTGAGCGGGCATGGGACAGACGCTGATGGTCTGCTGAGAGGGTAGTGCTGGTGGGGGGGGTGGCAGCTGTACCTGTTGATGCGGTGGGCACAGAGGGGCCCGCCACCGCAAGGGATCTCCCATCAGAGGAGGAGTCGCTGTGTCTGGTCTCTGCTCCTGTCCCCGCTGTGGAGCTCCTCTCGCCCTCCATCCCACTGGTGGCTTCAGACTCCGTAGCTTCACCCTCCAGGGCCAAGAGGGATGCAGCTCCCTCCTGCTCCGGTGCCAATGCTCTGCCACCTGATGATGCTATTGCCCACAACAGGGAGACCACAAAAAGGGGGGGGAGACAGAAGAAAGACATGTTCAGTGCATGCAACACCACTACCATTGGCGGACACAACAGACAGTGAGCAGCCCTCTGCACTACGCCATGCACTTATAGTTCTAAGATTTTTCCCATGCCCATGGGGTACGAGGCCTAAGCCCAATTGCTCAACACCTGGAAGTCACAGGAGCCTGATTAGGTGTAGATGGCTCTTACCACTAGTGGGGTTTGGGTGTCACATAGCCTGCCTCACAAGGGACCTTGCCTACCAAGATCGCCCTGGCCTATGGGAACACACTGCCCACCTCCCCCGCCCAGACACCTCGTAATGCCAATCAGTGTCAGCTGAATGGGAGTGTACTCACCCCCTTGTGGCTGCTGTGATGCCTTCAAGCGCCCATCCAACTCTGGATAGGCCACCGTCAGGATCTGGAACATCAGGAGGGTCATGGTGCGACGGGCACCCCTCCCACGTTGGGAGGCCATCCCCAGCTGGGCCTCCCCATCTTCTTGCTCCAGCGGCGCATATCCTCCCATCTTTTATGGCAGTGGGTGCTCCATCTGTGGTAGACCACCAGGGTCCGGACGCCCTTGGCGATGGCAGGCCAAATAGCCTTCTTCTGGTGGGCGCTGACCTAGAGGAATGGTACAGGGTGAAAGGACATTACTTACCCTGCCGAACCGTCATACTCATTGCACACCATTTCCCACCCATGCCATGACGCACATACACTCATCATCCGCACATGTGGGCCTCAGCCCTCCCCATGTATCTTCCAGCCACACCACTCAAAGCACGCATTGCCCATTCAGCATGCTCACAGTGTAGTCACCTGTTTGTTTGGAGGACCGTACAGTTGCGTGTACTGGGGGAGGACCCGATCCACTAGTTTCTCCAACTCCTCTGAAGTGAAGGCAGGGGCCATTTCTAAAGACACTGTAGCCATTGTCGCTTCCAGATACAGGTCACAGCAGCACTTGCAGTGTAGGTCCTCTCCTGTTGAAGGTCAGGTATCAAGTGAGTGAACAGACAGAAAATGACGGTCACGTCCGCGGCGGTGCGTACCGTCACCGCCGGCGTACACCGCCATTGGCTCCTCTGACCCATAAGGCCCAATGCTAACCAATGCTGAATTGCTCTGCGGTCTTCGACCGCCCACCGCAATGGTGTAGAACACTAGCACAGTTACCTCATATCCCCTTGTCCCACCTTACAGGTCAGGCAACAGCCATTTCAGGGGGCCACATGGCATTAATAATAACTGTGTCACACCTATCTAGGCTTGGAACACACAAAGTTACAGGCACATTGCGGATTAATAAATTTTGCCAAATGACATTTTATGATACGTCAGTGTTGGCTGACTCTCTGCTCGCTTTTCTCCTCCATAGGGCACGTCTGCTGGGGCAGGTGATGAGATGGCGGCATCCTCTGGTGTACAGACCCCTGGTTGACCTATCGACAATAGAAGAGAGACACACCTAGTCACATACAGACTTGATCGTGCAACAATCCAGGAACTGTCTGCCCAGTTGGAGCCAGACCTGATGTCAGCTATCCGGCATCCCACGGGGATAGCCTTCTAGTGCAGGTCCTGTCAGTACTTCATTTCCTGGCAAGTGGTTCCTTTCAAACAACAGTAGCCATTGCATCAGACATGTCCCAGCCAATGTTCTCTAACGTGTTGTCCAGAGTGTTGTCTGCCGTGCTGAAACACATGCACAGCTACATCGTGTTCATTCAGGTGGAGGATTTGCCCACAGTGAAAGGTGACTTCTTTGCCCTGGGACATATCCACATCATTGGTGCCATTGATGGGACACATGTGGCCTTAGTACCCCCATGCAGGAGTGAACAGGTGTACAGAAACCGGATGATCTACCATTCGATGAATGTGCAGATGGTGTGTTTGGCAGACCAGTACATCTTCCATGTGAATGCCAAGTTTCCTGGCTCAGTGCATGACGCTTACATTTTGAGGAATAGCAGCATCCCTTATGTGATGGGGCAACTCCAGAGGCACCGTGTCCCTAAGGGTTAGTGTGTGTCTAACAGTTGTCCCTCGATATTTGCAGGTGACTCTGGTTACCCCAACCTGTCATGGCTACTGACCCCAGTGAGAAATCCCAGGACAAGGGCAGAGGAATGCTACAATAAGGCACATGGGCGAACTTGGAGGGTGATCGAATGCACCTTCGGCCTCCTGAAGGACAGATTCCGGTGCCTCCAAATGACAGGTAGTTCCCTATACTACTCACCAAAGAAGGTGTGCCAGATCATCGTGGCCTGCTGTATGCTGCACAACCTGGCTTTGTGACGGCAGGTGCCTTTTCTGCAGGAGGATGGGCCAGCTGGTGGTCTTGTGGCAGCTGTGGAGCCTGTGGACAGTGAAGAAGAGGAGGCAGAAGAAGAGGCTAGCGACAACAGAAAACAGCATAATCATGCAATACTTCCAGTGAGACACAGGTAAGAAGATGTCACTGCCTCCCACATCTCATACTACTGTTGGAGCTTGCATAAGCCTGTTATTTTCACTCAGTGTATGGACCATGACTTGTCACTTTGCCTTTCCGTTTCACAGATGTGGGTCCCACTTTGTGCCCTCTGCTATAGTTCCTCCTGGCCTACAGCTGTGTTACATCGGTATGTGCACAAGTAAATTGACATTGCTATGTTCCATGGTTATTGCAATTACACATTTGTGAAAACACAGACTGACTCCATATTGTTTTGTGATTGAAGTGTGTTTATTTCTGTGCTAATAAGTGAAGGGGGTTGTAAAATGGGCTGGAGGGATGGTGGAGGAATGTCCATGGCAGAGTCCAGTCTATTTGTTTCACAGGTGCATTGTCCAAAGTGGCATAGGAAGTGGAGCAATGGAAGTTTAAGGATGGACAGGGTGACAAAGTGGGAGGGAAGGGTGACATTCAGGGGGGTCTTGGCAATGTTCTCTGTCTTTTTCCTGGGCTCAGGGACCGTTTGTGGGGTGGTTCTCCATCTGCAGGGAGTAGGGTGCTGGTGTCCTGTTCCTGTGGTGGTGCCGCCTGTCTACTGACGCCGGCGGAGGTGGAGGGCTGTTCATCGTCCAGGCTAGTGTCAGCGGCTTCTTGTTGTGCCACTGTGTCCCTCCTGGTGTTGACAAGTTCTGCCAGCACCCCTGCAATGGTGACCATGGTGTTGCTAATGGACTTCAAGTCCTCCCTGATCCCAAGGTAGTGTTCCTCCTGCAGCCGCTGGGTCTCCTGAAACTTGACCAGTACCATTGCCATTGTCTCCTGGGAATGATGGTAAGCTCCCATGATGTTGGAGAGGGCCTCGTGGAGAGTGGGTTCCCTGGGCCTGTCCTCCCCCTGTCGCACAGCAGTCCTCCCAGCTTCCCTGTTGTCCTGTGCCTCTGTCCCCTGAACCGTGTGGCCACTGCCCCCAGGTCCCTGATCGTCCTGTGTTAGTGGGGTTGCCTGGGTTCCCTGTAGTGGTGGACACACTGCTGATTGACGTTTCCTTGGGACAGAGGGATGGGCCCACTGGGTAGGTGCTTTGCTGGTGTTTCCTGAGGGGGGAGGGTCTGTGGTGGCTTGTGACTGTGTCAGGGGAACCGACTGTCCCGAGGTCCCTGATGGGCCGGGCTGGTTATCTTTATCCAGTTGTGCAGAGCTGCTGTCATCACTGTGAGTCTCTTCTGTGGGGGGACTGGATATGTCTGGCACCTCCTGTCCGGTGACGTTGGGTAGGGGTCCTGTAGGGGTGTAAAAGCATGATTATTGCATCTGTGTGTACCATTGTGTGCAATGGGTGAGTGACCCTGTACTCCAGTGCTTGCATTCTTGGCTTGGTCCTTGTGTGATAGTTGGTTTGGGGTCTGTGTGGGTATCTGTACTAGACATGCTTTGGTGATGAGTGTCCATGCATTAGTGTTACATGCATTGCTTATTTTTGGGATGTGTGGGTTGTGTTGGTGAGGTATCTGTGGGTTGTTGGGGTGATGGGTGTGAGGGTAACGGTGGTGTATGTGATGGCATGCAGGTTAGGTGTGGGGTAAAGTAGTAAAGGTTTGCTTTACCAGAGTCCAGTCTCCTGCTACTCCTGCGAGGACCTCAGGATGCAGTATTGCAAAGACTTGCTCCTCCCATGTTGTTAGTTGTGGGGGAAGAGGTGGGGGTCCACCGCCAGTCCTCTGTACAGCAATCTGGTGTCTGGAGACCACAGAAAGCACCATCTCCCATAGGTCGTTCCACCTCTTCCTGATGTCATCCTGTGTTCTTGGATGCTGTCCCACTGAGTTGACCTTGTCGACAGTTCTCCGCCATAGCTACATCTTCCTTGAAATGGAGGTGTGCTGCACCTGTGATCCAAATAGCTGTGGCTCTACCAGGACGATTTCCTCAACCATGTCCCTGAGCTCCTCCTCAGAGAACCTGGGGTGTCGTTGAGGTGCCATGATGTGGTGTGGGTGATGTGTGAGATGATGTGTGTTGTGATGTGTGAGGGGATGTGTTGGTGTGTGTTGTTTGAGGTATGTGGATGTTGTGTAAGTGACGGTGTTGTGTGTCTGTGGATGCTGGTGTTGTTGATGGTGGTGTCTCTCTCTGGGCTTCTTTGTCAATTTTTGTAGTAGGGGTTTGTGGGTGATGTGGGTGTGTGTTTTATATTGTATTGAGTGTGTGGGAGTGGTGTGTGTATGTGTATCAGGTGTGTGTAGTTCAAATTGTCCAATGTGGTTGTGTTTTGTAAATGTGTGTGTTTTTTTAGCGTGGCGATGTGTAACACCAAAGGAATACCACAGTTGAAAGTCCGCCACGTGGATTCGTGGGTCGTGATAGTGTGGGCGTATTCCTGTTGGCATGATGGTGTCGGTTTTGTTATTGGCAGTTTATCACTGACCTTTGGTGTGGCGGATTTGTGTGGGTGTCTGGATTTTGGCGGATTCCGGCCTGTGGGTCGTAATAGCTCCTGTGACTTCCATGTGTGCAGCAATCAGACACAGGCCTTGTAGCTCATGGCCCTGTGAATACTCTAGGAACTCTAAGTGCATGGTGTAGTGCAGAGGGCTGCTGTGTTTATAGTGTCCGCCAACGGTAGTGGTATTGCATGCACTGAACATGTCTTTCTTCTGTCTTTCCCCCTCCCTTTTTGTGGTCTCCCTGTTCTTGTGTGCAATAGCAACATCCGGCGGAGGAGCAGTGGCACCGGAGCAGGAGGGAGCTGCATCCCACTTGGCCCTGGAGGGCGAGGCAACGGAGTCTGAAGCCACCAGTGGGACAGAGGGCGAGGGAAGCTCCACTGCGGGGACAGGAGGTGACTTCAGTAGCAGCAACTCCTCCTCTGATGGGAGCTCCCTTGCGGTGGCGGGCCCCTCTGTGCCCCCCGCATCAACAGGTACACCCCCCATACCAGCACCGCCCTCCCAGCAGCCCCTCAGCATGTGTCCCGCGGCTGCTCACCCAGGAGGGTGGGCATCTCCTTCGGCCCAGGCACCTCAGGCCCTGCCACAGTCAGCCCTGCTGCCCTCAGTGATGAGGCTATTGACCTCCTGAGATCCCTCACTGTTGGGCAATCTACCATTCTGAATGCCATACAGGGTGTCGAGAGGTATTTGCAACAAACAAATGCATACCTAGAGGGCATTCATTCTGGCCAGGCAGCCCAACAGAGAGCATTTCAGGCTTTGGCCTCAGCACTGATGGCAGCCATTGTCCCTGTGTCCAGCCTCCCCCCTCCAACTTCCTCCATCCAGACCCAATCCCCAGTACCTCAGCCTGTCCCAAGCACACCATCAGACCAGCATGCACACACCTCATCACACAAGTGTGGCTCAGGCAAACATAAGCACCACACATCCCACAGGCACTCACACAAGCATCATTCCCATGCAGACATACCAACATCCACTGCCTCCACTGTGTCCCCCTCCTCCACGTTGTCCTCCTCCCTCCCAGTCTCGTCTCCACTCACACCTGCATGCACTACATCCTCAGCCACTACCTACATCAATAGCATGCCCATCAGCTCACACCGCTCATGTGCACTCACCACCCCACTACCCTTTACACATCCCCTGTGTCCTCTACCAGTGTGTCTGTGAGCCCACCTCCCAAAGTACACAAACGCAGGCACACACCCACGCAACAGCCATCCACCTCACAACAGCCTCCAGCCCATGCACCTTCACCCAAATACAGCAATCGTACACCTCCTACAACCACTACCTCTTCCTCCACTCCCAAACCCCCTCTATCTAACCATCCCAGTGTGTCTAAAAAACTTTTCCTGTCTAACATTGACCTCTTCCCTACACCTCCCCCCCGTCCGTCTCCTAGGGCCGGCTTTCCAGGTCCCAACCCAGGACCTCAGCCACCACATCACCTGGCACAGTGGTCCCAGCAACAGCGGGCTTTTGGAGTGCGCCAAGCATCAGGGCAGCCAGTGTGCCAGGTAGCGAGGGCAAGGACATTCCACTACCTGTGAAAGTAAAAAAGTTGCCCACACCGCGGAGGGAGAAGGCGAAAACACCTGCCACCAAGGGCTCAGGGATAACAAAAGGGGATGGTGGCAAGACAGCTGCGCCACCATCCCAGGTGGGGAAGGGCCAAAAATCAAGGGCAGGTCAGGAGAGGGCATGGTGGCACCGACTATGGGACCAGTGTCACACCTTCTGTCCACGTCGATGCCAACCGGTACGGCAGAAAGGACCAGATGCACCGCCACCAGCACCGCAGTCACTGAGCCCGCCACCAGCACCGCCGCCACAGAGCTCGCCACCAGCACCACTGCCACAGAGTCCGCCACCAGCACCACTGCCACAGAGTCCGCCACCAGCACGGCTGCCACAGACTCCGCCGCAAGCACCGCTGCCACAGAGTCCGCCACCAGCACCGATGCCACAAAGCCCGCCACCAGCACCGCCACTACTGACACCGCCGCAAGCACCGCCTGCGGCCCTGAGACATCTTGAGCCAGCGACACCACCGCAGACATGGCTGCCATCTCTAGTGGTCATTCGACCGAGCCTGGTGGTCAGTTCCAGGAGCCTGGGCAGCTTCCATGATGCACCACATTCAGTGGGGAAAGGCATCCACTACCTCTGTCCATGGCAGGATGAAGCACTCTGGGCACAAAGCCCCCTCCAGAACCAGTGGAGTATCACATCCACTACCTCTGTCCTTGGCAGGAGGAAGCACTCTGGGCACAAAGCCCCCTCCAGAACCAGTGGAGAAAGGCATCCACTACCTCTGTCCATGGCAGGATGAAGCACTCTGGCACAAAGCCCCCTCCAGAACCAGTGGAGAAAGACATCCACCTGAGAGACTGTGGCTTTGCACTCCCCAGGATACAGCAGTAGGCAAACCACCCACTGACAAGACTTGAGAGACTGGCTTTGCACTCCCCAGGATAAAGCAGTCGGCAGACCACCCACTGGAGAGACTTGAGAGACTGGCTTTGCACTCCCCAGGATGCAGCAGTGGGCAAACCACCCACTGAAAAGACTTGAGAGACTGTGGCTTTGCACTCCCCAGGATAAAGCAGTGGGCAAACCACCCACTGGAGAGACTTGAGAGACTGTGGCTTTGCACTCCCCAGGATAAAGCAGTGGGCAAACCACCCACTGGAGAGACTTGAGAGACTGTGGCTTTACACTCCCCAGGATAAAGCAGTGGGCAAACCACCCACTGGAGAGACTTGAGAGACTGTGGCTTTGCACTCGCCAGGATACATCAGTGGGCATGGAGCCCCCTCATGGAGCAGTGGAGTCATGCACTCATCAGGCTGAGGTGAACTCCTTCCCTTCCCCCTGAGGTGCCTGTTTCCTTTCGATCTGATGCCCCAGCAGTGTTCTCCCTGTTTGAAGTCTGGTATCGAGTGTGGGTCTCGCCCATACATTTTGGGCCCAGTGGTCCACAGACAGTAATTGGTGCACTATCCGGACTTGTGTAGTTGGTGTACATAATTGTATATACTATATTTCGAGTTTTGACTACTGTTTTTTTCGTGATTACAATTGTGCAACTCATTTCCTTTTGTCCTTGCGTTCTTGACCCAAAACACTGAAATATGGTATGCTGACAGTGTCGTAGCTGATCATCATATACAAAATACATGGGCACAGGTGTTGTCATTGCACCAGAAATGTGTTACTCAGGGCCATATGTAGCAAGGTCCGTTTTTGTGAGTCACACATTGAGAGACTTAACAACTAGCAATTAGCAAGTTGGATGATCTGAGATAGAACACTCTCAATGACACTGTTGGCAATTTCAAAATTGTGTGGCAAATGACCTACCTCATAAATAATGATGAGATAGGTCTCATTTTACAAACCCCTTGGGAATGGCGGCACTCACAGGGATGCTGACCTGCTGGGCTCAGCAGACCACCATGACTGCTTTCAAATAGGGATGTAAATATTCATTCAATTGAAGCCTTATTTCAGCAGGGGTAAACAGAAAGTTTTTCTAAAACCTATTTATTGTCAGAAAAATATTTTTGGAAGCAGTCAGTGGACTGTGGCAAAACTTCCTGCTCAGAATCAATTATTGGCCATGCATTCACAAATGGGAAGGGATCCCATGGGGACCCCTCCCCTTTTGCAAATGGGTTAGCACCAACTTGAAAAGGATGGCAACTGCAATTGCTTAGTGCCAGCATTGGTGCCCAAAAAAAAATACAATCAACGGCCTGTGGCTCGATAATAGGATATGAACGCCCATTTCTAAATGTCACTAGGAAACCCAGTTTTGTGATTGTGCAATGTGATAGCAGATTGGCAAAATTTGGGTTGTGCATGTGAATGAATATTTGTCAAGACGTAAACAGAAAAATTCAGAGGCCGTTTGTGAAAATTATAAATAGCTTGGTACATATGGCCCTAAGTAATAGTCAGACATGGTTCAACGAAACTCTGGACTGCATTGTTAACATGTATAAACATGTGTAACACATCTCAGTACTGGTACACTAACAGTTTGTTCTACTTGCATTCCACATGGCCACAAACATTGCATGCAGCACGTCAAGACATCTGCTACTGTCACTCAGGAGCATTCCACTGTACACATTTGACAATGTGATATCAGCAACAGGGCCACCGATCACCACACCCAGGTGGTCCAGCAGGTCCTGTTCTCGCGCCACTAGGTCAGCCCAGCGATGCTTCAGCTGGTGCTCATTTTTAGAGGTGTTGAAAATACGTTTCAGGTGGAAGAGCTCCTTGGCTCAACGCAGCTGGCTTGCCTCCTTGTGATACCTCTGTATCACACGGCCACCCGACTACAGCATAATTGGAAGAAAGTGGCACACCCGCCACAAAAAGGCCCCAAGCTCCTCCTCCCCCATGCGGCTCAGCCGCGCCATTCCTGACATGTTAGAGTAAAAAATGGCAATAATAAAAGGGAAAAATTAAGGAATGAAAAACTGAAAAAAGGAAACTTACAACCCAAATTACAAACCCCAAATAACCCAACTCATCTAACACCCAAACAGACACCCGACAGTACAAATACAATTCAGACAACACTAAACTACACAAAACACTTACACAGGTAAAATGTACAAATAGAATTCACAAAAAGACAAAAGATAGACACCACAAGATACAAAATAAGCAATCCAAAGAAGAGAAACACCAAGACACATCCACACAGTCAAGAAAAAGCACAGACTGTCAAGTGAAAGTGAAAGTACACCTAATGTACCATGTCTATAAACAGGATTTCCTATTACATCACTTACTGTCCCCTTTGTGCCCCGTTTTCCGTCCTGAATATATTTTTTTGATGCATACGTAGTTTGCGTGCATATATTCAAAGCACAACCTACATGTGTGGCAAAATACCACGCATTACCGGGAAACTACTATTTTTAATGCTATCTGCATGCTTGGGGTGCGCTGGTGGAGTTAACGCTAGGGGCCAATTGATGTTTAGTATGCACTTGCATGGTTTTCAACGCATTTGCATCAAAAGTTTTGACTCAAACTGTGTATCTAGATGAGGATAGGATGGTATGGCCTGCAGCGTGTGTTATAGTGTTTGGCCACATGTGGTAGACCATGCAACTGCGGCACACATTTATGCTATCTTTGTGCAGCATTTCCTTTTTTTCTGACGCAAAAGCGGCACAAAGTTACAAAATAATATTGGAATTTGTAATTTTGCACTGATTTTGCATCAATAAATGACGGCAAGGTTGCGCTACAAAAGTATAAATCACGGCCTGTGTGTTTTGTGTGTGAATTAACTGTTTCAGCTACATGTGTGCTTCTGATGGAATGGCATGTAATACATTTGGAGTAATGGTCATGTATGTATGTGTTACAAATGGGTATCAACATCAGATGGCAATCAATGATGTACAACCGTCATGATATGAGTAATATGTGTTGACTCGTTTGATGTGTATAGTTGTTTGACTTTGGGGACATTACATTTCCCATGACAAACAATGCACAGGGATGTTTGAGGATGGCTGATGAGGACTATGTCAGATATGTTGCCCCTCACATGTCATTAATTGTTGGCTATGACTTCATGGTGACTTATGTGTAAACTACACATATGTCAGCCATTTGTACATGTTTGGTAGGTATAGTGTTTGCAACACTGAGCCTCAATTCCAATCATAAAATTGTTATGTACACGTCAGTTTGACAAAAGAAAATTACCTATGTTAATCATGTTGCTGTGGTGGACCTGCAGCTCTGGCTGTATGTGTTCACATATTTTCAGAGGTGCATTGCACAAAAGTGTCCAGTTCAAGTGTGGGGGCATGTGTACCCTGTGTCAGTATTGGGCTCTATGGTGTTACGGTTTCGTGAAGTTCTAGTCAGGAGTCTGTTGGGGAAACCCTTGAGTTCACAGAGTATCTTGCAAGGAAGATTTGTTCTAAAGCAGAAGATCAGCTAGGGCAGCTATGGTACGGCAGATAATACAGAAGAGTGAATACAAGGCAACCTGAGTGTGGACAAATATGTAACGGGTCTGTAATGGACAAACATGCAGAGCTCATCACTAAGATTGTAAACAGGGTAGGGCTCAGAACTTCCCACAGCAACAGGGAACGTCAGTTCCTCTGTGCAGATTAATCTCACAGCTAGTTATCACGCAAGCCCAAAAGAAAGGTGGCAGCAGAAGTGAATCTGTGTCTGGACCCTCAGGGCACAAACATGGATTGTTCTTACATAACAAGACTAGCCCTTGTTTGTTGTGCTGGAGACAGAGTAACAAATCGTGGAATACAGCCATAGCACACTGTTACTGTTAAGCACTAATGACTACATTAAAAACTAGACGAAGGATGGGGGCTGGATTAGCCTCCTGGAAACCCGGTGCCAGAATAAATACAAAGTCAAACAATTCTATACAGTTGAGGACTGATAGTACACTTACCAGACATGATACACCACGAGGAAACAGAGGGCAAGGGAACCAACTAGGAGGCAAAAGCAGGCACAGGGAACTGGCTCTGGTTAATGCAAAGACTGGAACAGGTCTGGGTAACAGAAAGCATGCCCTGAAGAAACAAACATGAACAAGGCTGAAAAACAGGGAGCAGAGTCTGACTGGAACAAGCAGGAACTGCACTGTGTAAACAGAGAGCAGTTTCAGGTGTAATTAGGACTGTAACACAATCCATCAAGGGCTCTGGTACACAAATGAATTGTACTCCAATGCACGACCAGGAGCTTTAAGGAATGGCTGCTGCTAAGCAGTTCCAGCAGCAGCAATGACAGGGCAGAGTCACATGGCTGGGCTGCACAAGAGAGGTCACAGATGTGTGCAGCTTCAGTCTCTCACAGGTCCTGGAGTAGAAAATCCCGTATTAGGGGACAACCAGACTTTTCCTATAGGAAGCTATGGACAGAAGATTACAGGTCTTACCGACTATTAGGCAGTGCATTATGGGACCTGAAGTCCATGCAGGCTAATGTAGTTCTTCTATAGCATGCTATATGGAAAAGGGAAGCAAACAGGAGTCAGAAAGGGAGTCTGGGTGAGTGTTAATGGTGATTCCCAGGTTAAAGATAGTCCATTTACAGCGCCCCCTAGAGAAGGAAGGGCAGAACCTTAACACATGGTAGTGGCAGGACTTATTACCAGGGATGGACTGAGCAGGGCAAGTGTTGTGACCATTGTCATACCTGGGACACTCATGATATCAATTTTCAGGATTGATACACCTCTTGTCATACAAGCTCCTTGCAAAGATAGCAAATGTCACACTTACTAATGTCAGGGGTCTGTTCATACTTTCCGGTTACCACTGATATTTCACATCCACTTCCTTATGTATGAGGTGCTTCTTTACCTTATGATTGGAGATGTCATAGTTGTGTGTCGTGCTACAGTAGACCATGTTGGCGACGTGGATGTGTGTCATATGCTGTGGTGCTATGATTTCGTCCTTCATATGTGAAATTGAAAACATGTTTTTTTTTTTAATGAACTGTGTGTTATGTTTGCTGTACAATCATACGCATCGCATGTGATGTTGCATCAGAAGAAGTCTGATTTGTCTTTGTGACATGCTCCCTGAGGTAATACTCACATTCCTAAAGAATATGTGATGGAGAAATAAGTAACCAGAGCAGGATTGTGTGATAAAGTGAGATATTTAATTACATATCCTGACAATGTGTTTCCAGTGACTATTGGTGAAAAAGATTTTGAACAATCTGCTATCTGCGACGCACTCCTGCAGCTGTGTTTGGATGTTCCCCCTCATTTTCCCTGGCACCATCCGCCTCCTCCTCCTCATCAGGCAGTTCTTGTTTGGGTTCATATAGGGAGATGTTCCTCCTAACACAAATGTTGTGCAAGATGGCACAAGTCAATATGATCTTGCAGACCATTTCTGGGGAATATAGGAGGCTGCCTCCTGTAAAGTCCAGGCACCTGAATCTGGACTTCAGGATGCAACAGGAATGTCATGTAGCATGTCAGTTGATATCATGTGTCATCTGTGACTCATATGTGTTTGTGGCATTGTGTGAGATCCTGGGCTTCTGTGAGGTCCTTTCTACATTGGGTTGTTTGACTTGACAACTTGTGTTTGGCTCATTGACCTGATTTCTATGGTTAGTTTCCAAACTGCTGGTCAGTATGTATGTACCATGCGATACTTCCACACAATAGATTACGTGGTGGTGGTAACATGGTTGCACTACATGGCCGGACACCCCATCCACTTAGACATATGTCATTGCTGATGAAATCCAGAAGTGAGGCACTTTGATTAGGCTTGGTGACAATGCCCAACACATCTTCCTAAGTTGGCAGCACAGAGGTGTTCAGTATTGACAATGCACAATTGTCCCATGTGTGACTTGGTTCAAGCTAGACCTTTGTAGTTCCATCTGCTAGTGGCTCATATGCAACCATGCACCTACACTACCGAACTTGCTCAAGGTAACCTGGCTAACTGCCTTGTAGGGATGGATGTATCTGTGTAGGAAGGGCAATATCCTTGTACCTCTCTTATTTTGATGGACATTTGGCTCTTTCAGTGTGTGTAGCAGTGTGCATTTTGCATTAGTGGCACATCAATATGTGTTCATAGCACAGTCCACTTCCTTATTGCTACCTGGCAACATCATCCCAGGAGTGATGTGTGATGTTGGGACTGCCTCAGTATTTCCATGTCACCTGCATGTGAGTCAACATCATCATGCTATGTGTCTCATGGTATTTGACCTGCAGCAGCACACAATGCACACCCCTTCCACAGTACATATTGCTTGGGAGGGTAGATTGACTATGTGGCCTAATGTAATAGTACATGGTTCATCTTCCAAATTGTACTTCCAGGGCAGACCATGTCATTGTCACTGTGTGCTGTGACATTGGTCCCTTGTAGCTCTAGAGTGGCATCTATTGTTATTGGCAACTGTAATTTTTCCATAAGTGTGTATCCCATTGTGTCAGGGTGTACAACATAAATGCATGTTTCACACCTCAGTGTCTTCCTGCCCACGTGTCAATGTAGTGGTGTATGTATTGTGTGTTCTACAGGGTTGCTGTGCCGTGTGTATATTGCTAGGTTTATGGACTTACAGACAAGAAGGCCATTGGCATATCATCCATCCTGAAAGTGCTGATTTATGATGCTGTGGCGGAAGACGAAGGAATCATGTACACTCCCAGGGTGCTTGGCCAATATGTTGGTAAACAATCCCTGGTGGTCAACTATGGCCTACACATTTATGGAGTGGGTGTGCTTTCTGTTCCAGTATAGATGCTCGGTTGCAGCAGGTGGTACAATCCGGACATGGGTGCAGTCAATAAAACCAAGCACATGCTGTAAACCATGCATTTGGTAAAACCCCTGTTTGGTATCCTGCTGCTTCTGCCTTGTGTTGGGGAGGCTGATGTGGCAGGATGTGAGGGAGATGATGGCATCTAGGACCTTGGGAAGGAAGCCAGAGAATGAGGCCTGTGATACTCCAGCGACCAGGGCACCTGTTGTTTGGAGTCACTTGCCAACATGTGCAGGACAGCTAGCAGCTTGGTCACCGGTGATATTTTGTGTGGTGTCTGCAGGCTGGCTGTTATCTGTGGCTCAATTTGGTGCAGCAGCTGCTCTATGGCTTGCCAGTTGAGTCTGTATCTCCAGATGATTTTCTGTTCCCTGAGGCCCTGGAGGGTTGTCCTGGTCCTGAAGACCCTCTCCTGCCTTCGGCGTTGCCTTTGGGGTCCTCGTTGGAGTGGTGTTGGCTGCTGCTGTTGGAATTCATTATCCCCAAATATAAGATCCACGAATAACTATCTTATCTTCAGAAGACTACTTCAGAGTTGGCTCTTTCTTACATAATCACCATACCCAAACAGCAATGGACTGCATATCTCTGTGTATGTGAACATTTTGTAATCTGATTATATGTATATCTCTAGCTATGTGGTTTCTTTGTACAAATATGTATTACAACTATTCATACTTTTTAGTTTTTTTTAATAAATATATATTTTGGATACGGTTAAATGTATATATATATGTATATGTATGTGTGGGTGTATGTATGTGTATGTGTGTGTATATATATTTATATACATATCCATATATATATATATGCAAAAAAGAATAGAGAACTCTGAATAGTTCCAAAGTTCAGGTGGAGAGCAGCTCTAGGAAAGAGCACTCTGCAACACCAGCAACACTCTAGATTTGCTCACCTCAAATGTCTGTTTATCTAGCAAAGTTTTTAAGCATTGGATCAGCACAGTGCTATCCATGTAATCATGTATCTATATACTTACTACTTTAACCTAATATACAAGAGGACAAAAATGTACTCTCTTGAAAGTTTTACTCTGTCTTACCATCAACCTATATTTCTATCAGTCTGTCCACTATCTCCACCCTCTGGCTCATCCCAAACCCATTCTACTTCTTTCTCCAAAATAACCCTCCTAGACTCTTCCATCCTCTGCCCTTCATGGCTCCCCCCAAACCTCAGTTTACTACAATAAGCTCCCAAACAACTCTACTGAATGCTCCCTGATTTATCTCTCCTTTGACTCATCCCAGGCCTCATTTTACTACTATGATCTCCCCAATCTTTTTCTACAGCCTCTTCCATCCTCCACCTCTCCTTACTCATCCCAAACCTCATCTTACTAATATGATCTTGCAATCAATGTTTCTGGATTCTTCCCTCCTCTATCCCTCCATTATTCTATTCAGTCCAACAAACAGACTTACATATCCTCTGCTCAAATTAACTCATACCTCCCTATTCTAATGCCAACACTGTAATCCTATCCACTGCTAATACTTCTGGGTTCTGGAATAGTGTGCTACTTGCCAAAGAGCTCTTCAGCGCCTCATCAGGGGTTGTAAGTGCTATACCAATACAATTACAATAACTTTATGGCATTTGGCGATTTCAATCTACATGTGAATGACCATAGCTGCAAAGCTGCAGAACAGCTTATTAAAGCCCTATCTGACCTCAGCCTACTGCAGAGTAAAAGGACCACACACAAGGGGTGGCATACACTTAAATCACTTTTTATAACACTCCAGCTTTAGAAGTTGGTTCCACTGTCTCTCTCGCTTGGTCAGACAACTCCTTAGTCCCATTTAGCATAGGGCAACCCCTTATCTGGACTTTAAAAAACGGTAAAGCCATTTTCATACTGCCCTGGGCACTCCATCACTGACTCTACTCTAAACAGTGCTTGCTCACAAAAGCAGCTAAACAATCAGCAGACATTAAGTTGATGGTATCCTCCTTCAATTCTGACCTTAAGACCATTCGTAATAATGTAACATTTTTAAGAGAGAATAAAAGCAGAAGGACTTCCTTTTCCACACCTTGGCTTTCTGTCAGACAAAAAGCGGAAAAAACGGAATGCACATTTTTAGAGAAGAATTCGCAGCTCAACTTTTTGGAAGAAGATAAACTTAGGTACATACTAGCCCTCAAACATTTTAGGAAAAATATTTAAAAATGCCAAACCCTGTTTGTTTACCAAACAAATAAACAAAACAGAAAATGCACCTCCATCAATTTTTAAAATTGATAACTCTATGCTAAATCCATCTGTACAAAACCAAATTATGCTGCCATCACAGGAGTTTTTTGATTACCTATCTGAATTTTTTCATGATGAGGTGCTCAACATTTACTCCAAATCCTCAAATATCAAAGAAACTGTGTCAGTAAAACTGTACCCATTGCCCAAACATCGAACCACCCAACTTGCTTCCTTCGAAAAGATTTCAATGATGGATTCCAAAACGTTTGATCCTAAAAGATCATTCAGGCTCTCCTTTGGATCTATGCCCCCACATGACCTCAAAATTCCCTCTCAGGCCTTGAACAGATCAATGCTCTCTTTAATCTTTCCTTTGAGTCTGGCAAAGTTCGAACATGTTGGAAGGAAGCATTGTTCGAGTCTCTTTTAAAAAAAACTAATTTAGACCCCATGTGTCCAACCAACTATAGACACATCTCCCTTCACCATGCCTGTGGAAAGATGCTGAAACCTATGTTGAATCAGTGGATTACCAATTTTATTGAGGAGACTAATGTTTCCTTCACGGTCTGGCTTCCGGTCCGGCTTTAATACAGCACTTTTATAAGTGACAGAAATTATTAAACCCCGACTCGTACTGGTACAAACTCCATTGTGATTTTGCCAGATCTATCAGATGCTTTTGACATAGTTTTGCATGATATACTATTGCAACAGCCGGCAAATGCAGGAATTGTCAACACCATGTGGAAATTGATCATATCCTTTCTCTTAAAACCGAAAGCAAGCAGTCTATTACCCCCCCCCCCGTTACACGCTTTAGAGAGGTTAACTGCGGAGTTTCACAGGGGCTCAGCTTTGAGTCTGAGCCCCTTCAATATCTATATGGCTCCCTTTGTTGCCATTATTCAAGTTAAAGTTGTTTTCAAACATCTGCATGTTTTGGTCTCAGTGAATTTTCAGGGTTGTCAATCAGCAGTGGTTAAGTGAATGTACAAAAGCTGTCTTTGCCTAAACTTGGAAAAATCTGAGATTCTGATGTTCGGTGTATCCCCATATGACACTTAGCTCATTTGTGTCCTACTGAGCTAGGTCTACCTACACTCCTTCCATCATGGCCAAAAACTTGGGGGTAAGCTAGATAAGGCTTTATCCAGCAACCAAGCTGCCAAGGCTGAACATTACTAAATGGCAATCAATTCGAAATGGTATGAAAAGCTTTCATGTCTTTCCATTATTCAAAGATTTGACAATAATATTTAGGGACACCCAAATGATAACATTAAAACATTTCAGCTTCGCAGAGCACTGTTCTCAGCGTATCAGTCTATTTGTATGCATCCCCTAGATCAACAAGGCTAGAGAAGGTGGTGGCTACTTTTCTTAATTACCCCTAAAACTTTGAAAACCTTCCCCCTTGCACATCAGTCATGCAACTTCAGAGGATTCTTTCACATCCCTTCTAAAGACCCACCTCCTTAAAGAGAACTAGCTCGAGCATGCCCTCTCATTTCCCCAGCTTTCCCTCATTGTGTTCTTTTGGAGCAGCTGTTCATACTTTGTAAACTCTACTCATTCATTCATTCAAGTGCACGTACACTTACTGGCCAGCTCTTTTACCATAGCCTTGCAACAGATATTACACACAAAGCTACCATCCTGAATCAACAATTTTCATTTCCAACAATTATGTGTTATGTTCCACATGGACCTGTATTGTCTATCCTTTTACTCTCTTACATGATATTCATCTATTGAAGAGCCATTTTATTGATGCCTGTGGGCACGTTGTTTTAGCAACTAGGCCTGCTGCCTGTGCCTTTTAGGCTAGTAACATTTTATTTTATTTCATTTTTGTTAGAAATGGGGTCTTTAGTTGGCAGTCAGGTTACCTCCTGCCCAGGCAAGGACCCTCACTCTAGTCAGGGTAAAGGAGAATCACCCTCAGTTAACCCCTGCTCACCTTCTTGGTAGCTTGGTATGAGCAAGCAGGCTTCACTTCAGAAGCAATGTGTAAAGTATTTGTACTAACACACACAGTAATACAGTGAAAACACTACAAAATGGACACCACACCAGTTTAGAAAAATATGTAATATTTATCTAAATCAAACAAGACCAAAATGACAAAAATCCAACATTCACAAGTCAAGATATGAATTTTAGAAAGAATAAGGGGCATATTTATACTCTGTCTGCGCCGATTGTGCGTCAATTTTTTTTACGCACAATCACCGCAAACGTTGCCCCCTATTTAAACTTTGAGGCCCGCGGACGACTAAATTCCACCATGTGCGTCATTTTTTGGATGCGGCAACCCGCCTTGTGTTAATTATATACAAGCTAGGCGTTCCCGTCCAAAAAATGGCTTATACGGCCGTGCGTCGTTTTTATGCTTTCGGGCAAAAATGACGCACGGCCGGGAGGCGGAGCCAGAAAATGACGCACAGCCCGATTTGCGTCAAAATTTAACGCCTGGGTCAGGGCAGGCGTTAAAATGGGGCAAACACACCTGTATTTAATCAGAACACACAAAACAAACAGCAGAGCAGCAACAGGGAGCCATGGAGGTGATTCTAATCCAGCGTGCACGCAGACGCAGAGCCCAGCAGCAACAACAGAAGCTACAACAACACCAGCAGGGACCCCAAAGGAAGTGCAGAAGGCAGGAGAGGATATTCCGCCCCAGAACCACCCTTCAGGGCCTCAGGGAACACGACATCATCCAGAGGTACCGGTTGAACTGGCAAGCCATTCAGCAGCTGCTGCGCAACATTGAACCGCAGTTGGCCCCCACTTTGGTGACACCCCGCACCATCCCAACAGAAACCAAGCTGCTTGCCGTACTTCATATGCTGGCAAGTGGCTCTTTCCAAACAACTGGTGCCCTGTTTGGCGGAATATCACAACCATCATTCTCCGCCTTTTTGCCCAAAGTACTGGATGCCATCATTGGACTGACACCCCGCCACACCTGCTTCCCTAACACACTGCAGAAGCAGCAGGAAACAAAACAGGGGTTCTACCTCATCAGTGGCTTCCCACACATCCTTGGTGGAATCGACTACACACATGTACGGCTTGTGCCACCTGCTGCAACTGAACACCTCTACCTCATCAGGAAGCACACATATTCCATCAACGTGCAGGCCATAGTCGATCACCAGGGATTGATCACCAACATCGTGGCTAAATATCCTGGGAGTGTACATGACTCATACATCTTCCGTCACTGCACCATCAATGAACACTTCCAGGATGGACGGTATGGCAATGGACTACTTGTTGGTAAGTATAAAAACCTACTTATATATACACTGCACAGCAACCCTCTAGGACACACAACACATACACCACAACAGCAGCATGTGAACAGGAACATACTGAGGACGTGACATCGCTAGCCATGTTTCTTAGGTCACCATTGAACCTGTCACACATCGGAAATTAGTATACAGCCCAATGTTAAGACGTCAAAGATCACAACGTGTGGAGTGGGTTGCCTAAATGTCACCTTGCAAATTGTAAGTGTCCCAATGATGTTTACATTAATCCATTGCGTAAGTCTAAAGGTATGGGATGTCCAGGGTACATTGATATGAACGTGTTAACAACACTGTCAATTTTTCAATTTTAACTGTGTATGGAACTATCATCTCACCCCCAGTGAAGACACATGGACACCTGTATCATAAGTCACAATGCTAGGGAGGGCACACTGTACTGCAAATCCCAATACATACTGCTGACAAACGGTTAGCAGACAAACACTTGTTCAGCCAAGGAAACAACACAATGCAGATGGTACATCCTACAAGCATAGGATGCTACATTATTACACAAAAGAGTCACAGACAACACAAGACAACTACTGCCATGAAAGGTCATTACAATAGTGCCAGCTACATCAACATGATCCCAATAATTTTCTCTTGCAGCTGATCAGGGGTATGGCATCCAGCCATGGATTATGACACCATTTGACAACCCAAGTACTGCTGCAGGGCGTGCCTACAAGGACGCACATAGGAAGACACACAGCATTGTCGAGAGGACCTTTGGCATCCTCAAGTCAAGGTTCCGGTGCCTCGACATCACTGGTGGTAGCCTCTTATATTCCCCGGAGATGGTCTGTAGGATCATCCTAACATGTGCAATATTGCACAACATTTGCATCAAAAGAAACATTCCCCTGCTGGAACAAAAGCCACACATGCCTGAAGAGGAGTAAGAGGAGGATGATAGCCTGCAACAGGAGGGGGAACTACAGAACACGGCCGCTGGTATACACAGGCGGCAACAGATCATCAACAATTTCTTTTGAATATGATCACCTTCACCACTTTAGTTAACAAATTTAATAAACACCTATTCTAATCACCATATAATGGTCTGGCTATTCCTTTTTGCACACCTTCATCTCTACTTATCAGAATAAGAGTGTTGCCTCATGGAGCATTGATGATATACTGAGTAGGACACTGAACATCCCAGAGCTAATGTGATGCCTAACATACAATGGTCACATACACACACACTCTTAATGACATATAGCATGCACATTTCTCCTTTGAAGGCCAATAGCAGAGGTCCACAACTAATTCACACATCCATGTTGAAATCAAGGTCCAACGCAGCATATGGCACACAACTAAGACACCATCACTCAAAAAGGGGAAAACAAGCCTCATACATGAGGCAGTCAATATGCTTTGGCATCAGTAACAGGAATGCCTGACCAGACCCTTGACAGCAGTAAGTCCAACTGCATCCAATATTTGCAAGGAATATCTGTGACCAGAGTACCCTAAAAGCAGAACATAGACAGCACAAGTGCCACACATATGAGCAGCACTGCACACATGACATTCCATGTACATGTCAGCCAATTTCCTAACTCCTGACACACCCATGCACCTGGTCACAACCGACCTGTCGGAAGAGGTCCCTGGAATACTAAAATGTGTACCCTGATATTCCCTTCTCTACACACACAGACCAACATTAGCAAACCAGTGTGCTACACCCTTTCCTATGGTATGCCATTGTCATAGAACATCTGACTGCAAGGACGTTAGGTTAATTTATACACTGTTTTCTACTTTCAAAGCCCTGTTAGAAGATGTAGATTGCTTCCCCTGTGAAAATGTCTGTTGCCCCTTGGAATGCAAGTCTCACCTACAGGACTGGTGAGAAACAGATGCAGCCCACACCTGTGATCACTTCCATGCACACCACCCATTTCAAAAAGCACTGCCCCTGCTGATGCCTGGAACAGCATAGGAGTTACCATTATGTCAAATACACCGTTAAGCATTGATACTAATTAAGCTGTGTAACACAGCCACTGTGTTCATTTGTCACCTTCAAAAATACAGGACATGCACAGTTTGACATGTCAGCTCTTTAGTTTGTCTCTGCCTGTTTGTGCCCTGTCTGGATCAGACTGACAGTTGGGCTGTTTGTGAAACTCCTCTAGACAGTGACACAAAGGGAGCTGAGGTGTAGCCTGTATATCCTGATGAGCCATCTGGGCTAGAATGGAGGGAGGGGCGGTCACTTACACCTGAATGGGCTGTACCTGCCCTCACACAATGCAGTCTCCGATCCCCTTGTGTGAATCTGGTGCCAGGCCTGGGCAAGGCAGGATCTTGTGTACAGAGACTTTCCTTTGATGCTTGCCTACTGCAAAGACAGAAAGGGGTATAAGTAGGGGACCCAAAAACCCAGATTTGTAGATTACTTCAAGATTCACCTCTGGAACCAAGAAGAGCCTCTGCCAAGGAGAAGAGCTGAAGAGCTGAGGAGAAGTGCTGCCCCTGCCTGCAACTGTGCTTTCTTGGGGTATCCTGCAGTTGCTGCTTCTGCCTGAGGAAGGGGACAAAGACTGGACATTGTGGTACATTCCTGCTCTGCTGAGACTCCTGCCAAGTGGTGCCTAATCCAGTCCCTGAGCCCTTGAAAGGAGAAGCTGCTGGAAAACCAAGAAGATCCAAGGAAACCAACTTTGGACAACTCCAGACTGACGCCGCTGCCGGATCCCGTGATGCAGCCTGCATCTGAAGCTGTTGTCCTTGCTGGAGTGCAAGGACCCGGCAGGCTCAACACCACTGCAGCCTCGCTAAAGTCTGCGACTCCCTGGAAGTCACCGCACCACGTCGTGACTGCCGGATATCGACTCTGTTGGAAGTGTGTGGATTCAACGCTTCGCATCGATGCTGCCTCACCTCCAATGCTCCGCAACAAGGACCAGACTCCTCTTCATGATGCCTCCGCTCCTTCACTCTGCAGCACCGGAACCAACACAGCCTCGGAAACCAGCGATGCCATGATCCCCGACAATGTGCACAACTTGTTTCCTCATTTTCACATGGTACTGTATGTGGAGGTCCGTGTGGCTCCGTGACCGGCCCCATTATACTTGGATTGTTGAGAATGACTCTGCCACAATGCTGTGATATCACCAAATTGAAGCATTTGTGTTTCTATACGCCATATTGAAGTTTAATATTTAGAAATTCATAACTATGCTTCTGTATGTTGGAGTTTTGTTGTTTTGGTCTTGCTTTGCTCAGAAAACTACTGGTTATTTTTCTAACCTGGTGTTGAGTCATTGTGTAGTATTTTCACTGTATTATTGTGTGCGTAGATACAAATACTTTACACATTTGTCTGGGTTAAGCCTTTCTGCTCGTGCCAAGCTACAAAGCGGATGAGCGGTGGTTAATCGGGTGTGTTTCTCCTTTGCTCTGACTAGAGTGAGGGTCCTTGCTTCGACAGGGGGTAACTTGACTGCCAATCAATGACCCCATATCTAACACCTTCAGGGATTACACTGCTTTTTCAGGTCTTGACTACTCAATATTGGGCTACAAAACAAGAAAGAAAAGGGATTAAAAAAATCCAAAAACTTTTGAAGTGTCTTTTTTTGTATTCAATACAAATATCTCACCACCATTTTTATACAGATATGCTGAAAAAAATAGTAAAGATCAAGCGTTAATTACAAATGTTGAGCCACCCCTCCATCAGTATAAACACATGCAAATGATCCACGACGATCTTGTGAGATGGAATTGTTTCACTTGTACAGTAATTCCAGTAAGACTTAACGAGCTCAGCCTGCTATTTCCTTTGGTCAAGGCAGACAGGACTCACCAATTATTTTTTTCTCTGGACTATTTACGCAGCTGCAATCAGGAAGACAACACAAAGTCTGGACACAATAAACTTGCATGAATCAAGACCTACTGTAACCCAAGAGGACGAGGAAATTAGAAAATGCATACTAGGGCAATTTAACGGCAACTATAGTAGTGTTCTTCCCTTTTTTTGTTTTTAATCCTTCTGCGTAGCCCTTCAGCTCTTGCATTCAGTGAATCAAGAGGTGACATAAACCAAGATGCGTAGCAAGAAATAAATGTTCTTATTCACGAGATTTTCACTGCATACATTTATACAATACATACTTGAGATGACAAAGCAAATGTTCTTGAGTCACAAAAGGGATATCTCACTCCGAATCAGTTAAATCTGGCGGCTTAATTGTGTTCCACCCCCCCACCCTCCCCCTCAAAAGAGTGCATGTGCAGGAAACCGGCATCTTCCCTGTTCAGGATATATAATGGTCACACATTGTAGGCTTAATGGCTTGATATTGACAGCATGCTCAAGCTCATACTGTGTGCAGGATACTAATCTCGATTTAAACCGTTCCAACTCGTGAACTTTATTGGGAGGAAATATGATTTTTCGCACATTTTCGAAGCTTGCAAAATGAATATTGTTAATCACTAAGTGGGTGACAAGAATTGTCGTACGTGAGTTAACGCACGAGGCCGGAGGGACAGAACTAGTCTGTCTTCTATGTTTAGGCGCCTCATGACGCCACGACCAATCTGTAACGAGGACGGTCGTGACGTCAGGGGGCGGCGCGGCGGAGAGGCAGAGGCGCGAACAAAGCGCGGTGTTGCGGCCGGCCGGCTGCTCGTGGGCCTTATTTCTGGTGGCAAGAATAAAAGATATTAACATGAAATTTGTCTCCATCGCATCCTTCATACCTGCCACTACAAATGGCGACGAGGATCACAGCTTCTACCAAGGCCCACGAGTGTAGCCCACCTTACCTGGTGTTTCGGGAGGCCAGTGGAAAGCGCCGATATCCCTTCACTGGGGACTACATGCAACCCCTAAGGCGCTGATGCTGCGGTCTCCACACGATTGACTTTGACGACTCCTACCGTTCTGCGCAGCCCAGTAGCCTCCCGCTTTCCGGCCATGTCGCAGACAGGTCATATCTGCGTGCCTCCTCTCTTCTTGGACTCTCCTGGTAAGCCATGCATGAAGTGGAAAGGATGGCTGCGCGCATTTGAGAACTATATTATCTCAATTGATGGTCAGGGGTATAGCCCCGAACGGAAAAAGTCTTTGTTATTCGGACTGTTGGGGAAGGCTGGACAAGAGGTTTTCGATAGCCTGCCGGTATATGTGAATCCCCATGGAGCCACAGCTCCGCTGAATGAGTACCAGGAGGCTGTACGGCGGCTTGAGTTGCAGTATGCAGAGGAGTGCAACATCATGGTGGGGCGCCATAAATTCGCACTGCGGAAACAAGAGGAAGGAGAGACTATCGAAGAGTATATTGCATGTCTACGTGTTCTAGCTCAAGATTGTGAATTTGCAATGATGACTGATACGTACATTAGAGACCAGGTGGTGTTCTACTGCCATTCAAAGAAAGTGCAGGAACGTTTGCTTTCATGCAGGAATCCTTCGCTGAAGGACGTAATTGCCATTGCAAAGGCAGTGGAACGCTCCATGGTATCTTCCAAGGAACTGGCGAACACTAGTCAGGCTTCAAATGTGTTCTATGTACAGGACAGCCGTAAACATGTGCCCGGAAATTCAGAAAGGGCAGCGAGTGATAGAGGGGGAGGCAGGAGGCAGCTCGTCTGTTATAGATGTGGGTCAAAAGATCACTTAGCGGATAGCAGGGCCTGCCCTGCCGTGCGCAAAAGCTGTTCTAAATGCAGGAAGTTGGGCCACTTTGCGGCAGTATGCAAAGCAAAAAAATATAATACGGGCATGAAAGTGAGCTCGGTAAGCGAGAATAATATTGATGCGGATGCGGACATGGTGTTGTCCATTGATGGTGAAGACGGTAGAGTGAAGGGTCCCATTGGCTCCGTCATGATTGGTGTGATAAAATTGCCATTTACGGCTGATTCTGGTTCCCCCCTTACCCTGATCTCTGATAGGACATTTGATTCGAAGTGGCAAGATGTACGACTGCACGAGACGGATGTGAGTCCAAAGGCCTTCGGGGAACACGACATAGTGATGAAAGGTTACTTCTGGCACTTCCTCACCTTTCGAGGGCGCACTGTGAGAACAAAGATATATGTGGCTGAAAATGGGAGGAGCCTTGTGGGATGGAAGGACCTGGCGAAGCTAGGTGTGATGCTAGTCCCTGGGGCAGAAGATCCCATAGTTCTGAGAGATGACTGGGTCAATTATGTGCAGCCTGATGATTTACATGATGGATTAGCTGAGGTCCTCGAAATGTTTGACTCCGTTTTTGAAAACAAGGTAGGGTGTGTAAGAGGATTTGTGCATGCTATACGGTTAAAAAAGGGTGCCCTACCAATAAAACACAAAGTCAGAACGATTCCTCTTTCAGTAAGGGGGGAGCTTAAGGCTGTTCTTGATAAGCTGAAAAGGGAAGGAGTAATAGAGGAAGCAGGTGCATCAGAATGGGTGTCCGCAATCGTGGTGTCCAAGAAGAAGAGGACAGGGGACATTCGGTTGTGTGTAGACCTGCGGTCACTGAACAGAAATATCCTGGTGAACTGCCATCCTCTGCCCAACATTCAGGAGATATTGTCGGCCACAGCAGGATCGAAGTTTTTCACCCTGATAGACCTGAAGTCTGCATACCACCAGGTATGTCTCACGGAGGAATCCAAGGAACTTACCACCTTTATTACCCCGTTTGGAGCATACAGGTACATCCGTCTTCCATTCGGCCTTGCATCGGCCTCGGGCGTCTTTCAAAAGCTAATGGACCACCTCTTCTGCGATATGAAGGGGGTTGAAGCATTTCAGGACGACATTCTGATACACACGGAAGACGAGAAGGGGCACTTAGAACTGCTGCGCAGAGTGTTGGGGGTGCTACAAAAAAGGGGGATGACAGTCTCCAAAGACAAGTGCAAATTCATGAAAGACAAGATAGAATACTTAGGGCACGTGCTTACCCCAAATGGCATCGCGCCGAAAGATGATTTAGTAAGGGCCATACGAGATGCCCCTTGCCCAGGAGACAAAGACGCCTTGCGATCGTTCCTGGGACTCAGCGAATACTATTCCAAGTTCATGCAAGGATACGCAACCACTGTGGAGCCTCTAAGGAAACTGCTACGGAAGAACGAAAAGTATACGTGGACACAGGAACAAAGCGCTGCCTTCGAATCCGTCAAACAGGCAATCGCCGCGGCCCCAGTATTACGACCGTACAACAAGGACCTCCGGAATGTAATCACGGTTGACGCTAGTGCCAAGGGAATCGGTGCAGTATTTTGCCAATTCCAAGGGAAGAAGGAGAACACTGTTGCATTCATATCGCGGTCATTGAGCGAAGCAGAGAAGCACTACAGCACCATCGAGCGGGAGACGCTTGCGTGCGTCTGGGCCGTGGAGAAACTGAGAAATTATTTGTGGGGCAGGGAGTTCGAATTAGTCACCGACCACAAACCCTTGATATACATGATGGACGGTGAAGGACGTGGCAATGGCAAAGCCAGCTCTAGGCTTCTACGTCTACTGTCTAAGTTGCAAGAATATCACTTCACCGTCAGACACATCAAAGGGGGCCTCAACTGCAGGGCGGATTGCCTATCTCGCATACCGATCCCGGATGAGGAGAATGATTCCCTGGACGACACGGAGTGCGTTGTGGCATTGGTTGACGCAACAGCCATGTGCGAGGGATCCATATCAGAGGAAGAATGGTTGACGGCTCAGGAGAAGGACGGGACTATGCGGAGGGTGATGGACCACATGAAGGCTCATTGGCCCCCTATCCGGAACTTGCACGGGGCACTCAGAAGTTTCCAACAGATTAGTCCCGAACTCACCATCGAAGGCGGCTTTGTGAAGAGACACGAGCTGTTTGTACCTCCGGAAAGTTTAAGAGACAAGCTAATCAGGATTGCCCATAAAGGCCATCCGGGCAATACCGCTACAAAGAATCTCCTCAAGCAGTACTACTGGTGGCCAGAGATGTGCAGCGATGTCAGCAGATTCATTGATCGGTGTGGACCGTGCTTAAGGGCCGATAAGCACTGGAAGACGACAAAAGGAGAGTTGCAGCTGGTGGACATACCTGCCGGCCCGTGGAACAAAATTGCCATTGATTTTGCGGGCCCATTTACAAGGCTACCTGACGAGTGTAGGCATCTCATCGTCCTTACGGATTACTTCTCCAAATGGATTCACTACAAGTTCGTCAGGGAAGTTACCATTGAACGAGTGATCAAGGCATTGACGAAAATTTTCGCGATTGAGGGACAGCCGAAGATCATGGTGTCGGACAACGGCACCCAGCTAGTGTCCAGGCGGATGACGGATTTTCTGTCCAGGTTGGGGATTAAGCAGGAGAAAACCCCACTGTACAGCCCGAAGAGCAATGGGCAGGTTGAGCGTATGAATAGATTCCTCAAAGAGGGCGTGCAACAGGCGATCGCTTCCAACATGAATGTGAAAGCGTTTCTGGCGGACAAAGTGAACACTTTCCATAACACGCCCAGTGAGGTTACTGGACACACTCCGTTTTATTTGATGAGAGGGAGAAGATGCATGAGTGAGCTTACCCCCAAATTCAATAAGTGGTATGACATGAACCGGGAAATTGAGGCAGAATCTGATGAGAGATTGAGAGTCAAAGCAAGAATAGTGGCCAAACAGGAAAACAATAAGAGGTACGCTGACATGGTGAATAGAGCCAAAACTAAAAATATAGCGCAAGGGGATTGGGTATTGGTGAAGAAACCCAACAGGGTGATGAAGGGGGAGTCTGTGTTTCAAACCCCGGTGCGTGTGCAAGGAGTGACAAGAGGGGCAGTCTGTCTGGAAGGAGCAGGGTGGCGGAGCAAGAACGACATAGTTAGGCTCAAGGCTGGGCAAGAGAAAATCATCATGAAAGATGTCCGTGTGGATGGGGCCGAAGGCACGGATGATGTTGACGAGTGGCAAACTCACGAAGCCAGGGATGTAGTCATTGATGAGGAGGAATGTGTGAATACGCCTTCCAGTCCAGGAATGAGTGGACAGGGGAGTGCGGAGCGATGCGAGAAGGCATGGCGTGGCTTGACGGCTGCCTCAGGACAGAATGGTTGCAGGCCCGAATCTGTGGAGAGCGACAGTCACAATGTAATGGGGTCAAGCCTAGAGGATGCGTGCGCCGTCAAGGCGAATTCACTTCAGTATGTTACTCCGAGCAGGCCAATTAGGTGTATCCGAGCACCCAAGAGGTTCGAAGATTTTGTTATGAGGTGAAGTTCCTTAAGTTTCTTGTTCTGTTGAAAAGGGAGATGTCGTACGTGAGTTAACGCACGAGGCCGGAGGGACAGAACTAGTCTGTCTTCTATGTTTAGGCGCCTCATGACGCCACGACCAATCTGTAACGAGGACGGTCGTGATGTCAGGGGGCGGCGCGGCGGAGAGGCAGAGGCGCGAACAAAGCGCGGTGTTGCGGCCGGCCGGCTGCTCGTGGGCCTTATTTCTTGTGGCAAGAATAAAAGATATTAACATGAAATTTGTCTCCATCGCATCCTTCATACCTGCCACTACAAGAATGCTCCAAAATGGGGCTAAACAGCCTAATACGCGTTTCAGCTGACTTCTGTGTCACATTCACTTTCGCTTATGTTAGCTCGATGGTGCCCGACGTGACATCGTGCTGGGAGGAGGGAAAAGTACAATTGTCCCCATTTTGGCAGGCCATGACTAATTCAGACAATTCATTTTGGACAAATGCACAACAGATAATTTGAGGATTTTTGCACTTAAAACTCCGCCAGCGCTTGTATACATGACCTGCGGTAATCACAGTTTTCGTATTGATACTGGTGCGAATTGCAGACGAACATCAAAACCTATGTGAATTAGGGCCTAGGTGTACAAAGGAAGCACATGCCACATCGAAGCATAGCTGAGCCGAGGCTTGCAGAGACATACATCGATTTGTAAGGATATTTTGTCAAATATCTCCGCAGAAGTTGCCAGACATTCTGTGTAAAATTATGCTTATCGACAAAGTCTTTTTGACAACTTTATGCAAAGATATCCAAGGACTTTTACACGTATGTTTGAATTCTAAAGAGGCTCCTAGTGAAATTCTATATGTCCTATAGCTAGTCACTGAATATATAGCTATAAGGTTAATCAGTCAGACCCAACCTAGGAGTACATTTGAGAAAGGATGCTTCAATGAGGACTGTTCCAAGGCTTATAAAGAACTATTAAAGGCCTCAAGTCTATCCCAAGATTGACTACTAAAATTAAACCAGCCAAAGCCAATCATAATCAGATCCTGATGCTCAGAGTGAAAGACCATTAGGAAAAAACCTGGGATGACCAAAGGAGGGCTGGTAAACTTAACCCCTTCGCTGCCAGGCCTTTTCCCCTCCTGTGACGAGCCTTTTTTTGGCTATTTGGGGCAGTTCACGTTTAGTCCCTCACAACTTTTTGTCCACATAAGCTATCCACTCCAAATTTGCGTCCTTTTTTACCAACATCCTAGGTATTCTAGAGGTACCCAGAGTTTGTGGGTTCCCCTAGAGGAGACCAAGAAATTAGCCAAAATACAGCGGACATTTTGTTTTTTTTTTAAAGGGGAAAAATGGCTGCAGAAGAAGGCTTGTGTTTTTTTTTCCTGAAAATTGCATCAACAAAGGGTTTGCAGTGCTAAAATCACCATCTTCCCAGCTTTCAGGAACAAGCAGATTCAAATCCGAAAACCACATTTTTCAACACAATTTTGGCATTTTACTAGGACATACCCCATTTTTACTATTTTTTCTGCTTTCAGCCTCCTTCCAGTTAGTGACAGAAATGGGTGTGAAACCAATGCTGGAAAGCTAATCATTTCTGAAAAATAGACAAAATTCTGAATTCAGCACTGGGTGATTTGTGTAGATCCTACAAGGTTTTCCTACAGAAAATACCAGCTGAAATAAAAATTCAAATTGAAATTGAGGTGAAAAAACAGCATTTTTCTCCACTTTTTCCTGGGATGTCAGATGTTTGAATGCAATTTCTCGTAACGTTTGCTGGACTCTTCTGGTTGCGGGGATATATAGGGCTTGTAGGTTCATCAAGAACCCTAGGTACACAGAGCCAATAAACGAGCTGCACCTTGCAGTAGGTTTTCATTCTATACCGGGTATACAGCAATTAATTTGCTGAAATAGAAAGAGTGAAAACTAGGTATCAAAAAAACCTTTGTATTTCCAAAATGGGCACAAGATAAGGTGTTGAGAAGCAGTGGTTATTTGCACATCTCTGAATTCTGGGGTGCCCCTACTAGCCTGTGAATTATAGGCATTTCTCAAATAGCTGTCTTTTTTACACACTAACTTTTGGAAGGAAAAAATGTAGAGAAAGACAAGGGGCAACAACACTTGTTCTGCTATTCTGGGTTTCCCCTAGTCTCCAGATAAAAATGGCACCTCACTTGTGTGGGTAGACCTAGCGCCCGTGACAGGAAATGCCCCAAAACACAACGTGGACACATCACATTTTCCCGAAGAAAACAGAGCTGTTTTTTGCAAAGTGCCTAGCTGTGGATTTTGGCCTCTAGCTCAGCCGGCACCTAGGGAAACCTACCAAACCTGTGCATTTTTAAAAACTAGACACCTAGGGGAATCCAAGATGGGGTGACTTGTGGGGCTCTCTCCAGGTTCTGGTACCCAGAATCCTTTGCAAACTTCACAATCTGGCTGAAAAAACACCTTTTCCTCACATTTCTGTGACAGAAAGTTCTGGAATCTGAGAGGAGCCACAAATTTCCTTCCACCCAACGTTCGTCCAAGTTTCCCGATACAAATGGTACCTCACTTGTGTGGGTGTGCCTAGTGCCCGCGACAGGAAATGCCCCAAAACACAACATGGACACATCACATTTTCCCAAAGAAAACAGAGCTGTTTTTTGCAAAGTGCCTAGCTGTGGATTTTGGTCTCTAACTCAATCGGCAGCTAGGGAAACCTACCAAACCTGTGTATTTTTTAAAACTAGACACCTGGGGGAATCCAAAATGGGGTGACTTGTGGGGCTCTCGCCAGGTTCTGATACCCAGAATACTTTGCAAACCTCAAAATCTGGCAAAAAAACACTTTTTCCTCATATTTCGGTAACAGAAAGTTCTGGAATCTGAGAGGAGCCACAAATTTCCTTCCACCCGGCATCCCCGGAGTCTCCCAATAAAAATGGTACCTCACTCGAGTGGGTGGCCCAGGTGCCTGCAAATAGAAAAAGGCCAAAAACCTGTAGAGATTGAGGGGATAGCACAGCAAGTTAATAAGCACATATTTTTCTTTTATACATCTTTAGGTTGACTCTGCTGTGGTGACTCACACAAGTAAGGTATCATTTTACTTGGGAAACTGAGGGGAACACTGTGTGGTAGGACATTTGTGCCAGAGCGGTGATCCTACAAAGAAAAGTGAGGAAAATATGCTTTTTTTAGCAAATTTTGAGGTTTGCAGAGGAGTCTGGGTAAGAAAATGTTGGGGGATCCAGTGAAGCCACACCTCCTTGGACTTCTTGGGGTGTCTAGTTTTAAAACATGTCTGGGTTTGGTAGGTTTCCCTAGATGAAGGCCACACCCAGGACCAAAAACATAGGTGACCCCCCAAAAAACACAGGTAGTTTTGCAATAGATAATTTTTATGTGTCCATGTTCTTCTGTGATGTTCCAAACACTAAAATTGTGAAAAGAAATGCACTTTGGTTATGTTAAAAAGACCCCTCACCCACCAACCAAGTTGGTGGCATGCTTCATCATCGGGGTCCCACCCGAGACACCTAGCGTGTCACGGGTGTGCTGCAACGCCTGATTACAGCGGAGCAGCTTTTGTCATTTTTACTACATATACTGGTTGGATTTGGCACGAGGGGGAGTGATGGTTCAGTAGATCAAATTTTATTAACAAGAGATTTCACAAGAATGAAATGCACTGTTAATAACTGAAAGGCCAAAAAACGGAATCAATGACTCACATCTCGTGAGCTGTAAAGTCACGACAAGGCTCCAGCCGCTTTACAGTCCACACACACCTTTCATACATGACATGCACAAGACCATTCACGCCACCAGCCATGGGCCCAGCACATTACAACGCTTGCTTCGACAGATAGCGCCACTCAAGGGCCCATCAATTACATACGCCCACATGCCTGATACAGCAATCACACCAGCGGATGGCAGTGTGTGGACTGGCGTTTGGCTGGCAGTGTGTTGCAGTAGCCAACAGCAAGTCAATATTTACACCGCTTGCTAAGTGCCACTCCACACACAATGGCATCACTTTTTTTTTTAAACAAAGAAACTACTATCTAATTAGAAAAAAGTACAAAACTACAAACACAAAAGCTCTAACTAAATACATGACAGAAATGCCAACCATGAAACTGAACACATGAAAATATAAAGCAGGCAGTTTACTCTCACGGTAGTTCCCAGCAATTATTCTGGATGTGGTAATTCCTGAAACAGCCACCCACACACAGGCCAGGCTTTGAAGGACAATCTGGGCAGTACATTCGAGTCTCCCTCCGGATACCTCTTCGAGCAAAGAATCTACATTTCTTAGCTGGAAAGTCTTTTTGGGGCATGGTAGGAATGTGTTTAGCAAAGTGGCGATCTTTCAATCTATCCACATACTCCACCACTGCTTCTCTAGGAACTCTTGCCTGTTCCACCACAATAAGGCTTTCTATCACTACCTTGAACACAATAAAAGCATTAAAAGTTGCCAAGTGGAAGAGGTTAATTGCTAACTTCTTATACCAAACATAAGACTTACAAATAGCAATATAAGGTTCCAACCTCTGATCAACTCGATCTACACCTCCCATGTGTTTATTATAATCTAAAATACACACGTTTGCGCACTTCAGCAACCTGGCCCCAAACAGTCATGGGGGGAAGTACTCTCCCCATGGATGGTACTTAGCAAGTAGACATCCCTCCTGTCTTTAAATTTCAGAGCTAGCAGCTCATCATTTTGCAAGGCATTGCACTGTCCCCTCTCAAGTTGCTTACAGACGAGCTCCCTTGGATAGCCTTTCTGGTTACAATGAATTGTGCCACAAGCAACAGTGTCCACTCTAAACAATTCCTTGAACAACTGCACTCCGGGGTAGAAGTTATCTACATACAAATGGTGACCTTTGTTAAACAGTCGTCTACCAAGTTCCCACACAATTTTCTCAGTAACTCCAAAAGAGCGCGGACAACCAGGGGGGTCAATACTGGAATCCCTACCAATGTAGACCCAGAAATTATACACATATCCTGTACTACTTTCAGACAGCATATACAATTTCATTCCATACCATGCCCTCTTGCTAGGAATGTACTGCCTAAAAACCAAACGACCCTTGAAGAGGACCAAAGACTCGTCCACAGCTATTTCTTTGCCTTGAACACAGACCTCTGAAAAACGATATACAAAATGATCAAGGACAGGCCTAATCCTAAAAAGACAGTCAGAATCAGGGTGAACTTGTAGCAAGGCTAAAGCATTGTCAACAAAATGCAGCATCCTATGAAGAAGCAAATACCAATTACGACTCATGGTTGCAGGAAATCTAGCCGTTGACATCAAGGGACTAATAGACCAATAAAAAGCCAGTGACAGCTTCCTTATCAACCCCATCAAAAAAGTCAAACCCAAAAACCTTTTAATCTCTTCCAAATTTGTTGGAATCCACTTGGTAACTCTAGAGTGTGGCCTAAGTCTGGCAGCGTTGTCGCTCAAATACTGCTCCGCATACAAATTAGTCTGCTCAACAATCTCTTCCAAAAACACATCGTCCATAAACAACACAAAGAAATTGACAGGCAAAAAGTTCTCTGTATTGACTCTACACCCCGGGAGAACAGTAAAGGCAGGCAACTCTGGCTGCTCCATGTTTAGGGCAACACAAAGTTCAGGTCTACCAGTGGGAAACCTTTCAGCCCCAGGTTGCTGCACTATTGGCACATCAGTGTCCTCCTCTACAACGGGCCCTTCATCTGCACTGAGAGTGGCTTCCTCATCAGAAGATTCCTCCCCGACAGAAACTTCACTGCCAGAATCTCAATCATGATCAGACAATGACTCACAAAGCATACCAACAACCTGCTGAGTGGTCATCCTGCGGCTAGCCATGATCCTTCCTATGAAAAGTAAATGGACAAATGCACCACCATCAACCAGCACTGTGTAAGATAAGTAATAAACAAAGTGTGGCTTTTTCACAGAGTTATGTACTGAAAAACTCTACCGCTCACTTGCCAGAAAAACCTATTCACCAGCAACTACTCTGCACAGACACAGCAATCACCAATGATTTCCAACTAAAAAGAAAAAAAGAAAAGCAAATTGGAAATAAGACAACACATATCATTGTGCACAAATCTAAGGACAATTTCACACAAAATCCTGCATTTAATACACCACCTACAAGCATGTCATTCATGCATGGCAATAATACTGCTTTGGAGTAAATTGTTTTTACTTACCTAAAACACGCAACTACGCAAACCACAGGTCAGCCACTGCCAAAACCACAAGGAACCACAGCAAAGAAGCAAAAGCTTTGAACTAGAAAAAAAAGGAGAAAGAAACTATTATAATCACAAGTGCAAATACTTCGCCAGTTGACAAACACCCCACCATCAAGCATTTAGAAATTGGTGCCTAAGTGGATTCTGCCCCCATGGGCCTACTAACAAATAGGCCTATCTGCCCCAAAGGGCCAGAAAATACCTTTAGTGGTGTGTGCGTATGGGGAGCGACCCTTTCCCAAGGGCCGCCCCCCATACAATAAACATACCCACATACATTATCCCTGGTGCCTAAGTGGCTTTTCCCCCCCTTGGGGGCAGATGGGCCTAAACAAATAGGCCAATCTGCCCCCAGGGGGGCAGAAATGGCCAACAGTTATGTACTCCCGTTGGGGGGGAAACCTGTGCTCAAGGGGAAGCCGCCACCCCACAGAAATAAACACATTTTTAAAATCCCTGGCGTTCCAGTGGTTTCTGCCCCCTTGGGGGCAGATTTGCCTAAAAATAATAAGCCGATCTGCCCCCAAGGGGGGCAGAAATGGCCATAAAATATATGCCCCCCAAAGGGCAGCGACCCTTGCCTAAGAGGCTGTTCCTCAACACATATAAAGCAAAATAGAAATTTTTAAATAAAATCCCTGGTGTCTAGTGGGCATAGATGCAATCAGGCATCAGGAATGCTCAAAGAGACATTGAGGGAAAGGAAAACTCTTTGTGTGCAATCCCCCCACCAGAGGAGAAACTCACCTGTTCTCCTAACGCCGCTCTGGAAGCAAATGGCTTCCAGAACAACGGGCACCCTTTAATGATGTCAGTGCGCGATCGTGCACTGACGTCATTAGAGGGGGGTCTGGGTGGAAGGGGAAGGGTTTCCCCTACCAACCCTGACCTGGTAATGGTTACGTCCTCGGCACAGGAGCACTGTGCCGCTGTGGTTAAAGACATAGGAGCATTTTGATGTGTGGTGAATGCACCCAATTTTAGTACTGTAAACATGGCCCCTTTTGATGTGAAAAATCTCGGCAGAGAAGCGGTTGGAACATTTCTCAGAAATGTTTTTCTTCAACCACACAGGGGCTGGTGAAGATTTGTTGTACCAATCGTATGATGCAGATGGTTTAGAATTACTTTCTCACTCCATACAGGTTCAGCAGGTAGAAGTTGGTTTATTGACAACCCAATAAGGTGAAACTCCAGGACTGGATGGAGTTCCAGTTGATGTTTTCAATATTAGCATCCTACTTTGGCCCCTTAGAAAAAAATTATTGTTGGAGTTGCCCCCTTATCCTGGTCAGAAGCAATTATAGTTGCAATTTTAAAAAAACGGATCAGGAGTCTCCACTCTTGTTATCACCCGATCTCTGACTCCAAGGTAAAAGTTTTAGGCAGAATTCTCTTTTCTAGTTTGGAGAGTTGGGAAGAAGAAAAAGGGGGTCTCTCCGAAATTCAATATAGCTTTAGGCCTTGGTCTGGTAACAAAAGAACAGTGTCACAGTCTTTTGCTGATGGCAAGAAAATATACCAAGGCCAAGAACCACCCCATTCATCTGAGTTTTATGGATCAACAGCAGCATTCGATTCTGTGAATCAGTATAAATTATGGTTGTTGATGGAGGCTGCCGTGGTAGAAAAACCATTGAATATTATTTTAAGAACGTTACATTAAGATGTGTTAGTTAGGGTGTGCTATGCTCCTACCATGGCAAGCACAGAGAAAATTGCCTTGAGAAGAGGGGTAGTACATGGGTGTGGTCTTTTGACAGTTTTATTTTTATTTTATGTAAATGGTAAAGGACGATTTTTAATAGGGGGAAATATGTTTCCCATAGATGAGGAGACAGCCTGTTCCAGTATTAGTGTATGTGGACGATGCTGTATTATTAACAAGAATGGCAAATGGCCTTCAATCTTTGATTGACTCTTTTAATCATTTTAAAAAGAACTTTGACATAACTATTAATCAACATAATCTTATGTTATGACTAGTGGGCCCAAGGGCTCACAAATTAAAACTCACTCAATAGATGACTTTGAACTAGATAGAGTCTCCCACTTTAACTATATGGGCGTGCCATTTGCCTCCTCACTAGTATGGAAATATCTCCTCGTTATCAGATCTCAGCAAATGTTGAGATCATCTGATTCATTTAAGAGATCTGTGGCTAAAATAGGAGGATAACCATTAAGGCTTACATTGGAAGTCTACAGGGCAAAATGCTTTATAGTTGGTAGTTATTGGTATGAGGTATGGGGTGTATTAACACCGGGCCCCCAACAAAATGTAGAAAATAAGTTATTATGCTGGCTTTTGGCAGTCCTGAAAAATACCTCTAATTTTATCAGTCATGAGGAAAATGTAACTGCCTTCTTAAAAGCTGTGTTAAAGGATACCATACAGTTGGATAATATTCTAGGTATTCCCTGTCTTAAATATGTGAAGTAAACATTTATGGATTTGTGTGTCCCAGAACTGTTTGAAAATCCAAATGGGACAGATAGGGCAATGATAAGTAAAATGGTGGATAAGCTCTATAAGTACTATGCGAGAGAATGGATGGCAAAGGTGATAGGTTCTCCAGTGGAAAGGGATTATTCACCCCTGGTTTTAGCAAAAGCAACTGAACCCTACATAATACATAGCAGAAAACCCCAGTTTACATTTTCTTTAATCAGATTAACAGATTGACCTTTTGCACTTTCTTTTTGCATTCCTAGTGACTGGATCAATATTGAATGCAATACCTCCTGTCCTTCTGACACTATGGGGGTTATTACAACTTTGGAGGAGGTGTTAATCCATCCCAAATGTGACGGATATACCACCAGCCGTATTACGAGTTCCATAGGATATAATGGACTCGTAATACGGCTGGTGGTATATCTGTCACTTTAAAGTCCCTTTTGGGACGGATTAACACCTCCTCCAAAGTTGTAATAGCCCCCAATATCAGCACAAAGCACTTTCCATATTTTTCTATTTTGCACTTTACATACATCTTAGAGGAAATGTTTTTATTTCTAGTTTTCAATAATTTTAATATCCACTTCCATAAGAAGGCATTGCTCTTAATTCAACAGCTTCAATCTGAATATATGTGTTTCGCAGTTTTACGTTTTAGCTGAGTTTCTCTGAAGAGTCGAAAAAGTTATTGGATTACACTATGGTCTTGTAATTGTGGCATCACTGAGAACAGTTCCTGTATAAAACTTTTTTTTTTTAATAACATTGTATTGTATTTATTGTTCTTTTCCTCTTTTATAGCTCAATCGTAGTTGAATAAAGAATGATTGATTGTATAGCTCAACAAGAAAAATACAGTAATGCAAACTAGTTTATTAGACTGCTTAGTTCTAGGACTAAATAGTGGTTCTCTTTAGTGAAATCAGGCATTCTTGCTTGCCTCACAGACAGGTTTTTCAGCGTATATTCTTTCTATCATGGATTCACAGAATGTCTCTCATTCATTGAATACATCATTTTTTAACTTTCTGTTGCATCTCAGGCTAAGGAATTGACCAAAAGGGCGAACTGCCATCAGTGGGAGATTTCTATAAATTTGGTTGTTGCTCCACCACATTTTTATCAAGGCACCATAAAACATGCATTGTTAATAGACTCAAACGTTTATTCCAACATTGTGGGGTATGCCATAAAATGTCCCTTGATGTACTTGATGGAAATGAGGCAACCCACTAAGAGGGTCAAGAATTGTATTGGAGAACACTAGACAGAATAAGACAGAATAAGGTGTAACCCTGAAAATTCCCTCCGGTGGATCACTGCAAACATAAGAAGTTTAAGCCTGATGATATGAAATGGCAAGAGACTGAGGAGAATTAAACACTCTTAGAGGGGCAGTAACATAGTAACATCTTGTCCTGGATTTTGAGACTGAAAAATGGCTTACATGATGCTTTTAAACAGTAATTACTAGCCACAATGGCATCATAACCTCAGCATAAACAATGCAACTCTTTGCTATCTATAGCATTTTCCAACCCGCAATAATCATGTTACTTCAAACAATTTTACATGGAGTGAGAGCTTTACCATGATTACATAAAATCAATGCTAAGACTATGGGGCTTATTATGATTTCGGCAGATCAAGCCCATCTGTCAAAGTCCCGACGGCTAGGTTACCGCAGGTGTGGCAGCCTCCCGGCCGGGCCCATTACAAGTTTCTCGCTGGGTCAGCGGGCAGAAACTGTGTTTTCACCCGCTGGCCCAGTGGGACACGGCCTACAGCATTGCCTCCAGCTCATAATCAAGTCAGCGGCAATGCTGCAGTGCGTAGGGTGCAGCAGCACCAGTCTCAATGTTCACTGTCTCCAAAGCAGACAGTGTACATTGTGATGGGGCTTGCAAGGGGGCCCACTGCACTGCCCATGCCAAGTGCATGGGCAGTGCAGGAGCCTCCCTGGGGCACCTGCACCCTGTCTCCCCCAGCCTTTTCATAGAGGCGTTACCATCATGAAACCGCTGGGAGAGAAGTGGGTTGTAATCCCCAGGACAACGCTGCTTGCAGTGCTTCCATGGCAGATTAGGACCGCCAGATCGTCATGTAGATGAAAAGTGGCAGTGCTGGCGGTCTGACCGCGGCGCTACTTCTGTGGTCTTAATATAGCGATAGGACAGCCGCATTGATGGGGGTCTGACTGCCACTACGACCCTGATGGTCATTGGACCGCCAGGGTCGTAATGAGGCCCAATGTTATAGTCAACATACATTTGTACCAATGCTTATCAGAAGTCCTACTGTAATAATTCTGCATTTCTTGTTTTTGTAAGCACTAGAGCCCTGATTTGTACTAATGTTTTACCGCTGCATTATGGTGCATGACTAATTTATCCTATTGATTGCTTTTGCTCAATGATTTAAACTGGATAATTCCATACTTCATACTCTCTTTTGTACACTGAATTACCTGATTGATTCATTTTCATGATAACCTAACATATCCATTAATTTATCTCATTCTCATATGTCTAAATCTATTGACGTCCACTGATCAATGTAACCTTGTTTACATCATGTCCTATTGCGATGCGACAGACAACGTATATGTATAAACAACAAATGTGGGGAATGGAGTGACAATATTTAAAGCGATCCGGCACACAGGCTCCCTGTACTGACAATTACTGTCAGTAAATACACTGTCACCAGTGGCCCGAAGTTCCGGTTTATCCTTTGGCCATACATCTAAACAGCACGCTAATTTGAGTTTTGAATAGTTAACGTATATGGCCATAGGACAATCCGTCTTCACCAAGTTCTCTATAGACTTTTTGGGATGTCCTCATACTCACAAATTAATTTTAAACCCATACACTCATGACTCTTCTCATGAGTGTTTTTTTTGTAATTCTTCATTTTGCCCTTGGTACCTGTTTTAGTACAATTCAGTTTCCTCTCTTTTATCCACACATTTCTTTTTGCATCACGTGCCTCTGCAGCTACTATTTACTTTCTTTCTCTTCTGGAGACTGTGGGAGTTGTTCATCATATTGCTGATCTCTACCCGCTTATATGGATTGCTTCACATATTTGCTGGTGAGTCTATGACTGATACATTTTTGCTTTCAAAACTTTCAGCCTTCTCTTCATAGCCATTATGGTTTTTTGGCACCTAAAAGTCATTTATTTGTATACATCCACTTTAGCGGATCCAGTGAATCTAGCTGCAATGATCCACAATCATTTTGATCTTGACAAATTTTAATGTCCTTAATCGTTGTACTCTTTTACTCTCTTGCTAACAGATTTTCAGTAAATTTCTGCACTTTGTTCACCAACCTATATTAATGTCAAACTACTTACCAGTCTAATTAATTTTATAGCAGTTCCCTGACCATTTCAAATTCAATTACATATATTTTTTGAAAGAATAAAATCGATAACATAATCACTATCGTGCATCATGTGCTGTATCCAGTTTTCACATTGGTTAGTACCGTAGTTGTGGACTTTGCCAACATAATTGAAATACTTGGCACTGCTTGATGTGGTGCATTCCTATTTGTGATTTTTGACACTAGTGGTTAACATGCACTGTTGATTTATTTCTAGTTTGGGCGGCAGCGGGGTAAGTAAGGGCTATTGTGACTCAAACATCTGGGCTGAGGTTTTTTGCCTCTTATGTACCAGAGTCTGTTCTACTATGGCTCTCAATGCTGAGCTTGTACAACCGCTGTGTCACTTGACTCTTTGTGGCACAAAGTAGTCACAGGTTTCTCCGGGAGGTGGTTTTGGCATGTGCAGACTCAGGACTCAACAGCCACTCGGAAGCACAATAAAACCGAATGTTTAATTTGGTGGTATACTTACATAGGAACAGTTATTTAATACATATGACTAACACGTAACGCTCCACAGAAAATAGCAACAGGTGCAACAATAAAATTGATTCTTGGGCTACAGAAGCTTAGGATGTAGTCATCCTCTTGAACTCTTTCTGGGTGTTGTTCGTACCTATCATGGATTAGGCATTTAAGTTATAAAGTTTTGTGTGACATGAACTATGGTACAGGTGCAGATAAGCCAGTTAAATAATGGTTGTGTTCATTTCAGTATCCCTTGGATACATTCTCTTTAGCACAACACATGTCTCTATGTGCTTTCATGGCAGGCAGTGAAAAACCTGTAAAATGTATCTCAGATCTCTCCCACTCTGGGCATGAGAGGTGTTGGCTCCAGATGCGGCCTTTAATCTGAACATACCACAGCAGGAGGGGGCAATGGGAGCTGCTGCCTGGAAGCCTTCATTGAATGCTTCTGAGCCACTTGACAATGAGCTGTAGATGTGCAGCCATGTAAAAGGGGGTCATGTTGGTATGATAGCAGCCATGGGAAGCACATTGGAATGCATTGGATGTCACCATCATGGGCACACCAGGATCGGATTAGCCTATAAGGCAATCAGGAAGTGCCGATGGGCTGGTCTAAAAAGATCAATGTGTGGACCATTTTGTAGAAGTTTGTGGGCCTGTTTTATGGCAGGTGGGATGGTCTTTACTGTTCATTTTCCTGATATTTCTACAAACAGTCCCTGCAGCAAGCTTGAATCTACACAGTCTTCTATGGCTTGCAAAATAATTTACAAGTTCAAAACTGGCTTGATTTGCAAGTGTGGCTCATTTTTTTTAGCTATCTGGTTCACTAATGTGGACCACTCTTATTGTGGTGCCTGGGCATATTTTTCGTCCCAGTCTGACTCTGGGCACGCTCTTGGGATTAATGATGCCAACAAGCACAGGCAAGGTTTATGCTTCAGGTGGCGATGTCCACCACAACACAGTTCTTGGCTGTCATTAGCAATATCAACCATGCCACAGCACTGAGTTTCAGTGGTGACAGACATGTATATGATGTTTCATTATGGTATGATTTTAATATGGACCTTTGACAGACCCCGTTTGGAGGGCAAGAGGGTAAGTAGGGGCTACTGGGTCTCAGGCATGTGTACTCAGTGATCAGCCATGCTCAGTCTTCTTGCACGGTGGCAGAGTCTGCTGAACATCTGAAATTCCTGCTCAGAAAGACACTCATGGATAGAATATGTGCCCTTACTCCTGGGGCTCACATATCATTCTCTGCAGTCTTCCTGTACCTGGTAGATCCACAACACCAAGGTCTGACTATTTTTTAGATTCCCTGTACAAACACAGCTCCTACATGATTGAAAGGCTTCTCCCTCTCTCTGCCCGGAGAATTACTTCCTAGTGCTTTAGGTCAGGGGTACAGCTCTTCATAAAGGCAAGATTCTGGGTGATATCTCCTCACCTCTGGGAAGGTGGCTGTCAAGCTAGACCACCTCTAGGTGGATAACAGTACTCTGTAGAGCCCTCCCTACTAGGACAAAGTGAACTTGGAACTGGAATTGGAACCACAAGTGAATCCGTTTTTTACAGTCAAAGAAGGCATGGGAAATGTATTCTCTCTCTGCATTTTCAGATCCGTTTTGGGGTGGTTATTCTTTTAAATGTGCTCTCCAGTCTGGTTTCTAGCCACATCCTTTGTGTAGAATGATGATCCTCATAGTAGGGTCGTCTGCAGCCTGGAGTACCCACATTAGAGGCACAAGAGGTGAGAGCTGTCACCCTGAACAGTATTCAAGGTAGACCTTATCTAAATGATCCCTCTTCCTCAACAGAGCCTACTTTCCTACACTTCATATCCACCTTATACCAATGGCAGTGCCATACTCAGCAGTGTCTCTCAGCAAAAAGATCTAATAACATTTCTAAAAGTGACTTGTATCCTCTACTCTTACTTGACTGTCTAGGTCTCCTGCCTCCTGGTTCAGGAATTTCAGCAAACTCTCCCTCTCTCTGGGAAAACAACCTATCCTCAATCTTGTTCACAGGAAAAGACAAGGGCTTTCAAAATGAAACCCACAGGCTGCCATACTCTGGTTTACTCAAACACACAATACATGTACCATAAAAGCCACATTTATAAACACATAACAACATACACCTGGGATGCTAGCATTAGGATCTGGGATAGCACACAGAAGTGGAACTTCAAACATATTAGCTTTTAGGTCTCCACGTCAGTGACTCGGATAATATGGTTTGGTCAAACTATTCTTTCACAACATGCTGTATTCTACCTACATCAGCCTGAATGTTAAACCCATGATAGAAACTATAGTCTAATCTCTGCCAAATGAGGCCATGCTTGGTATGCCGCTTCGTGTCACAGGAAATGTCCAGAACCTCAGTCTTCTCACTCTTGCATACACTAGATTAGTGTGAGGCTAGGGTCAAAATAAAAAAACAGGACATCAGCTACTCAGAGTCAGACGCTCAGGGCAGTGAAACCTAATGTACACCATGCAGGAGATTTCCCGTCCCAACAGACTTTTTATCCAATCTAGACTGGTTGCTTGGACTGTATTCGAAAGGTTTTCGGGCTTAAGGAAGACCTTACCAACTGAGACAATATAGTTCAAGCATCTGCATGACATGAATTGTTAGACAGAAGAAATTACTTTGACAACTGTGGCTCTTGCTGTTTTGTGAAAAAGTAACTGTGTTTTGATTCATGTTTTACTGGCCATTTGGCACCCTTCGCTATAAACAATGACTACCGCTCAACATACACTGTTGTGAATTGTTATACACCACCATGTGATTGTAACAAATTTAGGAGAGTGTTTTAAATAAACTGAGAAGCTCAGTTTCATCATGGTCTTTGCAATTTTTTGGTTATATATTTTAATTTCAAAGGCTGCATCACACTAAAAGGTACTGCATCAGTCAAAGAAAGTCACTTCTTAAAAGAGAAGGGTGACAATTAAAAAATACAATTCACACTGTTTTTAATCTTGTTAGCGTGATGTTATTGACATGTTATGAAAACATTGAAGCTTTCAAAATGGCCCAAATCAGACAACTTTAACAGGTTGGCAAGATCAAAGATCACTGGGAAAAGGAATAGTTTAGGATTTTTTACTGAAAATATGTTTTGATTTATGTTGCAACAAGGAAGAACATGATCTCTAGAGCAAGTAGGGTGTGAGAAGCCACAAGTTCCCTTTGGGATAAACATGCACCCTGAGCAGAAGGCTATGGCGGCTCATTGGATCTGTCTTTCCTCGGATCAGCCTTTACCTCTGTGGGCAAAGAAGGTGTTACATATTCTTCCTGCAGTGCCTTGACTTCCATGCTTCAACAATCGGAATGGTTGAGACACCCAACACAACATTCAGACTGCTTTGTGGTCTACAAAGCACGAAGAAACACAGGATGGCCAATATAGGTGAGTGATTTCTGGCGAGATATAACTGTGCAACGGACTTGAATACTGTTTTCACTTTTAAATTATTATAGTGGGTTGATTACACCGGTTTGTATTTTTGGTGGAAGGTTTCTTTCACCACTAGCAATAGGTCTTTCGCCATCAATGACTGGTGTAAAAGCAGAGGCATACCACTAAAGGAGTTTGAATAAAATACCGGGGGCTGACTTCTTCATGCTCCACTTGCACATCCTGACACTTAAAACCATTCCCAGACCTCACAGCCCTCTCACTCAGTTCACCCAATCTTTGGAAGGTCTGCAATCTACATAAAAGAATAGGTTCCATTTGTGCAATCTTTAATGTGCATGCACTGATGTAAATGACAACTCAAGGTTAAAGATTTATTTACTACTAAATCTGCATTTCATTGTATGTATGTGTTCTCTGTTTATTTGTGTTTATCCACATTTATGTGAAATTAGTAAAAACAGTTGCAGCTAATACATGTCCACCTTTGTTAAACTGATAATTGTTCTCTCTTAAATGTCTGTAGTGTTTTAAGTGTGCCAAGTGGTCATAGCATAGTATTAAACAAAACACTGGCTTGAAATTCTGCACATTGTAATACTGGTGCATTTGCACATTTACCAGCTCTTCAAGCTTTATTGACAAATTCGCTTTCTTTTCCTTTTAATTAAGACTCTCATTTCTATCAATATGCGTTGCTATTGGACTGACAGCCATGCATGAAATTGTGAAAAGACGCTCAAATGAAGATAAAAAGGTTTATATTTTTCTGAATTTCAAAATGAATCCAGACAAGCAAATGTGATGATTTCCATCTGTATTTATGCGTAAAAGTCAGTAAATGGGAAAACAGTGAACATTAAACGAAAAAGATATTGTTCAGCCTTGTCCTGGGGATGTAATGTCAATGCATGTCAAGACTGATGCCACCAAAGTGCCACTGGAGCCACAGTGAATAATTTTAAAAGACAAAGGACTGTAAGTGGAAGTAGAAAAGAATAATTTTCCTTGATCATCTACCCAACACATAATACCACTCAATAAAGTTATTTCTCTCTTCTGAAATAAGAAACGTAAGTGATAGATTTAAATCAGTATCCTGCATAATCGCTCACTTAGCTGTAGACATCCCATTCAAAGTTAATGGCCAATCGTTTTTGTTTTTTTTTACTTTGGGGTACATTTAAAAGGCCACCTGTAAAGATGGACATGAAAAATGTACTCTTGTCACTGTCTCTCATTTAGCTGTGGATATCCCATTCAATGTTTATGACTGATTGCTTTTTTTAACTTCGGGGTACATTTAAAAAACCATCTGTAAAGATAGACATGCACAATTTACACTTGTGCATGGTCAAGCCTATGGCGAGTATTTGATTCACAAAAATACACAATCTACTGTGGGTATGTTGTAATTACAGCACAAGGGCAAGTACGTAATATTCACATACTTTGCTGGCTTCCACCTTCTTTCCAAGCATGAACTGCACACGTTGGTAGCATGCATAGGCATAAGATTTGTGAACTGTTACCTTTTCGCGACCTCTTGAACTGTGAATGGAACTCTTGGCCAAAGACTGAGAAGGCAACTTTTTTAATAGGAGTAACCTGGGGCCAGATGTAGCAAAGTAGCAAATTGCGACTTGCAATTTGCGAGTCCGTGCGACTCGCAAATTGCAATTCGCAATTTGCTATGCAGTACGGTGTCTCAGACACCGACTGCGACTCGCAATGGGGTCGCAATGACCCACCTCATGAATACTCATGAGGTGGGTCGCAAATTGCGGCCCCATTGCGAGTATAGGCACTCGCTAACATGGAGGCCTGCTGTCGTCAGCAGACCTCCATGTTTGCGACCTGCTTTTCAATAAAGCATATTTTTTTTTTTTTAAGTGTAGCCCGTTTTCCTAACAGGAAAACGAGCTGCACTTAAAAAAAAACGAATCCTTTTGTTTCGGTATTTTTTCAGGGCAGGGAGTGGTCCCTTGGACCACTCCCTGCCCTGAAAAAATATTTTGGGGTCCAGTCACAAACTGGAAGGGGTCCCATGGGGACCCCTTTGAATTTGCGATTGGGTTACCATCCACTTGAAGAGGATGGTAACTGCGATGCCATTTGCGACGGCATATGCGGTCGCAAATGGTATTGCATCCCAATGCGACTCGCAAATAGGAAGGGAACACCCCTTCCTATTTGCGAGTCTGAAATGCATTTTGCGAGTCGGTAACGACTCGCAAAATGCATTTCTGCATTGGGATACGCGTTTAGCGAGTCGCAAACGGCAAATGTTGCCGTTTGCGACTCGCTAAACGTTTGCTACATCTGGCCCCTGGTTCCTACATCTGACCTATGCTCCATCTCATTCGGCCTGGACTTGTGACTTTCTCGTGGTATTGCACCACCACATAGTCGCGAGTGTGCTTTGTGTTTTTTGGTACTATTTCACTTACATCCTCATAATTGCATATCTCCACTTCTACTGATTGGATTTGTGTCATTTTAGGTTTGCTTTATTTATTAAATTCTAAGTGTTACAAAAATGCTTAGCACATTGCCTCTTTTTAATCCTGATTGCTCTCTGCCAAGCTATCAGAGGGTTGGGCACAGGCTACATTGGGGTTTGCTTGTGACAAGAATAAGGGTTGTTGTTTGAATAGGGTTTCACTCCCCTCAACCAGCAACCCAATTTCTCACATAATCAGAGGCATTTCAAGATAAAACCACATCCTCATACATTTTTTTCCACACTATTTATTTAAGGGCATGTCCTCTGACTTATCTAAACTGAATTTGTACTCCAAAACATCTGAATATAATTTTAATTCACTGAAGAATGGTATAATACACGATTCTGGTTTGAAACAAATAGAAGGATATCGTCTGCATAAGATGTAAGTTTTATGTGCATATCTTTGACTTTAAATACTTAGAAATTGTCAGAACGTTCCGATTTAATAAAAGAAAGGTTTTCACAGAAAGAATAAATAATATTGGAGATAGTTCACCAATTATGGGGGAAGTAAGGGGATTGTATTTCATCACCTACAACAGATGACTGAGGTGAAGAATATAATAACGATATGAGCTCTAAATATTTGAAATCAAAACTGTGCCATTTTAAAGGTGCCATGAAAAATTGCCAGTTAACTCTATTGAGTGCTTTTCCTAATTTAGGTTAAGTGCAGTAAGAGAGTCTTCTATGTGATGAACTTCATTAGTGATATTCAAAAAGGTTTGAGAATTCTCTTATAGATTCCTGTTTTTAACAAAAATGGACTGGTCAAAGTCAATTACGCCCAGTATCAAGTTTATTAATCTAAGAGCCTGAGCTTTGCGAAATATCTTAAAGTCTGTATTGATCAGAAAGCTAAATCAATAGTTTTTATACAGCCAAATTACTTTCCCTCTTGGATATGAGACTTATCATGGCTTTTTTTTAAATTAACCTATGGAATTATGTATAGAAAAGTCATGATTAATAAATTAAATAACATGGGAAAATTGATTTTTGGAAAGACCAGGTAAAATTTTACAATGAAACCATCTGGATCCGTGCCTTACCAGTTAAAATATATTTAACCGCCAAGTATAGTTCTTCAATTTTTGTGGTTGTTGAAGAGCAGACAGATTATTAGAAGGTGAGCTTCTAACCCTCAACATGGAAAAGTAAGATTCAATGAGTTGCTCCAAAGGGACAGTCTCTGGAGAGTAGAGATATTGATAACAATTTGCAAAATTTGCACCATTAGCATCACTGAACATCTCGATACAGACTAATTTATAATAGATTTCACAGCTGATTTTTCTTTTCTACATTGTACATAACTAGCCAAGAGAGACCCAGGCTTATTTTACCACCATTGTATCTACCATTCAGTTTAAGTAGAGACCACAAGCTTTCTTTATATTAAATGTATTAAACTGTATCTTGGCTGCCATCAATGCATCTAGTTCAGCTTCATTATTTTTAGAAGTATAATAAATGTGTTCCCAGATTCTTTATGTTAGCTAAGATGGAAGTAGATTGTTTCTCTGCATTTTTCTTTTTGGAGGAGTCATAACCAATTATAAAAACCCTACAGGTTGTCTTAAAGGCATCTGAAATAAAATGAAATAATGTGTCCCCAGTATCATTATTTTGAAAATATTCTGTAACAAAAGTTTGGTAAGAAGCAAAAAAGAAGCATCTGAAAGTAGAGAATTATTACATCTCTGATGAGATTTTCAGCTATTATCCTTAAGAATTTCAAATCAGTCCAGCCAAGAATGTGGTCAGAAATTAAAATTAAGTCTACCTAAGAGTTAACCAAGTGTTGAATCAAGTTTTTACTTCAGAATATACAGTCAATTCTGTTTAGGGAACATTGAGTAGATGAATAAAATGAGATTTTTTAAGGTCATAGAGAAATAACATCCAGAAATAGATAGAAAGTTTTGAGAAAATGTATTTTTAAAAGCCTTATGAGCTTTGTGCCAGACAAACATAGCCAAGGGGTTTTAGTCAAGAAATGAGTCGACCAACCGATTTCAATCTGCACCCAAAAAAAAATTATCCATAGAGTGCTCAGAGATCGTTTATGACATTGCCTTCCAAGAGACTGAGTCAGAACGAGTAGGACCACAGATGTTCATTATTTTATGAGTAATGCCCTCTGTTTTGAGAGCATGAGAAATCCAACAACTTCAGAATCTGGTTCATTGGAAATGAGTGTTATATTTAAGTGTTTGTGACAAAGTATAACCACACCATTGTTATTAAAAACAGATGGAGAAAACAAATGTCACCATCCCTCTGATTTATTTAGCTTAATAACATCCATCTTAAAAAGATATGTTTCTTGGAGTAATGCAAGTTGGAACTTTATCCTAGACCAATGGAACAGGGCATGTTAACATTTAATTGGGCTTTTTATACCTTTTATATTTATGTAAAAATTCTAAGATTCATTGTAGGTGTTGACACATAGCAACGTTTGACTCAGTATGCATAGTTCATAAAAGGTAACTGAACAGAAGGAAAAGAACAAGGAAAAAAAAACAAAGAGTGAATGAAGTATAATAATAGGAAAGAAAAGAGAGAATGGAAGAGAATACCCCCATCATGTGAACTAAGTTCCTTAATTACAGGTGAAACCATAGCATTGGGAAGGGCAAGCTCCCAAGTATTTAGGAGCTGCAGACCACTTAAAGCAGAAGAGCTGGTCTTGAAACCGAAAAAATAATAGGGAAAGTTGGCAAATGAAATTAAATTAACATGAAGTGAGATATATGCAAAAAAACAGATCTGACCCAATAAACGTTAGGATCACTGAAATGACAGATAATATATTTTTGTAATAGACTATAGACTTACCATTTGATGACAGAGTTGAAAGGCTAGGGGTATCTGCACAATGACAACAAAAGGACTTGAGCTAGGAAAACAGAAAAAAGGGAATCCACACAACAATTCACAACTGAAACAAAAAGTGAAAGAGAAACAAAAACATAGTCAATGGAAACCCAGCTAAAGAAAACCCTTAAGAAGAAATAGCATATTAGTTATCATTAAAACAAATCATTAACCTGAAAACAATAATTATAGTCATTCAATAACATTAGATCGCAGTTCCATAAGTCTTGCAATAGAGCAGGGTCTTCAAACGTGTATGTTTTAAATTTATAGATCATCTTGAAGACATATGGGTATACTAGTCCATATTTAGAATTCATAGACTTTAATTGAGGATGGAAAGAAAGGTGTTGCTTCCCTTAGTGTTGCAAGTTTTGACTCTTTTTAGCAGCCGAAAAGACCTCCATCGGCTCGGTGAACTTTAAGAAGAGAAAAAAAATACCCTGGTACTTGTGAGATGGGCAGAAGATATTTTAAGACTCTGACAATTTGCTTTTTCTGAGAGGAGTTTGATCTATTAAATGAATGATTGTAAGGATGACCTTTTGCAGGAATGACACATTTTGCCACCCTTGGAACCCTCTGATGTTCCATAAAGTCTGGGATTGTTCCTCCTAGTTCTAGTTTACAGATCTTCTGTTAATTTTTGAAGTTGTTCAATTTCTCCTCACATGTAGAAGATGCCTGGTATAGAGTCTTCAACATTACTCACTCATTGTTCAATGGCAGAGATGTATTGATCGTGAGAAAACCATTTCTCCTCAATGCGCTGAACAAAAGCATTGGTTTCAACCATAAAAGGCTTCAGGGCTGTGACTTTTTCCATAACATCCTCTAAAGTCAAAGGAGGTGGTAATTTAGAAGGAGAATCTAAATTCTGTTTGGGTCTTTTCACAGAAGTTGAGCTACTGGATTTTTTTTTAGAAAACTCCTGAGGCTTGTGAAGAGGCAAAGCGAAGCCTCCCAGAGTTGCTTCTACCCTCCATGAGAGCTGCAGGAGAGCTAGTAACAGGAGCTTTTTAAGGGTGTTTAATCCAAGAGCTTTTTAAGGGTGATTTGCTGATTTAAAAGAGAAAGATGATGATTTATTACCACTCCTCACTTTTCATGATCTCCTCATAAAATCTCCAATAGTTGTTCCAGAATTAGGTAGATAGAAGGACTCACAAACAACTAAGATTATGAATTAGTTTAAATTGAATACAGAAGAATGCTAGGCCAGCAATAGTAGGCGACACAGTTATATAAAATAAAAAAATATCCTGGGCTCAATATACCATGCAGAAACTTGAGTTAGGCTACAATAATGAAGGTAAGTACAATGCTACTGCCAATCAGCTGAATGATCATTAAAGGCCAGCAGATGCCACTTCAGAACAACGTGCTTATGTGAGAAGCATTGTTGTTTTTAAGATTGGCTTGGTAATAAACTGCCACAGTACAGAATAAACTAGTAATGTTAATAAGGCTGTTCAACTTCATTTGAAAATGACACATCATTAGGCCTTGCAAAGTAAATGAAGGAATTACCTCAAAACTTCAAAATGGTGGCGTCATGAAGCTTGTGCTTTGGGGTAAAGTTGTTCCATTCCAAAAGGCAGCAGAAAGGAGGTCAAAAGGTATACAGTATACCTGCATGGTTCCAATGTTCTGGTGGCAGAAACCAATCAATTTTCAGGCAGAGGTAATTGCCGTTCACGTATTCCCCGACATTCTACCACAGCCACATGGGAGCCTCAAAGATCGGCTGCTTTCTCGCACGACATCCAGCCATGCCCCCTGTCAGGTAATTTTCCACCTTATAAACTAATTTAAACTCATTTCATAAGGTTGAGTGAATATGTTTCCAGGGTGCAAGTAATGAGAGAGCCAGGGTAGACTGGCCTATAGGGTAATCAGGCAGTACTCGATGGGCTGGTCTGACAGATTGGTATGTGGGCTGGTTTCTTGCAGTTTGTGGGCCTGTTTTATGGTCTGCTGGACCTGCTATTTCTCTTGATTTCCCTGATATGCTATTACCACAAGCATTGCCTGCAGTAAATACAAATACATGCAAGCTCCATCTACAGCGTGTTTTACAAGTTCAAAACTGGCCTCATTTGCAAATGTAGGCCACTTTTTCAGCTATCTGATTCACTAATGGGTGGCCACCTTCGTTTCAGCACCCTGGCCTATTTTCTGCCCCACTCCTATCCTTGATGGAGCAAATCCATATTTAATGGAGGTATGTGAAGCTCAAAAGGTTTCTCCCTGGGGACATTTCCCCAAGGAGAAAAGAAAACATTGTTTTAAATTATGGACGTGTTTGGAAGACTGATCAGAGCACTATTCATTCCATTCTGACACACTTTTAAATGTTTTCGTATGGATTATAGTGGCTGAAAAATGAGAAACTTGACAATGTGGACGGTACCCACAATATGTATAAGAAACAACACCAGCTATGTATGCATGCCCATGATGTAGACAGGGTTCTGTATGACATTGCAGTAAATGTTGCTAAATGAAGCCGTACACTGCACATCAGCAGGGAGTGAGTTCCTTCTACCAAGACCAACAGACCTAATGATTTAAAAAAGTCACAGGAAGTGGGTAAGGGCTGGATAATGCTCTCTCAGCAAACACTGAGCAGAGGACATAGGTTTGCCATGCCCCAAAATGAGCATTTGGTGACAGTACCTGTTTGGTATATCACTCCACTGGATACACTCTGATTAATTCCAAAATTACCGGCTAAGGTGTGTGATTAATAAGACTAGATTAGCACATACTTAGCCCACGACTCTGAACACGTTTGAGGAGCATACAAGTTATGTAGGTGTGCAGTTATGACCTTTGACATGGGTGAATTAAAACTAAAATAGAAAATACCGTAATGAACAAGGCGATCATTTGCAATCAGATAGCTAAAAAAGTGGCTCATTGCAAATCGAGGCACTTTTGAACTTGTAAAGGGACGCTGTGTAGGTGCTTTGCGAGGTATGTATGGGAGGTTAAATGGGTTTATGCCTGCTGCAAGCGATGGTTGTGGTATTTATGAGGGAAATCAACACTAAAAAATCAGTCCATGAAACCATTAAGTAGCCCACAATCAAGCTAAGAACAGGCTCACACACTAACTTGTAAGACCAGCCCTTCTGGCAGCGCTACATTGCCTTATAGGCCCTGTTTACTGGAGTAACAGACACCTGGTATAACATTTTGTGAATCAGTCCCTTGGAGTGTTGAGCTAGATTCTGCTTAGAAGGCAGACAACGTAACACCTGCTATTTTGCTCTACAAATGTACGACACTGAGGCCCATATCTACACTTTATTAGCGTCGCATTTGCGTCTTTTTTAGGCAAAATCGGCGCAACCACAAAATAAAATTGTATTTTGTAAGTTTGAGCCGATTTTGCGTCAAAAAACGACGTAAATGTAGCGCTAATAAAAAGTGTAAATATGGGCCTGATTTTTTCTTTGGTAATGTTTATAACATTTAATTGCCCACGGAATCCTGCTAATGGGAACAGATGCTCACCCACTGAGTAGAAAAAGCGTTCGGAAGCAGGAGGAAATATAAAGTCGAAAATCAAATCTATCTTTCATATCATGCGGAAGATAGATTCATACCACGGTAGTGCAACATCTGAAAGATACCATACTTGAGAACTTGACAATATCGACCCCATCCTCCAGCAGCCTTCGAAAGGCGGTGGCCTTATGTAGCTCATCAAGCCATCGGAGACATAGACACCAAGTGAAAGCTGCACAGTAGGCACAGTGTATTGAAATTTATCGAGGTGATTAGAGATGTCACGGCAGACTTAATTAAACGCAGCGCGCGATCTCGTGTTCTCTGTATTGATTATGATGAATTATTATGTCCAAGTAATTGATTTTTATTTGTTACTGTAACTGATCTAATGAAGTGTATTATGTTAATTTTCTGAAACTATACCGGGATTCATCAGTAGTTTGTTCCCAAACTCGCATTCGTAGAGGTCAACGCTGCCAAATGGTTCCATATGCCAATGGAAATCATGTTCACAAATACAGGGGCTTATTTATACCTTGTTTGAACCGAATTAGTACATTTTGTTTTACTCTAATTCAGTGCAAAACTAACTCCATATTTATACTTTGGCTCTAGACCAGTCTAGTGCCAAATTTATGGAGTTAAAGTCATTTTTTGGAAGTGGAAACCTACCTTGCCTTAATGAGATGGAAGGTAGGTGTTCCTGTGCAAAAAATGACTCTATGGCCTTAACGCCATATTTATAGTCCAGTGCAAAAATGGTGCACGGGAGGGAGGAGGGGTCAGAAAATGGTGCAAAGTTTCCTTTGCCCCCTTTTTCAATGCCTGGGTCAGGGCAGGCGTTAGGGGACCTGTGGGCCTATTTCCATGGTGGAACACCATGGAATAAGCCCACAGGTGCCCTCCCCAGGCCCCAGGGACACCCCCCCCCCCACACCAGAGGGACAGCAGAGGATAGGGGACCCCATCCCAGGTAAGTATAGGTAAGTATTACGGCCCGTATTTATACTCCGTTTGCGCCGAATTAGCGTAGTTTTTTTCGACGCAAATTCGGCGCAAAACTAACGCCATATTTATACTTTGGCGTTAGACGCGTCTAGCGCCAAAGTATGGGCAAATAGCGTCATTTTTTTGCGTGAACGCCTTCCTTGCGTTAATGAGATGCAAGGAAGGCGTTCCCGTCTAAAAAAATGACGGCGACGCAAATGCATCGTATTTATACTCCCGGGCAAAAATCACGCCCGGGAGGTGGCGGGTCAAAAAACCCCGCATTTGCGCCACTATTTAACGCCTGGGTCAGGGTAGGCGTTAAGGGGCCTGTGGGCTCAAAATGAGCCCACAGGTGCCCTCCCCTGCCCCCAGGGACCCCCCCTGCAACCCCTGCCCACCCCAGGAGGACACCCAAGGATGGAGGGACCCACCCCAGGGACATTCAGGTAAGTTCAGGTAAGTATAATTTTGTATATTTTTTTATTTTTTTTGGGTGGCATAGGGGGGCCTTATTTGTGCCCCCCTACATGCCACTATGCCCAATGACCATGCCCAGGGGACAGAAGTCCCCTGGGCATGGCCATTGGGCAAGGGGGCATGACTCCTGTCTTTACTAAGACAGGAGTCATTTAAATGGCGTCTGGGCGTCGAAAATAATGGCGCAAATCGGGTTGAGGCGATTTTTTTGCCTCAACCTGACTTGCCCCATTTTAAGACGCCCTAACGCCATTTTCCCCCTACGCCGGCGCTGCCTGGTCTACGTGGTTTTTTTCCACGCACACCAGGCAGCGCCGGTCTGCTAGCGCCGGCTAACGCCATTCCATAAATACGGCGCCCGCATGGCGCTTCAGAATGGCGTTAGACGGCGCTAAATTTTTTGATGCTAAACTGCGTTAGCGCAGTTTAGCGTCAAAAAGTATAAATATGGGCCTTAATTTTTTTAACTGCCATAGGGGGCCTTGAAATGGGCCCCCTACATGGCACTGTGTGCAATGGCCATGCCCAGGGGACCCTGGTCCCCTGTGCTGGCCATTGAGGTGGTGGGCATGACTCCTGTCTTTTCTAAGGCAGGAGTCATGTGGTATGGATGGTTTTGCATCAGAACATGACTCTAGGCAGGTTAGAGTCATATTCTTTACTCTAACCTGCCTAACGTCATTTTTTGGTGCAAAACCCTAATCTTCCATAACACCAGACCCACCCGACTAACGCTGTTTTTTATAAACACTAGCCTACCCTTTGCACCGTCTTGCGGCATTCCATAAATATGGAGCCTGGCTGGTGCATAGAAATGGTGCAAGCCGGTGCAAAACCTTTTGGTGCACAACTGTGTCAGTGCAATTTTGCACCAAAAAGTATAAATCAGGGCCATAATGTTCTCACCTGTTTTTCGGCGTGGATCTCAGACTTAAGGGTACATAATCAAAGGTTGACAACAGTACGTATGTTCCCTTATTTTAAGCCCAGGAAAGTATCTGTCTTCTCTTATGACTAGTAAACCATAATAATCTGTTTGGGGCAAACAAGCATATCTTTCTACATTCAATTTGCATACCCCGTGGTATAATAAATATAACTAACACATGATGGGAATCAGTAAATGAAGAATCACCATCAGCTTTTACTTGCTGTTTTCATTGATGAAAAGCTGTATTAATTTCAACTATATCGACTGAGTCTATAGTTCACACCACAAAGTGGTGGTGTGCTCTATAGAATAGGAGGCTAATGTTGCCTCTTACCAATAGGAGCCTCATTTTGGGTTGCAGATTAATTTGGGGGGTAGTACTGCACCAAGTCTCGATAAATTCCACTGAGAGCAGTGTTTTGTGGGTAGTAGATCATCTGAGTAGTAGATCATCTGAGTTTCGCATTCGGGGAAGGGTGTGATTCATGTCTGGATACATTTACTTATTGGGGACATCAAGCATTTAACAATCACCAACAATAGTCCTTCTAGGATGTTGCATTGGGTGATGATGTCAGTTGTGCTTTTGAGATATATTGTGACATCATTTACCGGGTGGCCCCTTGGACATCTTAGATAATTTGTTAGCAATGATAGCTGTACAAACCTAAAACGATTTCTTTTGTTCTGCTTTTCAATGTTCTCTCATGTCCACTTCTAGTATTTTAAAGGTATAGGCAACATACTTAACTTTTCAGTTTCTCCTTACTATTACATACAAACAAGGGCTGTGGCCATAGTTTTATTGGGTGTGAGTATAAGTATTTACAAATTGTAACATTTCAAGCGTGTTATGCCATAGTCTCCACAATATGGACCCTTCTGTACTCTGACACATTCTAGCCTGTCAGGCACTGTTATCTTTTTACCACAGCCAGGGCAATGTGAAACATCCTTGTGATTGAGCTATTCTACTGCTGAGGAAGCTCGCTCACCCATTTTTATTTCTCTAGCTCTATTTCATTAAACATTGTCACTTTTGTGCTGCACTATACATATTTTATTGTACTTGGAAATACTAGGTTGACCAAGTTAGTTCTTCTCTAAACAGGATTCATTCCTTCACTCATTCTACTCTTCTGCCATCACGATAGCTGGCAACTTATGTGAAAAGTGGTTATGTAGTGAAAAAAAACTTAATAAAACATGTTAATGGAGTGAACTGCTATTAACTAATAGCCTAGGTCACCAACCCAACATCTACAGTGAAAATTTCAAACATGATACATGTTATGATGAAAACTTGTTTCACAGGAGAGGAGCCATGGATGACCTGACAGCTTGGACCTGGTTATTCAGGAGCATTCTGCGATATCAAACTCAATGCACAGTTCAGAGACCGTCCCTCTCTTCTGCAATCTAACCTGTGGAATGTTTTATAGCTCTCCATGCATTATGACCATATTTCAGTTGTGTGACTAAAGCTCAAGTAGTCACTGATACATGGGTGCCTCAGATGGAAACACCCACACTGTGCAGTGCTTAATCTGTAAATTAAAATGTGTTGTAATCCTGATCCCCCATTTCTGGCCTTTTGAATCCATTTACAGCCACTCACTGCTCCTTCAGCTCACTCTTGCAGTTTTCTCCTTTCTCCCTTTGTGATGCCTTTTCTTTTTTCTCTTCCTCCATCTTTTCCATATGTGTATTTAGCTCACAGTAAATGTTTGAGGCAGAAAAATAAGTGCCAGCCATGAAAAATAAGTGCATGCCCTCAAAAATATGTGCCAGTACCCTAAGGTAACTATTACTCACTCCCACGCTTTGCACAGTTTTTTGTCAAATATTTTACTGCAAATATTACATAGATATTATCAATTATGTAATCAAAGATGTCATGAGTGCCATAATTTGTGGGGTAACTAGCAGTTACTTAAATAACTCTAACTATAACAGGTGAATTTCTATGGTTTTGTACATTTAAAATGTGAGCCTCACTATAACGTCCCTGTAATCTTTGCTTTTTTTAAGTGAATTCCTATGTTTTTTTAATTCTATTTAATAACTATAAAGTCCCTGTAACCTTTAGTTTTTTCAGTGAATTTCCATTTTTTTTAACGTAAAGTACTTTTCATTACTATACATTAATGCAGCCATTGTCGCGAACGGCCTTTGATGATTCATAGTGGTGATTGGCCGAAGGGCCTGGCTTGCGGCCAGTCCTTGCTACCGACCTCCTAATCACCCAACCCCATGAAGTGGGAGTTGGCCCCCATGGGGTCCATTACAATTCGATGGGGGGGCACAGAGTCCAGATCCCCAGGCCCATCTTGCCCCTAGGGACCCCCATCCCCTGGGGACTGGCCTTCAATTAATGGAGGTGGGTGGCCGCAAGCCACCCCTCCCCCAGCCAATTTCAGCCCCAAGGACCTTATTCCCCAGGGCCTGGCCTTTTAAAAATATTTTTGAGGGGAGGGGGGCCATGCTTTCCTTCTACCCAGGCAGATCTCGGTCCTGGGGACCTCATCCCTCAGGGCCTGGCCTTCTAAAAATATTTTGTGTGGGGTGGGGGCACACAGACCCTCTCTACCGGGCTGATTTTGGCCCCAGAGAGACCCCATCCCCTGGCCTTAATATATTACGTTTTTGGGGGTGCTATGCAACCCCCCTCCCTGGGGCTATCTCGGCCCTGGGGTCCCAATCCGCCGGGCCCAGCCTAAACATTTTATTTTTTGGTGCAAGGGGGTTGCATGACCCTACTCCCCAGGCTGATCTCGACCCTGGTGACCCCATCCCTCAGGGCATGGTCATGTCATCTGAGTGCCTCCCAGGGCACCCAGTCAAAATTGTTAGGGACCCCAGGGGAAGCCTTAAGGCCCACGCAGTCCCAGCCGGCTCCCCACCTCCTGAGGGAGCTAGCATTGCTGTCACAGAGAGGGAGCTGCTAAAGATACAGCTTCCGCTCTGTGAGAGCAATTATTTCCTCTTTTTCCCTGCCGGCATCTCTGGTGACAGCTCCTGCTTGCTGTGAGCGGAGTGTTTGCTCTGACTTGGCTGGAGCTTTCAAAGCTCCAGTCAAGTCAGAGCAAACAGCTATCTCCCAGGGTTGGACACCCCAGAACATAGCAGGAGCCGGCCCGGGGGGGGGAAGTGGCGGATCCCAGGGCCATCTATGGCTCCTCAAGGGGAGCCGTGAGGCCCCCAACTTATACAGCTCTGGGGAGGTGGTGGTCACTGGGGCCGGGGGTCCATGATGGACCCCCTTCATTATTTAAATTCAGCCCTGGGGAAGTGGCGGTCCCTGGGGCTGCTGGGGGGGCTGCGCAGTCCCCACCACATACCGAATGTATTTTGGCCTGGGAAAATGGCAGTCCCCAGAGATGCGGAGCAGCCACAGAGCCCCCCACATACACAATGTATTTTGCCCTAGGGAGGTGGCAGTTCCCAGGGTTGAGTGGGGGCCATGTGCCCTCGCATTATTTTTGAATGAGTTCATTTTGAATTAAGCACTGGGGAGGTGGCAGTCCCTGAGGCTGTGGGGGGGGACGCATAGTCCCCCTGCATTCATTATATCTTAGGCCCTGGGGAGGTAGTTGTCCTCAGGCTGTGGGGTGGGGGGTCAGGCGGGCCCCATTGCATTGAAAATGTTATTAGTCCCAGAGAAATAGGGGTCCCTGGGGCTGTGGGGGAGTTTGGCCCCTTCATATTCATTTTGAACTAAGCACAGGGGAGGTGGGTGTCCTTGGAGTTGCGGGGGCCATGCGACCCCCGCATTCATTATATCTTAAGTCCCAGGAGGTGGCTGTACCCCAGGCATGGGCGAGCCCAGTGGACACACCCTCATAACAATGCTAAATACCATGGAGGTGGTGGTCCCTGGGGTATAAAAATGCCCTGGGGGGGGCCTGTGCACTCCCCTCCTTTATTTTAGCATGCCCACAGAAACCTGGCAGGAGACCGCAATAGTTTAAATTTTCTTTTGCTGTGGATGCACAACCCTGTCACAAATTTACAGCAACATATCTTTTTCTTTAAAAGTACTTTTTTTGATTTGGTAGGGTCCCTCTGGGTTCAGGGTGACCCTACTCTGCTCCTTTTCTTATTTTTACTTTTTTTTCTGGGACTCGGCTAAAGACGAGTCCCAAGATGGCTGGCAACACTTCCTAGTTGACGTTTTGGGAGCCAATCAGTACTCTGCAGATCTGAGGCGAACTTGTTATTCTTTGCAAATCCTTCAAGAAATCTTTATTTATTTTTCTTTTAATATATCAAAAACTACTAAACAGATTCACAACAAACAACAAAAAGGCTTCTTTCTACTTTTCTGCCAAATTAGGTGTAATTCCATCCAGCAGTTCGGGATGTGGTCTTGTTCAAAATCCCTATGGGAGTTATAATGGAAAGCACACTTTTTTTGATCCTCCTTTTTTTCTTGGCCCCCGCTTGATGGATCATCTCGCAACTTCCCATTTAAAACAAGATTCTCAGGAACACTTTTTTGGAAACTTTTGTGAAGATTCGTCAATCGGCACCAAAGATATAGTCAAGTCAAAAATGATGCTTTTTTTCCATGGAAACATGGCCCTTATTATAACTACCTACAGGCAACCACCAGCAGGTAATATATATATATATAAGCGTACTGATGATTCTTGTTGAACATGAAAAGTTTTGGGGTGATCTGTCAAGTGGGGGCCGAGAAAAAGGGGAGGTTTTCAAAAAAGTAGCATTTCCCATCTTAATTCCCAAACCACTAGACTGTATTATACCAAATCTGGCAGAAAGATAGCTTTCGGTATGCAGATGGTGCTTTCACTTATTTGGTATTGGAGATATAAGGGAACATACATTTTTATATCTCTGACCACGAATATTCTCAAGTTTTTGCAAATGTGCCCGCGAATAGAGGCGCTATAATTAGCTAGCCACAATCTGACTAGAAAGTTGCGGCCGCCATTTTTATGTTATCGGCAAGGGTCCCAGGGGCTGAAAGCAGAAATGATAAGGGCTATAAGTGGTCAGGGTGGCGGTACCCTGACCCAGAGGGGTGATATAGGGGTGTATTAGGGTTCAATTATGGGTTCAAAATGATTTTTCTTCATCCTGCACGATATCCTCGAATATCCTCAAATATCCTCACATATTCAAGGATTCTCGAGGATGTTAAAAAAAATATTCACAGACTCATTGATGCACTAATTCATTCACTCACACATGTACTCAGAGACTCATACACCCACTCACACACCAACTCAGACCCACTCATAGACTCACACACCCACTTTCAGACCCACTCAGACACTCACAGATTTACTGACAGAGACAGACCCTGTGGCCACACTCGCTGTGCACTGCCAAAGGCTGTGTGCAGCACATGGTTGGATGGTTATGGGGCTTTGCTGCAGTGCCTAGATGCAGTCCGGCCCTGCAACCGAGGCTCACCACGCACGGCTTTCACCCGCGTACGGAAGTGGTTGGATTAGCGTATAATAATTTAAATTACTTTATGTTAAAAAACCATAGAAATTCACAGAAAAAAACAAAGGTTGCAGGGTTATTATAATTAGGTTCTGATTTTACTCATACAAAACCAAAAAAATTCAGCAGTTATAGTTAGAGTTATTTCAAGTAACTACAACTCGCACCCTTAGGTAACTATTACTTGCGCCTTCGCCATGCACAGCTAATTACGTCACATATTATATCATATATCATGTTATTGATGACATCTTCTATGGCATCTTTGATATTATCACTGCAACAGTTGCAATAAAGTTATTGATAAGAAAACTGTTCATGACAAGGGTGGGAGTTATAGTTACTTGAAATAACTCTCACCATACCTGCTGAATTTCTATGGTTTTGTACGAGTAAATTCAGAACCTAACTATAATGTATCTGGAACCTTCATATATATCTGTGTATATATATATATATATATATATATATATATGTATATATATATATATATAGTATATATTTGTAGCACAACATAGGTGTGGAGAGGCTTTACATATCTAATACAGTCTGGTTTAATGTTCAGGAGCTGCTATAGACCTTCATCTTGCACTGCAGTATTTGCAAACGACTGAGAGGGAGGATAATGTTCTAATATTGGGAGGTAAAGAGTTCGAGTTCCAGGAGAATTGTTTGGTGTTCTGATTCTAAGAGGTTCAAGGAGAAGGGCTTTATGACGCCCAAGGCCCTTTGAGCTACCTGAGATGATAAGTTGCTTTGCTAGGTAGGGAGGATTGTTTTTTCATTTATGGCTATGTGCATGTGACATCATATTTTTAAGGTTATCCTGACTGGGATATCTAGCCATTGAAGATTTGAAGTATAGGATTGAAATGGTCGTACCTGCCAGCAGAATGTTTGGTGGGTCTCTGTTAATATGGAGTTTCTGAAATCTACTCCAAACACAACTAGAGAATGGACTGATGTTTTGAGGCAATTAGGGTAGATGAGGTGACAAATTTTACCAAGCATGTGCAGGTGGAAGTTGGTGTATTTGGCAATGGCGTTAATATGAGTAATTAACATGAGAGCCAAGACCAGAGTGAAACCTAGATATCTGACCGAAGGAGTATGTGTTAATGCAAACCCCTCCAGTTTCAAAGATTCCAGTACATTAGGATCAAGTTTCACAGGGTTCATCATAGTGTTCCTCCACAATATCCAAAATTCTTTGTATTTTAATGGTGTGGTTCTTGTGTTTGGGTTAAGACGGGAACTCCTAGTGGTGAATTAAATCAGCTTTCTTTAGTAGTACAGCCTTGATCATAGTAAAGAAAGGGACTCCTCATAAGGCCACTCCGGCCTTGTGTTGTTCTGAGGGCCTCCCCAATGCCAGAATATTATGTAGCTTTATGTTTATTCTTTCATGCAATGCTGTCATAACTTAGATAAGCAAACTCTTAGAAATATATGTGAGTGGACTTTTAACTTTGGTTCAGCCTTGTGCAGATGCTTCAAGATTACAGCTTTGTGTGGGAAGGCATCCAATGACTCGCCAACTTTTTGTTAGACATTTTGCCTCATCACAGCTGACCTGAAGTCAGCATATGTATTCATGGTGCCCACTGCTTCTTTGTAATGCTGTTCATATTCAATACTGGAAAGAGTTAAGTATATTTGCAGTTCCTTCTCCCCACAAAGCAGCAGTGATCCTTTTGTTGTGTCATTGTCTCTTTTATTGTGACAGATATCAGGCCCAGGCCCATGAGATCTAGTTTACAAATTGGGACTGTTGGTGATGGAGTGATTTGTGGTAGGAAGTGCACAAGAGGTAGACCCCTTTTCGGAAGTGTTTTCTGAAGCCCTGCCCACTGCTTTTTATTCTCTTTCAACTCACAGTGCCTTTTAGTGTGCCCACCATTCTTTTAATGTGTTCACCATTCATGTTTTTACCTCATTTCTAATTGTCTTCTAAGAAAGTTTGGTTGTGGTATGGAACATTTTTATCTATTTCTGTGTGGAAACCCCTTAACACCTGATCATCAAGCTTTGCTGACCATCTTTGACACTTCAAAAGCCAAGATGCCTCCTCACATTGAACGAGGGGGACTACGATTACAAGAGTATGATTATATATATGCTCTTTCTTTGCAGGAGCTGTCAAACCTCCTGTCAAGCAACGCCAAACTGATGTCTCCCAAGGGTGGGCACCTCAGGAGATAGGGAGCAGCGGAGTGGAAGTCCCCAGGGCCATTAATAGCTTGAGAGGGGGGTTGCGTGGCCCTCCTTATTTAGTTTGCATCGCCTGGCCCTGAGGTGGGCGTGGTCCCTGGGGCCGTAAATGGCCCAGGAAGGGGCTATGCGGCCCCCTCATACTTTAAATGTACTTGTAGGCCTAGGGAAGGTGGTGGTCCCCTGGGCCCAGGGGAGGGTGGTCATTGTGCCTCCCTACTAATATTGAAAGTAAGCCCTGGGGGGTGGTAGTCCCCAGGGCACTACAGAGCCACAGGAGGTGGATACACATGGCCCCCTCCCTGGGGAGGAGGTGGTTTCCGGGACTCAAAAGAGCCTTAGAAAGGAGGCCCCAGACACCCTCTCCTTTTTTTCGAATCCTGCTGTCCCCGGGAACTGGCCTACCCAGAGGCTAAACTGTAAAAAAGTGCAGGAGACTGTGATTGTTTTTTTTTCACCATATTTGTGGATTCTCAAAGATTTTTGGTGAAAAATTGAAAAAAATGCTTTTTTACCCAGGTAGGGTCCTTGGGGGACCCCAGCACCAGAGCTAGGGGGGTCAAGGTATTCCTGCTCTGCCCCCTTTGCTTTTTCATAACAATATTTTTGGGCTTGGCTGAGTCAGAGTCCCAAAATGGCTGCCAACACTTCCTCGTTCAAGTGTTTGCAAGTAATCAGATCTCAGTATGAAAACGCTCGGATCCGCGGAGGCTCCATGCCTCTAGATATACAAATTTGGTTTTCATTTAGTAACACTAAAACTACTGAATGGATGTACACCCAATAACAAAAAGGGTTTGTTGGACATGGCCCCTCTTAGGGAATTTTCCTAAAACATTTTGCTTTTTCCTCCTGGTTTTTGCTGACTCTCTTTGCATGGCCTTAGGATGCTGGGCACTTTCGCCTGTACTGCAGAGGGAAAGTGTGTACCCCCTTCCTACACATGTCATGAAGGGGCACTTGCATGATTAACTTAGGTGTTGTACCCAGGAGTGCCCTGTAAAAAAGTACCCCACACCCCCACGGTGAGTACGGCTCTGGCTAGTGGTGAAACGTAGCACTGAGTGGGCCCATGACCAAAATAGCCTGTCAAACATGTATCAGGCCATTGCAGGCCTGTGGAAGTGCAATTGTGCTTGTACTTGGGTTGGCACGACTCATTTATTAGCCAATGCCAACCCTGAGTGGACCTTCTTCTACCCCTAGAGCACCAACTGAAGGGCATAGCAGATGGTAGATGAAAGGGTGGGTCCATGTGGGTTTTCACTACCTAGAAGATCGTCTCTTCTTATATGTTTGGCTGATTCTCCTTTAGTGGCGTTAGGGCTCTGGGCCCTTTCCCATTGTAAGTACAGTGTGAATATGTGTGCCCTCTCTACATGTTAGGAAGTGACACTTATGAGTGTGTGCATACTGATTCCAAGGATCTTTTCAAACATGTGCCTGCAATTGCACGCCTGAGTATGCGCGCTTGCACCATGGTATTGTAAACATGTGTTCATCCTAACAGTGCAGGCTGTGTAATTGCCATTGCGCGTATGCTCAGGTTGGCCTTTCTATGTACCCAGCTAAACCAGAGAAAAACTTTTGCTACCAACAGGGCACTCCTAGGGAAAAGTCCTGGAGGGATGAGGTAAGTGGTAGGTGAAAGGCAGGGCAGGTACACAGAGATGTTCTCTGCTCAGGTGGTGAAGAATATCAATCAATAGTTTATTCGGCCCAGGTTTGGACCATTTGAGAAATTTAAAAATAATCATACACACAGAAGGATAAAAACCATAGACCATCAGGTAAAAAGAGACATTAGCAATTAGTACACTGCTTATATAAAAGAAGGGTTCATAAAACTACATAAAAAGTTTCATAAATAATTAAGACAAGACTCTTAAAATAGTGTCTGGATCTTGCCCTATACAAGAAGCTAAATGCTAAAATAATACGAATCAATTGTTAAAAACATATAAACTATTCTAAGACGGATTTGTACATAAGATAAGACATAGAAACTACATACAATAGGTCCTGTTTACAAAAGTTAGAAGTCAATCAGTGGAAAATGGAGCCCTAAGTTAGTCAGTTCTCTTAAATAAGTTGATCAGATAAATTGCATCTTGCCATTTATAAAATTATATGCGCCAAGGGGCTTATGAGTCACTTCAATTGGGGTAACCCACTAGACAACATGCTCGGAGATACAGTCTTATGTCCTTGATAGATCGCACTAATGATTTTGCCCAGACTATTATGACAGGATGCTAATTCGCTAACTTCTAGACCGTTCTTCAACCAGTGGATTTAAGATCTGTAATGATTCTACTGCGGATTTTCCATGCTGCTGCCAAATATTTAGAAACAGAACTCACTACCAGCGTGGAAGTGTCATATTTACACATTCTATATACACTGTTTCGGTTTTGTGTTGACAGTGTTTTGCACAGAGGAATAATCCACTTCCCTCGAGGGCATTTGTACAAAGGACAGAAAAATAGGACATGCTCAGAAGTTTCCTTGCATAGATGGCAGTTTATGCATTTGTCAGATAAAGGACTATTGGTCGACCAGCAAGCCGTAAAGCTGTTGACTGCCAATGTTCCATATCCGAACTGAAGTAGTAAAGAGCGGGCACGGGCTGGTATAGGGAGATCCAGGAAGCTTTCAGGCAGAGGTTTGTGTTTGACCAGCAGAAACTCTGCTGTCAGCCGACCTAACCCAGTTGAGCCGAGAGATTCCTCATGAATTTTTTCCCAATATCGATCTTTGATCAGGCGTCTAGCGTTACCAGGAATCATCTCAGGATTCTCTCAATAATGGGATAAATTCAGTTTGACCCAAGCCGCTTTCATCTCCCTTAGCCACATTACTTTTTCCCATGTGTGTTTCCCCTACCTCTGAAGGTTGCTCTTCCCATAAGGCTAACTTGGGGGATTGATTGAAATTACTCCATACTGCCAAAGTGGGTTGCAGTGGAGCAGCCTCATAAAGTTTCATTGGATTTGCAATGATAAACCCCTTCCTACTGAAGTTTGCCTTGTCATTACCAGCTTAGAAATGCCACCTCTGGAAAGCATACCTTTCTCTGCTTTAAAATTTATTGTATGCCTTTCTACATGGCGCTAATCCACACTGGAAGGGGTGGGGTACATCTGTGCATTCCCTAGTGAGAGCTATAAACACAGGGCATGCAACTAGAACTACAGACCTCTTCCACTTGAGGGACTGGCCCCACTAAAGGATAGGATCTGCATCCCACAACTCCATGACAGACAGGACAGAAATGTATGGGATCTATCTGTGGTTCAAAGGGAGAACCTCTGAACCACCCCCAACTTCAAAGGCACACTATAGTATAACTATTGGGTCCATGCTTCAGCAGGGCAGAGATACACTTGTGGGGACGTGGGACTGGAGAACCTGGTTCATGGGGTGCAAACTCCCAGAGGAATCTGTTGTGCACAAGGAGGATTACTGCTATTGGAAGGGACTGCTCATCCTTCCTGAATAGTGACGGGTGTAGGCTGGCTACCTGCTGCTATGTGAACTCCTGAATTGTGGTCTCTCCCTGGGCTTGTTTGCTTGCCCTCAGTTCTCTTGTGGAGGTCTGAGGGATATCAAAGACCTCCCACGAGAGACCCACGCCAACTACTTGTGACACCCGGAGGGGGGGTGCCCTCATAAGTGCCCACCTTGTCTGCTGAATCCTAACTAGTACCGCTGTGTGAGCATGGATCTAAGAATTGTGCCTGGAGACCAGATTGCCTGGAGCTGAACCCCAAGAACATTGCCTGCACCTAAGGAGAGTAACCCCTGCATCGTGGGGCCTCAACACACATAAGTGTCTTGTTGGTGGTGAGTGTCTTGTTGGTGGTGGTTTCAGGCCCACTTTGTCGAATGTGCCACATCTCTCTTGTGGGACACGCCAACTCTGCACTCATTGTGTGCAGTGCTCGATTCACAGGGGGGACCCTCATAGGTGAGGGCACACTTTTAGTAATGCCTCAGTATATATCATGCACACCCATGCATGTGACCGTAACTGTCTGGTGCAACCTGTATAAACCTGCACTGGGCATTGCGCCTCATTTCCAGGGAGGCATGGATTTTCATCTCTTTGTTGTGTGTTATCAGAACTGTCTGCTGAAACCTGTATCAATGCACACCACACGCTGTGCCTCACTTCTCAGGGGGCACGAAATTCATAACTCTTTGTTGTGTGTGATCTGAACTGTCTGGTGTGATGTATCAACGTGCACCAGAAGATGTGCCTCATTTCCAGGGAGGCACGAAATGTATCACTCTTCCTTGTGTGTGACACCTGACATTTTACCCTGATTGCCTGGGAGGAGACTCTGATCAACATGAACCTGACAGGGTGCCTCTCTCTTCCAAGAGGCTTTCCTGCTACATTTCCATATACTGTTAGTTCCTTTTGGGCTGTCCTTGCGAAGAACTACCTGCCCACTCCTCACTCGGCCCCAACAACATTGTGTTGCCAGGTAGTATTGCCCTGACTGGGCCTGGGTGGTGAGAGTAATTGACTGGGCTGAAGGAACACTTCCAAGGTTGAACGGAAGTGGGTCAAGAGACTGCATGACATCCCCCCCAGTGCTTCGCAGAATTGGGGGGGCTGGTGCTGGAAGGCACATTAGGGAATCATTGGGTTGAACAAATTATTGCTCTGCATTCTGGAGATGAACTTCCCGAGTGGTGCCAAACCCCCCATTTGCTTCATAATCCGTCCTGTATCTACCCCCCACCTTCTGCCCTGGGATCCTGACTAAGGGTGAATCCTGCCTTGACCAGCCAAGTATAAGGGTGAGGATGATTCCTCTCCAACACATGGTTGTGGGGTAGTCAGTGAGCTGGAGGGTGGAGGAGGGCTTGGGCCACGGGAGTCTGCATTGTACTATCAATTGACCTACCAGATATCAGTTGCACCGCATTACAATGCTGCGTGTATGTGTGTGCAAGTGTGCTTAATACAAACCTGCCCGATATCTGGGGCACCGGTACTAAGTGAATATGTGCGTATGGGATTGACTGCCTGAGGACCACCTGTTAGGGATTACATCAGCCAGTAGTGTTGCTTTACACATTAATTTCTTGCCAACAGAATACTAATTTTTACATTAGTTTTACCCTTGCATCTGCGGCCCATGGTGCTTCTTGAAAGTGTTGTCATTATCTGTGTGTACACATTTCTGATACTGTTGTGAACTGGGGTGCACCTTAAACTGTGTTGTACTGCATTTAAATATTTTCCAGGGTAGGCTTAGGGTTGACAACATTACGCTCCAAATAATGGTGCTAGGGGAGTAAAGTAGGATCTCCCGCCAGTGTGCAGACTACTGATGTCGTTTTAACCCAAGTTTGGGGAAGTGCTGCGAGTAATATTTCCCAGTGTGATATATGCCCAGATGTTTACGATGTTCATATTGTATTAACTAATGTGTGTATTGAACATAATCTTTATTTATATACCACATGTGTAAAGTCTCTTTTGTGACACTCAGGCCCTCATTCTGACCTTGGCGGGCGGCGGAGGCCGCCCGCCAAAGTCCCGCCGTCAGATTACCGTTCCGCGGTCGAAAGACCGCGGCGGTAATTCTGACTTTCCCGCTGGGCTGGCGGGCGGTCGCCTTCAGACCGCCCGCCAGCCCAGCAGGAAAGAGGCTTCCACGATGAAGCCGGCTCGGAATCGAGCCGGCGGAGTGGAAGCTGTGTGACGGGTGCAGTTGCACCCGTCGCGTATTTCACTGTCTGCGCAGCAGACAGTGAAATACATGTAGGGGCCCTCTTACGGGGGCCCCTGCAATGCCCATGCCAGTGGCATGGGCACTGCAGGGGCCCCCAGGGGCCCCGCGACCCCCCCTACCGCCATCCGGATCCCGGCGGTCCGACCGCCGGGATCTGGATGGCGGTAGGGGGGGTCGGAATCCCCGCGGCGGTGCAGCAAGCTGCGCCGCCGCGGAGGATTCAATGGGGCGGCGGTACACTGGCGGGACCCCGCCAGTGGTGCCGGTCCGACCGCGGCTTTACCGCCGTGGTCGGAATCCCCATTGGAGCACCGCCGGCCTGTCGGCGGTGCTCCCGCGGTCCTCCGCCCTGGCGGTCAAAGACCGCCAGGGTCAGAATGACCCCCTCAGTGTATTTGTTGTTGGAGTGCTGTGCAAATGCTTTACACGTTGCCTCTGTGATAAGCCTAACTGCACAGTAAGTGTAATTACCCACCCCTGACGGGAGTCGCAGTTTCTGCCTGGTTGAGGCACAGCCACAGCCATACAGAATGGGCTGCTCCCAACAGGGCTTTTTCTTGACCAAGAGCTATTTTTCTGCCAAATTTAGTGTAATTCTGTCCAGTAGTTGTGTTCCAAAATCCCTATGGGAAATTGCATGGGAAAAAAGTGTTTTGGGACCCCCCCTTTTTTTCAGCTCCTTGCTTGATGATTCACCCTAAAACTTTCCAAACAGCAGCGGAGGTGAGTGACAAACCAGTTTTGAAAATTTCGTGAAGAATTGTCAAATGGCACCAAAGTTATTGGCAAACCAAAATACTCTTTTCCTATGGAAACTGAGTCCTAACAATAACTATCTACTTGCGACCTCACAAGCCTTGCATTACAAAGATATTGCAAGCCTCAGCAGAGTTTTGCCATTATAATAGAGAAACAAAGATGACTTCCCTTAAAAGGTCATGGAACTCCTAGATGACCTGCAATATCTTTCTATTGTACAGCAAGGGGGTACTTTATTCCTTATACTACATGATAACACCATCATCCTTCCGACAAACCACTTAAATCCTTGATGTGTTAGCATGAAAGAGATAGGCTGCTTGAAGATATGAAGAATAAAGTACAAAATTAAAAACACCATAAAACTGTTAGATACTTGTTTCACAAAGATATTAAAATCAGTTTCATGCAAGTCAGACATAAAAAAATGTTTAGCTCAAAATGTGTCGATACATACATAGGAATTCTACATTTTCTATAATTACCTAAGGAATGCAAAAAATAAACATGTTTCCGTAAATGCCTTCTTTCTGCTCATCACTGTTCATTTAGAAAAACAGTGCAGGAGAAGCAAAAGTCACATTGAATTTTTAGTTTTTGAAACTATAGCTCTACTTATCCGCTATGACCAGCCTTTCATCCTTGCTCTTGGCTCTGGCTGCAGACATTGTGACATTAGAATTTGCTTGTATTGACTTCTTATAGTTGAACAGCTACATCCTTTCTTTATTACAGGTAACCTGACGCGTTCACAAGTCGTCTGTAATAAGCAAATTAGAAACAGCCTTTTATGCGTAGGTTGCAGGCTCCTGTATATATACATATATGTGTGTGTGTATGTGTGTGTGTGTGTGCATGTGTGGGTGTTTGTGTGTGTGTGTGTGTGTGCGTGTGCATGACTAAAAGGCTAAAGCAGCAATATGTTTGATCTCAAAAGGACACATTGTCATAATACTATGTAACACTGAGGGGAACTGCTTTTTCTGTGGATGTGTTCTTTATGAAATTTATGAAAGAATAGAATGCCATCACTACAGTGATATTATTCCCTGGCTGAAGTGGCTTGCCCACTATTCAGAATTTCAGATGGGAGAAGTGTGTGAATGACACAATGACAGACAAGTGGATGAAGCAGGCTGGCGCAAAGCCCATATATGTAGGCATATCGTATATATAAGTTAAGTAAAATCAAAATGTCTTGACTAACACCAGACCTGACAAAAAATAGAAGTGCCTCTGGCACTTCCTCACATTGATTTGGCGTCATATCTACAAGTACTGAAAAGACCACACTGATGTGTATCGGGCAACCGCTCCTGCCCATTTTATTAATTTTGCTTTCTTCCCCGGAGGTTTAGTGGTGAGAATGGCATTGTACGCTGCACATCCATCATGGTTGAGATAAGCATCTTTGAAAATGGTTGTGACACCTTTGTAGCATGCATGTGTTTTATCGAATATATGCCAGAAACCATGGATGCTTTTGGCATTTCTAGACATTTCATTTCAAATTGCTTCTGGCTAGTTTGAACAAAGAGACAGACACATTGATGCACCTCACTGGGCTGCCATGGTTTATGCAGCAACCCACTACAGAGACTGAATTAATAATGAGTAACATAGCACAAAGTATGACACGTGTAATTCTGGCCCTGAGAACAGGTCAACTGTTTTATTTTTTTCCTTTATCCTTATAAACCTACGGGCAGATTTACTATTATTTCACACAATACAGTACAGCAAACAAAGTTGCTGTGCTGAACTGCATGGGGGAGGAATGCTGGTCAGCACCATATCAACTAGCATATGGCACTGCTGCTTCCTTCCCAGGGATTGACGCACTTCCAGGCTGACTAGTGTCACACACAGATATTTGCACCATAGTGAAAAGGTTTGTGTTTGAGGCACAATTTAAAACGTTTCCTACCATGTACATATGTTTTACAGTGCTTCACCCGTGGCGGGTCTGAAAGGTTTGAAAAATATATATTTTTACTACTTTGTGCCTGCCTCAAGGAGACATAGGGGGTCATTCTGACCCCAGTGGTACTAGACCGCCGGGGCCAGGGTCGGCGGGAGCACCGCCAACAGGCTGGCGGTGCCCCGCAGGGCATTCTGACCGCAGCGGTTTGGCTGCGGTCAGAAGAGGAAAACCGGCGGTCTCCCGCCGGTTTTCCGCTGCCCTTCTGAATCCTCCATGGAGGCGCAGCTCGCTGCGCCGCCATGGGGATTCAGACACCCCATACCGCCATCCTGTTCCTGGCGGTTCGCCCGCCAGGAACAGGATGGCGGTACGGGGTGTCATGGGGCCCCTGGGGGCCCCTGGGGGCCCCTGCAGTGCCCATGGCATGGGCACTGCAGGGGCCCCCGTAAGCGGCCCCACTTTGAATTTCACTGTCTGCATTGCAGACAGTGAAATTCGCGACGGGTGCAACTGCACCTGTCGCACCTTCCCACTCCGCCGGCTCCATTCGGAGCCGGCTTCCTCGTGGGAAGGGTGTTTCCCACTGGGCTGGCGGGCGGCCTCCGCCGCCCGCCAAGGTTAGAATCACCCCCATAATTTTTTGTATCATGGTTAAAAGGTTTGTGCTTGAGGCACACTTTAAAACTTTTCTTACTTTGCAGGCAGGGCTGGACTGGCCATAACTGACATCATGCATTTTCACTGGAGGCTTGAATGGTGGGGTCTGTTTTGCAGCAGTAGGGGCTAGTGTTGGTGCTCTGGCGGGTTTCCCAGTTCTGCGGCAATATTGCCCCCCTAGTAATAAAAGCAGCAGTGTTTCACAATTTCAACCATTCCCCCCTGGGGGGGCTGGCCTGACAAAATTGCCAGGGCTGCTTTGTGTTCCCAGTTAAGCCCTGTTTTCATGTGTGTTGTACAGGGCATCACCCATGCAAAGTTTGAAAAGTTTGGAGTGAATTTTTTTTTTCTCACAATTTGCATCTGCCTTTATGGGACATAGGGGATAATTTACAAGGAATTGGCACAGGGCAGTACATCAAATATTTCTGCTGTGCTGCCCTATGCCAATAGAAAAGGGCAGAAATGCACCATATTTCCAAGATATGGTGTGTTCTGTCCTTTTCCCCTTGCGCTGGTGCACAAATTGCTGGGAAGCGCCAATGCAGGGCACTTTCCTGCACAAAAACAATCCTGGGAGGCATTGTCCTCTTCCTATGTGGGCAGCACAATGCAGCACACATAGAAAGAGGAAACAATGAGGAGAAATAAAGATATTTCTCCTCGTTGCGCCTGCCCTCGGGAGGTTGTGAGCGCGTAATTTTTTCACTAATATTTTCCTCATATGTAATCATTCTTATGTTTCAATATATTAATCATTATATATAAATTTTATGTTGACACGAAAATCATGCTCTACTTAGTGGCCGCCATTGAGTAAGAGGCCTGCATATGTTTTCTAATGCTGTATTAACACTATGATGAAATATATTCTGTCTCTAAGAACGTTTTCTGCTAAAATAAATCCTGAAATAATAATATTTCTTGTACTCTGCTGGGCTTGAGGCAGAGCAAGGTCACTGCACAATGTTATCTGTATTAAATGTTTCTAGTGTACTCTGTTCTTATTACTTCATGTCAGTTGCTTAACAGACTTAATTCATTGAATTTGCATATTTGTTCATAGTCATGTTTCTAACCAATGTATTTCTCTCAAGGGAAACAGTGCAACAATACATTTTTCCATATTTTGTAATTACTGTTCAGCAACAGCATATCCAGAAGATGCTGAACAAAAGGACCAACAGATGCAACCACAGAAGGAAGTGTACAAGATACATTATTTAAAAGTTTGAATTACTCAGAAGGAGCAAAGGCCAATGAATGTTCTTAATGCTAACATTTTAATACAATTTTGCTAACTTTCTCATTGGGTATATTTTTCTCACCTTATGTTTAAGCCAATCATAAGAGTTTAGCAAGCTTAATTTAATGTTCACTCACCATTGGTTTTGGGCTTATTCTGTTTGTGTCCTACTCTTGTATTCTGGTTCCAGAAACTTAACTTCTTGTGATCTATCACTTTGACACTTCATGCTTTACCAGTTAGGCTACTGACATTCTGGTGTTTATTATTTTTCTGAGTTTACTATGTCTGTTCAATACTGAACTAATGCTTTGATGGTTTAGTAATCTTATAGTCCAAACTCAACCATTTCCTCATCCCATTCCAGTTCCTGATGCTGACACTGTTGTACCTCCTGATGAAGTAGAAGTTGTTGCTGATTACCTTAGAGATTGGGTAAAGGTATGAACTGTGTATTGCTCTTTGTATTATGTTTCCAGGTACCAACTGCTATTATTTTAATACTGCTGCTATTTTGATAGTGCTATAGCTAGATGTTTTCTAAATTCATGTTACTAAGGCCCTCATTCTGACCCTGGCGGTTTGAAACCGCCAGGGCAGAGGCCCACGGAAGCACCGCCAACAGGCTGGCGGTGCTTCATGGGCAATTCTGACCGCGGCGGTAAAGCCGCGGTCAGAAAAGGGGAACCGGCGGTTTCCCGCCAGTTTACCCCTGGCCCAGTGAATCCGTTTCTGGCGGTTTTCTCCACCAGAACCAGGCTGTCGGGAACGGGTGTCGTGGGGCCCCTGGGGGCCCCTGCACTGCCCATGCCACTGGCATGGGCAGTGCAGGGGCCCCCTAACAGGGCCCCACAAAGATTTTCAGTGTCTGCTTTGCAGACACTGAAAATCGCGACGGGTGCCACGGCACCCGTCGCACCCCTGCAAATCCGTTCGTCCGTTCCGTCCATTCGGAGCCGGCTTCCTCTTTGCAGGGGCTTTCCCGCTGGGCCGGCGGGTAATCTTTTGAAGATCGCCCGCCGGCCCAGCAGGAAAGTTGTTATGACCCCCGCGGTCATTTGACCGCGGTGCGGTCTTTTGGAGGTTTCCGCCCGGCGGGCGGTGCCCGCTGGGGTCGGAATGACCCCCTAAATCTTTTACATGCAGCCCACATATTAATGCCAATTAGTGGCTAGTGAGGTGTTACTCTCATGCTAACAAATGGTCATTGACTTTCTGTTTGTTGATTCAAGGTATTCAATTTCTCCTGCTCAGATCCTACTACTATGGTTTTGTGTGTTCTCTATTGAATTTATAATACTTGTCGTATTGATAAAGCTTAGGTTTATTCGCCGACAATCAGCCTTTATTATTTCTTTATATGTATAAATTGAACGTGAGAATAATGTTTGTGACCTTAGCATTGTTAATATAGGGAAATAAATATTTTAACTTCTTAATAAACAGGTGTGGTTATTGATGGTCGAAATAGTCATGGTGCGTTCTTATAACAATGTATAGTGTATTGCTTATTATTTGATTTGATGTCTATGACATTTTCTTCAAATCTGGTTTGGATTGTTTCATCAACCTATAACTATGAAATCTACTATCTAGTCTGCTGTGACTAAAATATAGCCAAGATTTCTGCTTTAACAGTTATGGTAGCAGAATTTGATGGTTAGTATCCCTTTAAATGATGTCCTAAGTTGTGTAAATTGATTCTAATTAGTTGACTAATTGTTTTTGAAATTGTTGTATAAAATGAAAAAGACGAATCCCTAAACGCCCAAGGTGACGTTCCCCGGTCCTTGGAGTTTGCCTTTGTTGATGGGAAAGGTTCTCAGCATTATATTGTTAGGTTGAATTAAGTAGATTATGCACTTGCACAAGCTTCAGCTAATTTGCAGTTGATTGAGTTGTGTGTGAGACTTTAGGGTAGTTGGCGTACTCCAACATGGTTAAAAAGAGAGTCGGCTTACTCTGAAGTATATGAGTAGGGAAGTCGGTGAAATTCAAATGTGTGTGGCACTTGATGCTCAAAAATTGTACACGTGGTTGTTGGTAGATGAACCTCGCAGGGTAGGTCTAAGACTCCCGAGTATATTGAAAGTGTAATGAGACACTTGTTTTTTTGTTGTAATATGTCTGTTTAGTAGGCCGATCGGGCATGGTTGGCAAGTTGAGGTTGTGAGATAAATTGAGTGCTAGGTCTTTTCGACTGAGATTTGGCGAGTTCTGTGTACACAAGGAGAGTATCCAATGGTCGGTTGAGAGTGAAATTTGCGGGTCGAATTTGATTTGCAAATCTGGGGAACTGAAAAAGACAGAATAGCTGCTAGAGTGAAAGCGGTCAGTGAAAAATCAGTAAAGTTCCTGAAGCGGTTGTGATTTCCCCTACCTGTAGTAAACAGACAGATTTGTTTTACTATTGGTTTTGATGAAGTGCTTGCAATTAACTTTGCATTAGTTTTGAGTGTTTTTGAGTTTAGGAGGACAAGCCGCAAGACTTTGTCAGCCGCTGTGTGTAAGTGTTACGTAATTTGTGTGCCACACTGGGATAGGTTGGTTAGTTAGAAGGGTCGCACATGGATTGGTGGACAACCATGAAGCGCAATAGGCAGAGAAGGGAGACGAAGAGGATTGTGGGATTATAGTCACTTCCTGATTATTGAATTTTGAAATAAATCTGTGAAAAAGTGCTCTTAGAGGAGATGAGTACATTCCGGCTAGGAAAGGAGAAATTTGTCCGCCTGAGTGATATATTGTAATTGAAGAGAAAGGTACCGGAGCATGTCTTTGGCTAAAACAGTGGATTAAAATCACAGCGAAGGAAGGTTGTTCGGCGTTTCCTGAAAATGGAACGTTTAATTTGAGAATTTTGGTCTAAGACCTCCACCAAGACCAGCCCAGTTCGAAGCCTTAATAATCTGGGAGCTAGTAGCTACACAGCAACAGGCATTGAAATTTGAGTGGAAAATGAGAAAGGCAGAGAGGTCACTAGCAGAAGCTATGTGTAATAGTGAGCAGCAACAATGGAGATTAGATACCTTACAAGGTGTTAGGTTGTTCCCTGCAATGTCTAAAGACAGTGACAGAGAGAAAAAGAAAGATTCAAAGAAATCTAAAAATAGTTTTTCTTCATCTGATGAAGAGCAGTCATCAAAAGAACCTGAAAGGTCTTTGATAAATAATGAGGAATCAGACGATGATGAGTTTATTTTACAAATTTTGAGAAATCATCCACCACACTATGTGGTTCAAGAAGGTTCAATTGCCAGTTGTACTAGTCCTACTCTACTGACACAGGTTATTTGTGACACAGAGTTCAGTACAGAGTAATCATTACACGACTGAGAGATCTGTACAGGTTAATCCTAACGTGAACCAGAGCTTAGTACAGACTATTCCTTCTATGCAAATACAGATGCAGAGCAGTTTCAATCTGCCGAATGTGGGAAATACAGTTTCAGATTCATTAGATGTACCAATGGTAAAGACAACTACTAATCTAGTAGTATCCTCAGGACAGACTTTACAGGAGCCAATATTGGTTCACACAGAGCCAATTCCGATGTTACTGCCTCAAGTACAGAATGCAGGAGTATTGCAATTTCAAAATGTAGGGACCAGATTAAGTCCAGATGCAGTTTCAGTATCTATTATATTTAGTCCAATTGTGCCTTTATATGCCCAAGGCAATAAGAGTGCAGATAACCAAGGTGTTCAAAACCAGAATGAAAACATCAGGTTAATTTTGCCTATTAGACAGACTCTAAATAGATCAAGGATGTTATCAGATTTAACCCGTATTAAAAATTCTGAAGTGGCTGAATCACATAATGGTCCTGAGTTAAAATTATTGACTCCTCAACATGTGAGCCCAATGCAGCAGCAGTTACAGAGTATGCAACCTGGTAATATTTAATTACAGGGTTTGGCAGCACAGCAATTAACAAGGTGGTTGGAAGAATTAAGTGTTTCAAGTGTTCCAGAAAGTCAGTTCAAAAGTGTTCCAGAGAGTCAGCACAAAGAAAGGGAGTTTATAAACAGGATGAGATTGTCGATGGAAGCACATGAGCTTCTTGAAGGGACAATGGGAGTAAGTCAACTTGAGTCATATACTGAAGTTGAGTTGAGATATTTGTGTCCATTGATTACTGAGGGAGCAGCTGAAGTGCATCAGCAACTACAAGAATTAGCAGATAAATATAAAATAGATCTTACGAAAATGAAATGCCTAAAAAGAAGTTATGAATTAAATTTTGAAGCTGAAGATTTTGAACACATAAGGTCTGCAGGGATGAAAACACATCTTAAAGAGTTACATGAGAAAGTACAAATTTGGAGAGCATTAGAAAAATGGGAAGGCAGATGGGTTAAGAAAAGAGAAACGCAAAGGAAACATTAAGATACTCCGCCTGTACATGTATCCCAAAATAAAGAGCCAGTAAATGTCTTACCAATGAGAGAGATTCCAGGAGGGAATTTTGTGCATGTCCCTTGGAGCAGAAGTGACATTTTGTCATTTCCAAATGACTACCCGAGGTTGAGAGAGAAACCAGTGGAGTGGTACCAGCAAACAGGTAGGTTTGTGAAACTTGGGAAATGCCTGTGGGAGGATTTGAACACTCTTTTGGAAATAGTTGTTCCAGCAGATTTGTGGATCGAGTATAAGAGGAGTGTAGATTGGCCAACAAGTGAGCCGCCGAGAGATCCATCAACAAGTGCACCATCTCCTGAAATTCTGCAATATTACTATAAAGTCATTGAGTTCCTGAAGGCGAGAATTTCACCAAAAAACATTGATAGGCAACGCATAGATAGAACAGCTCAAGAAGCGAAAGAATTGATTCATTCATAATATGAGAGGTTGTTAAAAGCATTTAAACATTACAGTGGCACAGAAATAATTGAGCCGAAGGACATGATTCCTTTTGTGTTAAGGTTTGTTGAAGGACTCAGACCAGAAATTAGTCAAATGATTAAGAGTCATTTGATTTGTTGGCAAGCAACGTTGATTGATGAGGTGTTGCAGTATGTGAAATTCTGTAGTGATGAGAGTGATTTGAAACAGAAAAAGTTGAAGGAAAAGGCAATGGTGATGGAGATTAAGGCTGCACAAACAAGGATTCAAGGACGTTTTCAGCCTCAGCAACAGCAGGGAAATGGCATGTTTCAGAATCAAGGTACATTTCAGAATCAAGGCAGACGTAGAGGACGTGGACGAATGTCGATGGGAAGTGTCAATCGAGGTGTAGATTTGAATTCTGTGATGATGCAAGGAGGCCAAAAGGAAAAATAATGCTACCTTGTCATGTTTGCAGTCGAATCAGGCATTGGAAAAGGCAGTGTCTAATGTTAAATCAAGGAGGTATTGCCCAACAGATGAATGGTGTCAATGCTTTTCAGAAGATGAGAGGACCAAGAATGAGAGGTCAAATTCCAAATTTCCACAATAATGTAAATCCGATGCAGGGTTTCCAACCCTTACAACCCATGCAGCCTATGCAAGTTGTGCAACCGCAGGAACAACAAGTACAATTACCCCAATTGCACCAAATGCAGCCACATGTGCAGATGGTGCCTGCATAGCAAATTCAAGTGCCTGGACAATTTCATGTACAACAGTCTCCTATGGGTCAGCAACAGGTGATGCTTTCTCAGGTGGTCACAAGTCAAAAATTGAATCAGAGTAATAATGCAGTATACCAATTTGCTCTACACAGTGAGAATGGAATAAACTATACCTGCAATAGCAATACACTGACCTGGTCAGTGAACTGCTCTGCCTCCCGTAGCTCCACCTTTTAAGTAGAGCCCTTGTTCCTCTGAACTCATGACCCCTGTCAGGATTTCGAGACCCTCCTCCACTCACTGGCTCTCTCTCTCACTCTCCCCCTTTCTCTCTCCCCTGCCGCTACCGCCCCTGCGGCCCCGCCCTCCTCCTCTCTCTCACGCTGCACTCCTGCCGCTGATGTCCCCACGGCCTGCCCCCTTTTTTTGGGCCATTTTTCCCCCGCTCCCGCCTCGCAGCTGTCCTCTCCTTCGCCCCCATCCTACTTAATGGCTGCCACGCAGCTGGCACACCGAGGTGCACCAAAGGCATGCCCGTCTGCACCTGTCCACGCCCAGTGCCGAAACCCCTGGCTCTCGCCCCACCACTGCCACTACACCGGCCTTTGCTACGACGCCACCACCCTCTACGCCCTCAACACCGGCCGCTCACCCACCTGTCATCAAGCCAACCCACAGCTCACCCGCGAACCCTTCTCCTGCCAGAACTGCACCTTCACCAGCCTCCACACCAATGACCCACCCACCAAGGCAGGAGGCAACCATCTCAGATGCATCCTACTCAACACCTGCTCCATCCACAAACACGCTGTCGAACTTTGGAATCTACTCGACTCAGCTTCCCCAGACGTCGCCATCCTGACCGAGACCTGGATGAACCCCTCCTCAGTGCCCGACATCACCATAGCCATCCCGGACGGCTACAAGATCACCTGCAAGGTCCGCTCCAGCAAACCAGGTGGAGGCATCGCCAGCGTCCACAAGAACACCCTCAGGATCATGACCAGCACCGAAGACACCCTCGGAACCGCCAACCACCTGCACTTCCAGATCCATACCGACCCAAACACCACCCTCAGAGGGACCCTCGTTTACAGACCCCCCCCCGCCCGACTCACCGACGTCATCAGCACGCACACTCTTGTATACACAGACTACATACTCCTTGGGGACATGAACTTCCACCTTGCGAACACCAACAATAACAACTCTACCACCCTGCTTGACAACCTCTCCAACCTCGGCCTCAAACAGCTTGTCACGACACCCGCCCACTCCGCAGGACACACGCTCAACCCCATATTCTCCGCCAGCAAACACATCTCCTTCAGCCACACCAGCGAACTCCACTGGACCGACCACCACTGCATCCACTTCTCCTCTGAGAAACCCACAACACACAATCACCCGCCATGGATTCCCCACCGCAGATGGAACAAGGGTCCAGATGTATCAAGCTCCCGGTGTGCATTTCTCAAATAGCAAATTTTAAGAAATCGTTATTTTAGAAATACAAAAATTGTGAGTCGGTAATAGCGATTTCTTAAAATTCGCAATCACTATTTGCAAGTTGCAAATGCTGAATCACAAAAAAATAGCGAATATGTATGTTCAAATCGCAAATTGCAAACACAGCAACCCGGAACAGCATGATGACATCACAACCAGGAAGTGAGTTAGCCCATGCTGTTTCCAGAAGCCCCACCCACAGGAGCAGGCATGGAGACCCAGCCAAGCAGGATCGTGGCTACTGATGGGAATGTGAAGGAGAAAGAAGACAGGTAGCGCAAGCTCAATTTCAGTGAGCAGGAATTGGAGGTGCTCACTGAGGAGTTTGTCAGGAACAACGACAAACTCTTTGGGAAAAACTCACTACAGGTACCTGAAAGTGAGAAGAGGAAACTGTGGTCAGACAACCAGACCAAAATATGCCCAGTGGGTGTTGCGCCGAGTTCCGTCGAGGAGATACGCAAGCACTGGTACGACTTGCATTCACCTGTAAAAGAGAGGGTAGCCAGCAGGCTAAAGGAGGCAAGGAGCACCGGAAGAGGACCACCCACCTAGACACTGGCCCTCATGATGAACTTGACAGGAAAACCCGACGAGTTTGGCGCTGGCGGTCAACAAAAGACTGCCAGCGTGCAGAAGACCCTGCCGGGCAGATTATGTACATTCAACTGGGCCAGCGGCCGGAAACAGTGTTTCCGCCAGCAGGCCCAGCTGAATGCAGGACCTTTACATTGAGGCCGGCTCCACATGGAGCAGGCGCAATGTAGCAGTGCGGCGGGTGCAGCAGCACCCGTCGGGCATGTCACTGCCAGTAAATCGGGCAGTAACATGCGTGATGGGGCTGTGCACCGGGGCCCTGACCGGGCCATGCCAAGTGCATAGGCAGTGCAGGGGGCCCTGAGGCACCCATTCCACCAGCCTTTCCCTGGCGAGGTAAACCGCCAGGAACAGGGTGGTGGAACCAAGAACATTATACAGCGCTGCCCTGTCGGATATGTAACTCTGCCATTGCTAGGCTGCCTGGCGGTGGAAGCCTGGAGGCGGCAGAGTTATACAATTGGCAGTTCTGCCACGAATACTATATGGTGGTCTGGGCCGCCAAGCCGGTGGCGGTAATTATTGCCACCGCCGGCATGGCGGCCCAGACAGGCATGCTCATAATAAGGGCCACTGTCCACACCAATGGAAGACATGGTGGAGTCGACACTGCTTCCTGAAGTTGTCTGTGGTGTCACTGACATTGACACCTTTAGGCACACCCAGCACCAGCAAAGGTAAGGGCAGTAATAATGTGTTTCCACATTTGTGCAGGTACAAATGCCCCTTAGAAAATAGCTATTGGCACTATGCAGTGTGATAAGTAGTCCATGCCACATCTTACATAACACAACAATGCCTTATGGGAGTAGTAGTCCACACCCCTAAAGTGCAAATACCACATAAATAGCAAGATGATGTTAAATCAAATAGAGAAACAACAAAAAAGACTCTTAGAGATACTATGCCAGTGTAAATTTTATACTATTACGCAACTATTTGACTACTATTCAAAAATGACATGCTGCACATCGTTGTTGCAGATGTTCCGGACCCGATGCAGCAGAAGGTGGAAATGTGGGGGATATCGAAACTCACCTACAGTCCGACTCAAACACCAGTGAGTCCTTCATACATGCACCAACCAGACGCAGGGCAAGAGTGCAAGCTCTCCCTGAGTATAATCTAGACTCTGATGAAATGCCGGATGAAGAACCCACACTACCCCCAGAGGCTAGAAGCACAGACAGACAGCAGTCCCTGCCCAGCATCAGTCCACTCCCCTCAGGAGGTGTCGCAAAGCAGGCAGACAGGAAGGTGAGGGCCCATCACTCTTTGGTGGCCTTGAGGCTTCCATGCTGAAAGTGCAGCGCCTGCAATGTAAACACATGAGCTCAATGCACAGGCAGTTGGTGTCAATCGATCAAAACATGGGCACAATGCACAGGCAGTTTGAGTCTCACAATGGAAACATGGGATCAATGCACAAGCAGGTGGATGCACTCAATGGAAACATGGGAGCAATAAATAAGCAGTTCGAGTCTGTCAATGAAATCATGGGAGTAATGCACAAGCAATTCGAGTCTCTTAATGAAAACAATTGCAAGCTGCATGGGGGACAGCAAACAGCAGCAGAAAATGCAAAGGAGATGACAAACGCCATTAGGGAACTCTGCACTGTGAGGCAGGAGCATGTCAGCCACCATAGATGCCATCACCAATTGATGGACAGGTTGGATGGGTTCTGCAGATCTGTCAATTGGCTCACTACCACAACCGCCTTGGTATCAAGACGTGCTGTGGACATACAAGTGGAGATGGCACATTGCATTTGGGACATTTATCAAGGATTGGTGCAAATAACCAATGTTTTGGAGACAATGCAGACAGCCCGGAGTGCTACAAACAGCAAACTTGGTGGTTCGGAAAGTGAGTAGCTCTCTAGCCTCAGCCGTCTCACAGCCCCTGTGATGGATCCTAGGTGTCACAGTACCAGACACAGTACTGTCTTTGAACCCGCTACAAGAGGTGCCATTGAGGCCACTGAGCACTCAAGTGGAGTGTGTGAACGTAGGAAGTAATGTTGAGGGGTACAGGGGACTTGCATAACATGTAGTAAAGCAGTTATAATATGATGCTGATAATGTGACACTGTTACTCGCAACTGTTTGTGAATGGTGCATAGCTATGTATTAATCACACATACATTACCTGAAGTCAAGGCAATTAAAATGCTACCTACAGCAATACATAAAATAAACGTGGTATTGTCATTACTTACATCAGAAATAGTTGTGCGTGATTTCAGCACGTCTTTGTCTGCCCTCTGCTGCACTGCTTCTTCTGCTGGGTGAAGGGGTGGCAAGGGATCATCATCCTCATCTGAGTCCGGCTCAGTATGCCCCTGGTTGTTGCAATGTTGTGCAACATGACACAGGTAGCCATGATTTTGCATGTTGTTTCAGGGCTGTATTGTAAAGCACCACCACTCTTGTGTAGGCATCTAAAGTGGCTCTTCAGCAGGCCAAAGGTCCTCTCTACAACGCTGTGGGTTGTCCTGTGAGCAGCATTATACCTCCTTTTGGCTGGCATTGCAGGAAGCAGATAGGGCATCAGTATGAATGACCACACGGCATAGGCACTGTCTCATCAAATGACAGGGGAGAAAAATGAGTAATTGTTATCCGTGACATCACATATACATCAAGGCGACATTGCCAACTATAGCATTACCAAGTAGGTATCCTTCGCCAAACTCCACAGCAAGTAGTCTTGTGTACATTCCACTGTGCCGAAAGATGTAGAAGTCATGTGTGCTACCTGTGTATCTGGCCACGAGATCCATTATAATGTTGGAGGCATTGCTAAATACTTGTATGTTCATGGAATGTGTACTTTTATGGTTTGATAAACATACTCTGTGCCCGATGGTAGACAGATAGCTACATGTGGCCCATTGATGGCACCTATTACATGTGGGAATTGGGCAATCTGGTAGAAATCGAATTTTGTCTGTAGTAATTCCTGTGGGGTGTCGGGGGATCTTATGTGCTGTTGAATTTTTCTCAGCATGACATTGAGAAATTCATTGAAAAATCATGAGAGAGCACTCTGTGAGACCCCTCCAGCTGCTGCTATGACCCCTTGATAGCTCCCTGAGGCTAATAGGTGCAGGGAGCATAATACCTGCACATGGGTTTGTATGCTATAGGTCCTGTGTGTGTTTTGCTGCAGTAGGGGTTGTAGATCAGCTATCATGTCAAGTATCATGGTTGAGCTTAACCTGTACTTATCATATATATCCTCCTCTGTCTGGTCAAAAAGGGTAATGCAAACTCAAAAAATGCACTCCTGTGTCCTCCTCCCTCTCTTCAAACCTGCCAGGATCCTCATCCTCCTCTCCATCACGGAGAGTGCAGCCATTGTGGAAAAGAGGCTGAGTCATTCTGGGCCTCTTTACATAGGTTCCACGTGTTTACCACTTGATTTCACTTCATGTTATATTGCACGTGCAAAAGGCCATTCTGCGAATATTCACTATTTGCGATTTGTTGATGCATTGCATTGCGAGACAGCATTTGCGAATCGCACAATTCAGAACGCATTTTGCGAATCGCACAATTCAGAACGCATTTTGCGAATTGCAGGATGCGAATCGCAAAATCAGGTGACTATTTGCGATTCACAGAATGCGACCTGCAAATTCATGTCGCAGTTACAAGGAATCACTATTTTAGCGATTACATATATTTGCACTGCGAATGCCTTTCACACATGGCGAAAGGCGATTTTGCATTTGCAAACAGTGAAATTTACCGATTCGCACCGTTTGCAAATGCAAAATCCTTTGATACATCTGGCTCAAGGTCACTGAAGACCAACTGATCACTACCCTCTCCTGGAACCCACCCATCGACACCACCGACACTGACACAGCAGCCCGCAACCTCAGTCAATGGATCGACGACTGTGCTAACACTCTCGCCACAATCAAAAATCCTTCCAACAGACGCACCAGCAGAAAGGCCATCTGGTTCACTGCCGACCTCCAAGAATCTAAGCAAACATGCCGAAGACTCAAAAAGAAGCGGTGTCAAGATCAGACACTGGACAACCACACAGCCTTTAAGAACACCATCTGCAGACACCACCAACTCATCCAAACCGCCAAGAGAACCGCCTTCAAAGAATGCATCGACAACAATGCACACAGCCACAAGGAGCTCTTCAACATCGTGAAGGAGCTCTCCAACCCAGGCTCCAATGTCAACTCCATCCCGCATCACAAGACCTCTACGACTCCCTAGCCACCTTGTTCCACTGCAAGATCGCAGACATCAACGACAGCTTCAGTACTCAGACCCCCCTTCAACCACCGATACCAGAGACTCACCACCCACCAGCCTCCCGCTCTACTGGACCCACATCAATAGACAACGACACCATCAAAATCATGAACACCATCAAGTCCGGCTCACAATCAGACCCCTGCCCTCACCACATCTTCAACAAAGCAAGCTCCGTCATCGCACCCCAACTCTGGAAGATCATCAACAGCTCCTTCGGTCCACCACCTTCCCGTAGAGCTGGAAACACACCGAGATCAGCACCCTCCTCAAGAAACCGAAGGCGGACCGAAAGGACCTCAAGAACTTCCGGCCCATCTCCCTGCTCCCCTTCCTGGCTAAAGTCATAGAGAAAATTGTCAACAAACAACTGACCCATTTCCTCGAGGAAAACAACACTCTGGACCCATCCCAATCCGGATTCCGCAGCAACCACAGCACCAAAATTTCCCTCATCGCCACCACCGACGACATCAGAACCATACTGGACAATGGGGAAACCGCAGCCCTCCTCCTCCTGGACCTCTCAGCTGCGTTCGACACCGTCTGCCACCACTCCCCATGCACGCACCTCAGCGACGCAGGAATCCATGACAGAGCCCTAGACTGGATCACCTCCTTTCGCACGAGAAGAACTCGGAGAGTCCGCCTCCCTCAATTCCGCTTTGAAGCCACCAAAATCACCTGCGGCGTACCCCAGGGTTCGTCCCTCAGCCGACCCTCTTCAATGTCTACATGGCTCCGCTCGCTAACATCGCCTGATCTGACAACCTCAACATCATCTCATACGCCAATGACACCCAGCTGATCCTCTCCCTCACCAAGGTCACCGCCAAGACCAACCTCCACAAAGGAATGAAGGCCATCACTGAATGGATGAAGAACAGCTGCCTGAAACTGAATTTCTACAAGACTGAGGTCCTCATCTTCGGCTTCACCCCCTCCACATGAGACAACTCCTGGTGGCCTGCCACACTGGGAACCGCACTGACACCCACCAACCACGCACGCAACCTGGGATTCATCCTGGACTCATCACTATCTATGACCCAGCAAGTCAACGTCATCTCTTCCTGCTTCAACACCCTCTACATGCTTCGGAAGATCTACAAACGGATCCCCACTGATACCAGAAGAACAGTCACCCAAGCCCTCGTCAGCAGCAAACTGGACTACAGTAATGCCCTCTACGCTGGAACCACGGCCAAACTCCAGAAAAGATTGCAACACATCCCGAACGCCTGTGCATGCCTCATCCTGGACATCCCCCGCCACTGCCACATCACAGCCCACCGGAGAGACCTGCATTGGATCCCCATCAAAAAGAGAATCACCTTCAAGCTCCTCACCCACACTCACAAGGCACTGCATAACACTGGACCAGAATACCTCAACAGACGGCTCTCCTTCTACACCCCGACCCAACAGCTTCGCTCCGCCACCCTTGCCCTCGCCACCGTCCCACACATCCACAGAACAACAACCGGCGGCAGATCATTTTTGCACCTCGCCGCCAAGACGTGGAACACCCTTCCCACCCACCTGCATCAGACCAAGGACCTCCTTACCTTCAGGAGACATCTCAAGACATGGCTGTTCGAGCAGTAGCAGCTCCCCCCAGCGCCAGGAGACCCTCATGGGTGAGTGGTGCGTTTTACAAGTTCCCTGATTGATTGATTGATGTATGGCTGTCAGATAGTTCAGATGAGGAACAATGTATGATGGCTGCTTCTTTAGAGGTGGATCAGAAAGGTCCTTATGTGAAGGGAAAAGTGCATGGTCTCAAAGTCTCTTTTCTGGTTTATACTGGATCTACACGCTCAATAGTGAGATCTGCAGAGGTTCCAGATTTGCCTTTGTCAGAGAAGACAGTTCAGATTGTGGGAGTTGCAAATCAATATTTGACGAACCCAATTACAGAACTAGTCTTGGTTAAAATTGGCAATTTTAAAGGTTTGCACAAGTTTGTGATTTGTGATTCAAATCCTGTGTCTCTACTGGGAAGGAATTTATTGTGCAAAACAAGGTTGATTACCTGTTCAAATCAGAGCATTGAAATTCAAACAAACAGTGAGTATGAAGAAAATTCGACACTTAGGCCCTCATTACAACCCTGGCGTTAAATCCCACTTACCACCGTGCAGAAGACCGCCAACATACCGCTGCTGCAGTGGAATTCCCTACAAGTATTACGACCCACAGCCCGGAATCCGCCACAAGACAGACACCCACACAAGTCCGCCAAACCAAAGGTCAGTCATAAACTGGCGATAACAAAACCGACACAGTCACGCCAACAGGAATACGCTCACAGTATCACGACCCACGAATCAACGCGGTAATCCACTGGCGATACACACCGCCGCGCTTAAAATACACACACATATACAAAACACAACCACATTGGACAATTCGAAATACACACACCTGATACACATACACATACCACACACCCAATCCAATATAAAGCACATACTCACATCACCCACAAACCCTTACTACCAGAATTTTGAAAGCACACCACAGAGAGACACTACGTAAAACACCAGCATCCACAGACACACAACACCATCACTTACACAACATCCATGCACCTCAAACAACACACACCAACACACAGCCTCACACATCACAACAGACACCACCTCACACATCACCCACACCACATCATGGCACCTCAACGACACCTCAGGTTTTCTGAGGAGGAGCTCTGGGTCATGGTGGAGGAAATCGTCCGGGTAGAGCCACAGCTATTCAGATCACAGGTGCAGCAGACGCCCATTGCAAGGAAGATGGAGCTATGGTGCAGAATTGACGACAGGGTCAACGCAGTGGGACAGCATCCAAGAACTAGGGATGATATCAGAAAGAGGTGGAACGACCTACGGGGGAAGGTGCGTTCCGTGGTCTCCAGACACCAGATTGCTGTACAGAGGACTGGCAGTGGACCCCCACCTCCTCCCCCACAACTAACAACATGGGAGGAGCAAGTTTGGGCAATACTGCATCCTCAGGGCCTCGCAGGAGTAGCAGGAGGACTGGACTCTGGTATGGCAAATCTTTACTACATTATCCCCCCCGCCCCACCTGCATGCACTCACATATTCCCACCCTTACCCTCACACCCATAATCCCAACAACCCACAGATACCCCACCAACACAACCCACACATCCCAAAACCAAGCCCTGCATGTAACACCAATGCATGGACACCCATCACCCAAGCATGTCCACTACAGAGACTCACTCATGCCCCAAAATCACCAATCACACAAGGACCAAGCCAATAATGCAAGCACTGGAGTAGAGGGTCAACCACCTATTGCACACAATGGCACACACAGATACAATAACTATGCATTTACACCCCAACAGGACCCTTACCCAACGTCACCTGACAGGAGGTGCCAGACATATCCAGTCCCCCCACAGAAGAGGCCCACAGTGATGACAGCAGCTCTGCACAACTGGATCAAGATCACCAGCCCGGCCCATCTGGGACCTCAGGACAGTCGGTTCCCCTGACACTGTCACAAGCCACCACAGAGCCTCCCCCCTCAGGAAACACCAGCACAGCACCCACCCAGCGGGCCCATCCCTCTGTCCCCAGGACACGTCAATCAGCAGTGTGTCCACCACTACAGGGAACCCAGGCAAACCCACCACCCCAAGAAAATCGGGGACCTGGGGGCAGTGGCAGTGGTCACACGGTTCAGGGGACAGAGGCACAGGATAGCAGGGAAACTAGGAGGACTGCTGTTTCGACAGGAAGAGGACAGGCCCAGGGAACCCACTCTCCACGAGGCACTCTCCAACATCATGGGAGCTTACCATCATTCCCAGGAGACGATGGCAACAGTACTGGCCAAGTTTCAGGAGACCCAGCGGCTGCAGGAGGAACACTACCTTGGGATCAGGGAGGACTTGAATTCCATTAACACCACCCTGGTCACCATTGCAGGGGTGCTGTCAGACCTTGTCAACACCAGGAGGGACACAGTGGCACAGCAAGGGGCCCTTGACACTAGCGTGGACGATGAACAGCCCTCCACCTCTGCCGGCGCTAGTGGACAGGAGGCACCACCACAGGAACAACAGGAAACCAGCACCCCACCCCCTGCAGATGGAGAACCACCCCGCAAACGGTCCCTGAGATCCAGGAACAAGACAGAGAATATTGCCAAGACCCCCGCCAGGAAATGAGAACCCCCCTGAATGTCACCCTTCTGTCCCACTATGTCACCCTGTCCATCCTTAAACTGCCATTGCTCCACTTCCTATGCCCCTTTGGACAATGCACCTGTGAAACAAATAGACTGGACTCTGCCATGGACATTCCTCCACCATCACCCCAGCCCATTTTACAACCCCCTCCACTTATTAGCACAGGAATAAACATACTTCAAGCACAAAACAATCTGGAGTCATTCTTTGCTTTCACAAATGTGTAATTGTAATAACTATTGCATATAGCAATGTCAATTTACTTGTTCACATACCAATGTAACACAGCTGTAGGCCAGCAGTAAACATAGCAGAGGGCACAAAGTGGGACCCAGGTCAGTGAAATGGAAAGTCAAAGTGAGAAGTCAGGGTCCATACATTAAATGAAGATGACACACGTATGCTAGTTCCAACAATAGAATGAGATGTGGGAAGCAGTGGCATCTTCTTACCTGTGTCTCACTGGAAGTATTGCATGATGATGTTCTTTCGGTGGTCGATATCCACTTCTTCTGCCTCCTCTTCTTCACTGTCCACAGGCTCCACAGCTGCCACAAGACCAACATCTGGCCCATCCTCCTGCAGAAAACCTGACGTCGCAAAGCCAGGTTGTGCAACATACAGCAGGCCACGATTATCTGGCACATCTTCTTCGGTGAGTAGTATAGGGAGCCACCTGTCAGATGGAGGCACCATGTGCCTCATGGTAGCGTTCCTCTGCCCTTGTCCTGGGATTCCTCATTGGGGTCAGTAGCCATGACAGGTTGGAGTAACCAGAGTCACCTGCAAATGTCGAGAGACAACTGTTAGACACACACTAACCCTTAGGGACAGCCCCATACCCAGACACCTATGTCAACTGTATTGGGACCTTGGCCTCACCTATTAGCCACACACGGTGCCTCTGGAGTTGACCCATCACATAAGGGATGCTGCTATTCCTCAAAATGTAAGCGTCATGCACAGAGCCAGGATACTTGGCATTCACATGGGAGATGTACTGGTCTGCCAAACTCACCATCTGCACATTCATAGAATGGTAGCTCTTTCGGTTTCCTTACACCTGCAAGTGCTGCTGTGACCTCAGTTGGGAAGCGACGATGGCTCATGTGTCTGGGGAAAGGCCCCCTGCCTTCACTTCGGAGGAGTAGGAGAAACTAGTGGAAGGGGTCCTCCCCCAGTACACGCAACTGAACGGTCCTCCAGACAAACAGGTGAGTACACTGTGAGCATGCTGCATGGGCAATGCCTGTTTTGAGTAGTGTGGATGGAAGGACAATGGGGTGCTGAGGGCTGCATGTGCGGATGGTGAGTGTATGTGCGTCAGGGCAAGGGTGGGAACTGGGGGGCAATGAGTATGACGGTCTGGACGGGTAAGTAATTTCCTTTCCCCCTGAATCATTCCTCTAGGTCAGTGCCCACCAGAAGAAGGATATTTGGCGTGCCATCGCCAAGGACATCCGGACCCTGGGGGTCTACCACAGACGGAGCACCCACTGCTGTAAAAGATGGGAGGACCTGCGCCGCTGGAGCAAGAAGATGACGGAGGCCCGGCTGGGGATGGCCTCCCAACGTGGTAGGGGTGCACGTCGCACCATGACCCCCCTGATGTTCCGGATCCTGGTGATGGCCTATCCGGAGTTGGATGGGCGCTTGAGGGCGTCACAGCAGCCACAAGGGGGTGAGTACACTCTCATTCAGCTGACTCTGCGCCCATAACGAGTTGTCTGGTTGGGGGAGGTGGGCAGTGGGTTCCCTTAGGCCAGGGCGAAGTTGGTAGGCAGGGTCCCTTGTGAGGCAGGCTATGTGGCACCCCAACCCCACCAGTGGTAAGAGCCATCTACACGTAGTCAGGCTCCTGTGACTTCCAGGTGTCCAGCAATTGGTCTTAGGCCTCGTACCCCATGGTCAGCTGAAATTTCTAAGAACTGTTAGTGCATGGCGTAGTGCAGAGGGCTGCTCCCTGTGTGTTGTGTCCGCCAACGGTAGTGGTGTTGCATGCACTGAACATGTCTTTCTTCTGTCTTTCCCTCACCTTTTTGTGGTCTCCCTGTTCATGTGTCCAATAGCATCATCAGGCGGAGGAGCATTGGCACAGAAGCAGGAGGGAGCTGCAACCCACTTGGCCCCGGAGGGCGAAACAATGGAGCCTGAAGCCACCAGTGGGACGGAGGGAGAGGGGAGCTCCACGGCGGGAACAGGAGCAGACAGCAGTGACAGCGACACCTCCTCTGATGGGAGCTCCCTTGCGGTGGCGGGGTACCTCTGTGCCCAACACATCAACAGGTACAGCCACCACCCCCCCTACCAGCACCGCCCTACCAGCAGGCCCTCAGCGTGTTTCACGTGCCTGCTCACCCAGGAGGGTGGGCATCTCCTTTGCCCCGGCAACTCAGGCCCTGCCCGAGTCAGCCCTGCTGCCCTCAGTGAGGAGGCTATTGACCTCCTCAGATCCCTCACTGTTGGGCAATCTACCATTGTGAATGCCATCTAGGGTGTAGAGAGGTATTTGCAACAAACAAATGCATACCTGGAGGGCATTCATTCTGGGCAGGCAGCCCAACAGATCTGGTCTCAGCACTGATGGCAGCCATTGTCCCTGTGTCCATCCTCCCCCCTCCAACTTCCTCCACCCAGACCCAATCCCCTGTACCTCAGTCTATCCTGAGCACACCATCAGACCAGCATGCACACTCATCAACACACAAGAGTGGCTCAGGCAAACATAAGCACCACACATCCCACAGGCACTCACACAAGCACCATCCCCATGCAGACACAGCAACATCCAATGCCTCCACTGTGTCCCCCTCCTCCACGTTCTCCTCCTCCCTCCTTGTCTCGTCTCCACTCACACCTGCATGCACTACATCCTCAGCCACTGCCTCCATCACCAGCACGCCCATCACCACACACCGCTCACGTGCACGCACCACCCCCACTACCATTCACACATCCCCAGTGTCCTCTCCCAGTGTGTCTGTGAGCCCTCCTCCCAAAGTACACAAACGCAGGCACACACCCACCCAACAGCCATCCACCTCACAACAGCCTCTGGCCCATGCACCTTCACCCAAATTCAGCAGACGTACACCTCCTACAACCACTACCTCTACCTCCACTCCCAAACCCCCTCCATCTTCCCGTCCCAGTGTGTCTAAAAATCTCTTCCTGGCTAACATTGACCTCTTCCCTACACCTCCCCCAGTCCTTCCCCTAGGGCCAGGCTTTCCAGGTCCCAGCCCAGCACCTCAGCCACCAAATCCCCTGGCGCAGTGGTGCCAGCAACTGCGGGGTCATCGAGTGCGCCACACATCAGGGCTGCCAGTGTGCCACGTAGTGAGGGCAAGGACATTCTGCCACCTGCCAAGGTGAAAAAGGTGCCCACATCCCAGAGGGAGAAGCCGAAAGTACCTGCCACCAAGGGCTCAGCAAAAACCAAAGGGGATAGTGGGAAGACAACTGTGGAACCATCAAAGCTGGGGAAGAGCCAAAAGCTGAATAGTAGGTCGGGAGAGTGCATGGTGGCACCGACTGAGGGACCAGTGTCACACTTTCTGTCCACGACCACGCCAACCTGTACGGCGGTGAACACCGCTAGCTGCTCCGCCACCACAACCGCCACCTGCACGCCACCTGCACCGCCCCGGCACATCTACAGCCTCAGCGACAGTCCCCAGCATCTTCCTCAGTGGGCAGCCGTCCGAGGTTGCAGGAAACGTCCTGCTGTGTCCCTCTGCAGGTGCTGACCCATGCACCGCCGCCAGCACCGCCGAAAGCACTGCTGCAACAGACACCGCCGTAAGCACCGCCGCGACAGACACCGCCTAAAGCAACGCCACGACAGACACCGCTGCAAGCACTGCCACCTGCACCGCCCCCGGAACGTCTACAGCCTCAGCGACAGCCCCCAGCCTCTTCCCCAGTGGGCAGCCGTTCGAGCATGCAGGAAACGTCCTGCTTTGTCCCTCTGCAGGTGCTGACCCATGCACCGCCGGCAGCACCGCCGCCAGCACCGCCGTAAGCTCCGCCTCAACAGACACCGCCGCAAGCAACACCACCGGCCCGGCGGCGTCCTTGGACACAGGCACCACCGCTGACATGGCTACCATCCCCAGTGGTCAGTCGTCTGAGGCTGGAGGAGAGTTCCTGGACCCTGGGCAGCTTCCATGAGGCATTTCTTCTATCAGTGTTTACACCTGCAGGTGGGGTATGTCGCTGCCTCCATGGCGTATCATGCTACCTGAACCTCGCAAATCTCGTAGCACACACACCCAGGTGAGGGAATTGTACCGGCCACACTGCACGTGGAGCACTCTGGGCACCATGTCCCTCCCAGAACCAGTGGACAGATACATCCACTACCTCAGTCCTTGGCAGGATGAAGCACTCTGGGCACCAGGCCCCCTCCAGAATCAGTGGAGTGATACATCCACTACCTCAGTCCTTGGCAGGATGAAGCACTCTGGGCACCAGGCCCCCTCCAGAACCAGTGGAGAAAGACATCCACTTGAGAGACTGTGGCTTTACACTCCCCAGGATAAAGCAGTGGGCAACCGACCCACAGGAGAGACTTGAGAGTCTGTGGCTTTGCACTCCCCAGGACACATCAATGGGCATGGAGCCCCCTCGTGCAGCAGTGGCGTTGTGCGTTCATCAGGCTGAGGTGCCCCCCTCCCCATCCCCCTGAGGTGCCTGTATATTTTCAATCTGATGCCCTAGTGGTGTTCTCTCCGTTTCCAGTCAGGTATCATGTGTGGGCCTTGCCCATGCATTTTGGGCCCAGTGGCCCACGGACTATGATTAGTACACTATCCGAACTTGTGTAGTTGGTGTACATATTTGTATATACTGAATTTTGACTTTTGACTAATGGATTTTTAATTATTACAATGGTTACAATCATTTCCTTTTGTCCTTGCATTCTTCCAGGGGGTGGGATGTGTATATGTAATGTTGCTGTATGTATTTGTGTGTATGTTGTTGTGTGTGAGGGTGGGGGTGTTGCGTGTTGCGTGTGTGTGTCACTCTCTTTCCTCCCCCCTCCCCTGTGTTGTAGGTGCAGTACTCACCGTGGTCCCCGCCGCCGCCGTTTGTACTCCTGGTAGAAGAGGAGGTAAACCAACATGGGCAGTACGTGTAGTTCGGGCTCCATGGCGTCCTGGTTCCTCGTTGGGTGTCGAGAGGTGAGTGTTTTCCTTTCTGTGTACTGTTTCCGCAGTGCTTTTGATAGTGTTTGTTCCACCCCGGAAAAGGTGGCGGATAGGCCTCTTGTAATACTGTGGGTGGTACTTTGTTTCTCGCCTGTCTGTTGGCGGTGTCCGCTGTGCTGTTTGTATCTACCGCCGTGGCGGTCGGAATGTTAAAGTGGCTGTCTATGTGTGCGGTTTCCGCCACAGTCGTAATCCCATTTTTTTTCCGCCGGCCTTTTTGCTGTATTACCACCACTTTAACACCGACCGCCAGGGCTGTAATGAGGGCCTTACTGTCAGCAGTGCGTCAGTGTCTGAAGAATTTCCTTTGATTAGTTTCGATGAACCAGTGATTGAGGAAGCTCCTTTGATTAGTTTCTTTTCAGTTTTTGAAGTGAAAGATCTTCCTGTTAATTTGCAAAAGACTGTTAAGTCTTAAGTTTGGGATATTTCTTTAAAGAATATCAGGTTGATTAAAGGAGTAGAACCAGACAGAGTTGCAGGGAAGCCCAATGTAGTTTTTTCCTCAGATTCTACAATATTCAATGACAATTGAAGCATTCGAAGGTGTGAAACCCTTAATAGAACAGTTCGTGGAGTAAGGAATTTTGAAAGAGGTGTTGGAGAGCCCATGTAATTCACCATTAATGGGTTTTCGAAAACCATGTGGGACAATTAATCTTGTGCAGGATCTGAGAAAAATAAAATATAGTGATAAAGTGCTGCCTAATTGTACCAGATCCAGCTGTTATTATGTTTCAGATCCCATGCGATGCTGAATGGTTTACTGTGATAGATCTATGTCAAGCATTCTTTTCTGTGCCTCTACATGAGGACAGCAGGTATCTCTTTTGTTTTAAATTTCTGAACAAGCTCTTCTGTTGGTGTAGAATTCCACAAGGGTTCTCAGAGTCACGATCTTGAAAAGGAATTTGGAATCATTAGTGATGCCTTACCAGTCAACGTTAGTGCAATACATTGATGATTTATTAATTGCATCCAAGGCAATAGAAGAGTGTAAATATGATACGATTGCTTTGTTGAATTTCCTGGGAGACAATCGACATAAAGGCCCTCATGACCATGGCAGTAAATCCCGCTTACTGCCACTCTGTTGGCTGCCAACATACCACCGCGGTGGCGGATATCCGTTCACCATATTATGACACACACACACCAATCCGACAGAATACAGCTGCATACACAAATCCGCCAGACCAAAGGTCAGTGATAAAGTCGTGGTCCCAAAACCCATACCTTTACGCCAACAAAACAACGCCCATCACATTATGACCCATGAATCACACGGTGGACATTCAACGGCGGTAAACCATTGGTGCTACATACCGCCGTGCTCAGAATGGACACCCACACACAAAACAACACAACATTGGCCTATACCAAATACACACACCTGACACTCATACATACACCACACCCACAAACCCACACCAATATAAAACACACACCCACATTACTAAGAACCCCTTACTAACACCAATTGCCACCAGGAGACTGAGAAGAAGAGCACAGAGACAACTAGACACACACACCACTTACACCCATACACCCCTCATGCATTCCACATCACACACCCCACCACATTACCCAACACACCCTCACCAACACACATCACACAACACCCATGGCACCACAAAGGCACCCCTGATTCACTGAGGAGGAGTAAAGGGTCATGTTGGAGGAAATTGTAAGGGTAGAGCCACAGCTCTTTGGAGCACAGTTACAGCAGATCTCCATTGCAACCAAGATGGAGCTATGGCAGAGAATCGTGGACAGGGTCAACGCGCTGGGACAGCACCCAAGAACAAGGGACAACATCAGGAAGAACGACCTACGGGGAAGGTATGTTCCATAGCAGCAAGGCACCAGCTCGCCATACAGAGGACTGGCGGTGGACCCCCACCTCCTTCCCCACAGCTCACAGCATGGGAAGAGCAAGTACTGGCAGTACTGCATCCTGAGGGACTTGCTAGAGTAGCCAGATGACTGCACACTGGTCAATATTTACTACCTGTCACCCCCCCAATACCTGCATGCCATCTCACAACCACACCCTCACTCCCATCACTCCACTCCGTCCCACACACTGCACCTACACATCTCACTAACCCCAATGCCAAGCCCTGCATGCCATACCAATGCATGGACACTCCTCTCAGCCCTGCATGTACACCCATCACTAAAGTATGCACAGCATAAGGAAACTAACAATCCCACAATACATCACCATACACAAGATAAGTCTGGCAGGGCAACACCAACCATAGAGGGGAAGCTAGGGAAGTTCAAATGTCATACACTTGAAGCATAATACATCACTAACATCCTCACAGGTACCCCAGCCAAAGTCAGAGGAGAGGAGGTGCCACCATTATCCAGTCCCCCAACAGAAGAGGGCCCCCAGTGATTACAGTAACTCTGGACTTCTGGATCTTGATGACCTACCTGGCCCATCAGGGACCACTGGAAAGCCGGTCACCAAAGCCCATTCAAAGACCACCACAGAGCCTTCCCCATCAGGAACCAACACCACAGCACGCAACCAGCGTACCCAAACCTCTGTCCCCAGGACACATCAATCAGCAGTGTGCCCATCTGTATAGGGACCCCAAGCCCCACTCATACCCAAGACAATCAGGAACCTGGGGTCAGTGGCAGTGGGCACACCGTTCAGGGGACAGGGGCATAGGCCAACAGGGAAACTGGGAGGACTGCTGTGTGCCAGAGCGAGGACAGGAGCAGGGAACCGACTCTCCAGGAGGAACTCTCCGAGATCCTGGGAGCCTACCAACATTCCCAAGATACGATGGGCTAGATCCTAGACAACGTGCAGGAAAACAGGTAGCTGCAGGAGGGACAGTATCAGGGGATCAGCGAGGATCTGCAGGACATTAACAACACCCTGATCTCCATAGCAGGGGTGCTGGCAGACATAGCCAACATCATGAGGGGGCCAACAGCACATCAGCGGGCCTCTACCACTAGCAAGTAAACTGAACAGCCCTCCACTTCCACTGCTGTTAGTGGCCAGGAGGCCCCGCCACAGGACCCACAGGCCACTAGTGCCCCTCCCCCTGCAGAAGGTGAACCACCCCACAAACGTTCCCTGTGACCCAGACAGAAGCCAGAGACACTTGCCAAGACCACCACCAGGAAATGAGACTCTCCTGATTGTCCCCCTTGTGTCCCACTCAGTCACCTTGTCCACCTTGAACTGCCAATGCTCCCCTTCCTTTGGGCCCTTGGACACTGCACCCGTGCTACAAACAGACTGCAACAATACCCTGGACTTTCCTCCATCATCACCCCATTCCATTGCATTTTCCCCTCTATTTCTTAGCACTACAATAAACACCCTTGGAACAAACTTGACTATTAGTCTTTCGTGTATTGAAAATATGTAATGATGGAAACAGCTACATCCATTGCAAATGAACTGTACATAGTGGGAGCATAGAATGAATGACCTGTAGCTGGCTGTAGTGATCACATCAGGACATTGTTGTCATATCACCAACATCTGTAAAATGATAATCCATAGGTGACAGAAAGTAGAGATAACAAGTGGGTAATTCCAGCATGCCACTGCCACACAGAATACACCAATAGTCAGAGAAATGTGAAGTTGCACTGTCTCACCTGTGTGTCATCGGAAGTACTGACGGATAACTGATGTTCTGTTGTTCACGTCCTCATCCCCTGCCCTCATACTCAGGGTTCACTGCTGCCACAGAGGCATCTCCAGCCACCTCCTCCTGCAGAAAAGGCACACGTCATCTGAGGGCCGGGTTGTGCAACATGCAGCATGCCACTACTGTCTGTCAGACTTTCTCGGGTGAGAAGTATAGGGATCCACCTCTCAGATGGAGGAATCTGAACCTGGCCTTCAGGGGGCCGAAGGCCCTTTCAATGGTCCTTCTGGTTCGTCCAGGTGCCTCATCATAACGTTCTTCAGCCTTGTCCTGGCATCCCTCACAGGGGTCAGCAGCCACGATAGGTTTGGGTAGCCAGAGTCACCTGCAGGCACTGAGGGACAACATTTAGCCACACACTATCCTTTTATATTAATATCAGAGGCATACACTAACATACACCTGGTGCAGACCAAGGCTCATCTATAAGCCGCACCCTGTGCCTCTGTAGTTGGCCCATCACATTTGGGATACTACTGTTCCTCAGGACAAAGGCATCAAGCACCGACCCAGGATATTCAGCATTGACGTGGGCGATGTACTGGTCCGCCAGGCACACCATCTGCACATTCATGGAGAGGAAACTTTTATGATTCCTTTACACCTGTTCATTCTGGCAGAGGAGGGGGGCAAACGCAATATGTTTCACGTCAATCGCACCACTAATATTGGGGATATGTCCCATTGCATATAATCTGACCTTCACTGTGGCCAAATCTTCCACCTGGAGGAAAGCTATGTAGCTGCACATGTGTTTTATCAGGGCAGACAACACTCTTGCCAGCACGATTGAGAACATTGGCTGTGACATTCCTGCTGCGGAGCCCACTGTCACTTGGAACGAACCAGTTGCCAGGAAATGGAGCACTGATAGAACTTGCACAAGAGGGGAGATCCCAGTAGGATGGCTGATAGCTGATATCAGGCCAGGCTCCAACTGGGCACACAGCTCTGTGATTGTGGCCCTGTCCAATCTATAGGTGAGGATAATGTGCCTGACCTCCAATGTAGCCAAGTCCACCAGGGGTCTGTACACGGAAGTATGTCTTCATCTCCTATTCATCCGCAGGTATCTAAGGGACACAAGAGTGAGTAGGCTGTCACAATTTGAACACGCAACTTCAGTATACTTGGTGCATTTATGTTATGGGACAGTGGTAATGGTGAGGTATGTGCTAATCTAGGCTGTGATGCAGCAATTATCAATAGGCCTGTTCACTCCCCCTGAAATGGCGACCGCCTGTCCTGTGTGGAGGGACAGGTGGAAGTGAGGTAATTTAGATGACGTTGGGTGTTATGACGGTAGGTGGTCGTAAACCACTGTGCAATTCCTCATTGGATAATAATGGGCCCTATGGAGTACAGTGCCCAATGGAGATTTACACCGGCAGTGATGGTGTACACCACTGCGGACATGACCACCATTTTCTAAATCATTCCTCACTTGTTTCCTGACCTTCAACACAAGAACCTCTACACTGCATGTGCTGCTGTGATCTGTATCTGGTACCTACCATGGCCCGTGTGACCTGGGAAAGGGTCCGCCTTCACTTCAGAAGGAGTTGGAGCGACTAGTGAATGGGGTCCTACCACAGTACGGACTGCTGTATGGGCCCCCAGACCAACAGGTGAGTACACTGTGTGCACAATGCATATGGCATGGATGCATGGAGATGTGTGTGAAGGCATTGTGTAAGGGGGGATAATCTGTTGGTGGTGTGTATGTCATTCGCTGGGCAATGTGTGTGCCAATGGTAATGGAAACGGGTATGGTGGGCCATGTGTGTGACAGCCTGGACTGTTAGTTTAATGGTGTTCTCCTGTCTTTATTGCCCCTGCAGGTCAGCGCCCATCAAAAGAAGGGATTATGGCGTGCCATCGCCAAGGAGGTGCGGACCCTAGTGGTCTATGGCAGGCAGATCATCAACTGTTGGAAACGATGGGAGGAAATGAGACACTGGGCACGGAAGACCGCAGAGGCCCAGCTGGGGATGGCTTGTCAACGAGGAAGGAGTGCCCATCGGACACTGACCTCTCTGATGGCCTGCATACTGGTGGTGGCGTACCCTGAGCTGGATGGGCACTTGAGGGAATCACAGCAGCCACAAGGAGGTGAGTACAGTGGGTATCATTACAAATTTTGGCTGGTGTATCCTTTGTCTCTCTCCCCCCCTTTCTTGTTTTGTCACCCTGTCCTTGTGTGCATTAGCATCATCTGGCAGAGGAGCAGGGGCACTGGTGACAGAGGGAGCAGCATCCCACAGGCCCCTGGAGGCAGAGGGGAGCACCACGGCAGAGACTGGAGGGGACAAACAGACTCTGATACCTCCTCCGATGGGAGCTCCCTGGTGGTGGCGGACACCTCTGTGACCACCCCAGCTGCAGGTACAGCTGCCACTCCCGTACCAGCACCACCCTCCCAGTAGCCCCTAAGCGAGTTTTGCATGCCTGCTTACCCAGGAGGGTGGGCATCTCCTTTGCTCCAGGCACCTCAGGCCCTGCCCCAGTGAGCCCCCTACCCTGAGTGAGGAGGCTATTGACCTTCTGAGATCCATCTCTGTAGGGCAGACAACCATTGTGAATGCCGTCCAGGTGGATTGGCGGCCCAACAGAGATCGATTCAGGCTCTGGCCTCCTCTCTGATGACAGCCAATGTTCCTGTTTCTACCTTCCCCCCTCCAACTACCACTTCCCAGTCCCCTCGACCCCAACCCATCCCAGGCACAAATACAGACGAGCATGCACACAAGGCAACACACAAGAGTGGCACAGGCAAACACAATTACCACACTTTATCCCACATGCACTCACACAAACACCATACAGTTGCAGACACGACAACATCCACTGCCTCCACTGTCACCCCCTCCTCCTCCTTCTCCTCCACCTCCCTCCCAGTCACATCCACACTCACACCTGCATACTCTACATCTACATCCACTATCAGCATCACCACAACAAGCAGAACACACACCTCACTGGCAGACATCTCCACAACAACCATGCACGTGTCCACTGTGTCCTCTCCCACCGTGTCTGTCCCCCCCTCCTAAGGGACACCAATGCAAGCACTCAGACACCCAACAGCCATGCACCTCACATCAGCATACAGCCAATGTACCTGCACCCAAATCCAGCAGATATGCACCTCCAACAACCACTCCCTCATCCTCCACTCCCACAACTCCTCCCTCCTCCAGCTGTGAAGAAGAGGGAAGAGGCCTGCACCAGCTGTGAAGAAGGGGAAGGAGCCTGCACCACCAGGCAGAGAGGGGAAGAGCCCATTCACCGCCGCCAGGAAGGGTAACAGATCTGCGGCCCAGGGAGGAGACGAGGCACTGTACGCCAGCGGAAGCTGTCAGGCTCACACCCGCACCACCACCACCACCAGCTGTTATGGGACCTCCACTGCCAGATGTGGATATGCAGCCATCAGGGAGTGCAGGGGCTGCCCAGGAGGATCCCCAACCACCACCACCACAATGCAGTAATCAGGGAGTGCAGGGGCTGCCCGGGAGGCTCCTTCAACCACCACCACAGTGCAGCCGTCACTGCCAGCAGATGCCATGTTGGCCAACCTCCAGGGGAAGCAGTGCAGGCTGCCCCCTCCAGGACCAGTGGGCAAGTCACCCACTTGAGAGACGGTGGCCTTGCACTCTCCAGGACAGAGCAATGAGCATGTTGCCCCCCTCCACAATCAATGGGTAAGTCACCCACTTCAGAGATTTTCGCCTTGCATTCCTCAGGACAGAGCAATGGGCATGTTGCCCCCTATAGAACCAGTGGGCAAGTCACCCACTTGAAAGACTGTGGCCTTGCACTCCCCAGGAAAGAGCAATGGGCATGTTGCCCCCTCTAGAACCAGTGGACAAGTCTCCCACTTGAGAGACTGTGGCCTTGCATTCCTCAGGACAGAGCAATGGGCATGTTGCCCCCCCTAGAACCAGTGGGCAAGTCACCCACTTGAAAGACTGTGGCCTTGCACTCCCCAGGAAAGAGCAATGGGCATGTTGCCCCCTCTAGAACCAGTGGGCAAGTCTCCCACTTGGGAGACTGTGGTCTTGCAATCCCCAGGACAGAGCAATGGGCATGTTGCCCCCTCCAGAACCAGTGGGCAAGTCACCACTTGAGAGTCTCTGGTCTTGCACTCCCCTGGACAGAGCAATGGGCAAGTTGCCCCCTCCAGAACCAGTGGGCAAGTAACCCACTTGAGAGACTGTGGTCTTGCACTCCCCAGGACAGAACAATGGGCATGTTGCCCCCTCAGGAACCGGTGGGCAAGTCACCCACTTAAAAAGACTGTGGCCTTGCACTCCCAGGACAGGGCAATGGGCATGCTGCCCCCTGCAGAACCAGTGGGCAAGTCACCCACTTGAGAGACTGTGGCCTTGCACTCCTCAGGACAGAGCAATGGGCATGTTGCCCCCTCCAGAACCAGTGGGGACGTTCCTGTATTCGGCTGAAGTGTGCTCCACCCCCGAGGTGCATTCCCACTTGTATAATGATGCCCCTGCAGTGTTCTCTCTGGCTGTATCAGGAAACAGGTTGGGCCTTGGACTGTACCCTGTGGCCTTGTGTGCCCTCTTAACTTTGGACTGGACATTGGCCCTTTATGGACTTTTGTATATATTTGAGTTGTGTGGTGAATTTTGCTATGCTAATACATTGTCGTTACTCCAGCATAATTGTCCGTGTTTTATTATGCTGTGTGTCGTGGGCGATTGGTTTACATGTGCAGTTGGTGGTGTGTATGGTGTGTGTGTGTCGGGTGTGTGATGTGCTTGTGTGTGTCACTCGTTTTCCTACGACCCTCCCTTGTGTGCTAGGTGGCATTACTCACCGTTGTTGTCTTCGTCGGCGTTGGGGTTCCAGGTGGAGCATGACGTAGAAGATAATCGGGAAGACTTGCAGTTCGGGTTCCATGGCGGTGTGGTTCTTCCCTGTTTCTCCAATTGTAAGTCTTTTCACCTCTGAGCTCTGTTTCCGCAAGGCTTTTGTTGGCGTTGGTACTGTCCCGGAAAAGGTGACGGGTTGCAGTGTCATAATACGGTAGGGGGTACTTTGTCTCCCGCCTTGCTGTTGTTGGCTACCGCTGTGGTGACTGTTGTTTCTGCCGTGGCGGTTGGTGTGGTATATTGGCTGTCTATGGGACTTATCACCGCCATGGTCATAATTTGGTGGTACTTATCGCCACTTTATCACTCACTGCCAGGGTCATAATGAGGGCCAAAGTGCCCCCTGCTTAACTGCAGTACTGTCAGGAAGAAGTGAAACATTTGGGTCATCTGACTGAAAAAGGAACTAGGAAAATTTCCAGATAGAGAGTAGCTATAATTTTGCAGATTAAAGTACCAAGTACACAAAAAGATGTGAGGATGTTTTTAGGAATCGCTGATGACTGTCACCAGTCAATCCCAAATTCTTCGGTTCTTTCAAAGCCTGTACAGAAACTGACTCTTAGAGATGTTTCTCATCCTGTATCGATGGATGCATCTTGTATGAAAGCATTTAATGATCTGAAAGAAAGTTTGTGTCAAGCTCTAGCTTTAGGTATGCCTGACTATTCTAAACCTTTCCTACTGTTTTGTCATGAACGTGATGCATGTTCTTTTTCTGTTTTGACTGAGTCATGATGGTGTAAACCGCCCAGGGTCATATTTTTCAGCTACTTTCGATCCGGTCCCAGCAGTCTTACAGGATGTTTGCGGTCTGTAGCAGCAGTTGACCAGAGCCTCGCTCATAGAGAGAGCCTAGTGATGGGCTATCCCCTTACTATTATGGTACCACATTTTATTGAGATTTTCCTCACCCGGTCCAAAAAGCAATATCTGACCAGTTCTAGACTGACCAGATAAGAAACTGCGATCTTTGGGTCTCCAAATGTAAGCATTAAGAGATGTACAGTGTTTAACCCAACAACCTTACTCCCCATTGAGAATGATTTTTCTGACAAATTGGATGATAAACAACATGATCATCTGGAAATTACAGAGTTATGCACAAAACCCAGAGCGGATATTAGAGATACCTGCCTGGAAGAAAATGATAAAATTATCTTTGTTGATGGTTCCTGCCTGAGAGATAATATGGGCACACTAAGAGCAGGCTATGCAGTGTGTATTAACACTGGCATACTGGAAAGATCATGGCTTCAAGGAGTGTTTTATGCACAAGTGTGGAAATTAGTAGTTCTCACTAGAGCCTGCCACATTTCTAATCAAATGATAGTGACAATTCACACAAATAGTCAATATGGATTCGGCATTGTGCATGACTTTGGCCAAATATGGTCACAGAGAGGCTTCTTAACCTTTTCTGGTTCACCAATGAGGAATGGAGAAAGAATTCATGAGTTGTTACAAGCCATTCAAAAGCCCGAAAAGGTTGCTGTGGTGAAATGAAGTGCATATCAGAGATCACAAGATTACGTGTCATTGGGAAATTCATATGCGGATCAAGTCGCAAAGTTTTGCACCTTGAACGGCACATCCTTTAAAGGAAACTGGGAATTGTTGCATGAAAATTATGAAGTCTATACAAATTTTACCATGCAAATTGATGACACTTTGGAAAATTTAAAAGTTCTACAAGATAACTTTCCCAAAGAGGAGCGTAGAAAGTGGATTAAGCTCAAATGTGTACAGCGAAATAATGATGTTTGGGTGACAAGAGAAGAAAGATAGTTCGAACTAATAGTCTACCAACTCAAATGGCCAGATACTATCATGAGCAAACCCAGGTAGGAAGAGATGCTATGGTCTGATGTTTCAGGCAACATTGGTTCAATCCAAAGCTTAGATAGGTTGCCAAAGCAATTTGCCGTAGATGCATTGTTCGTCAACAGATGAATGTTGGCAAAGGGACAATGACCAATATAAGACATATTGGCATGGCTGGAGGACCATTTAGCAGAATGCAAATGGATTTCATTGAGATGCCTGCGTGTACTGGTTTGAAATATGTGTTGGTGATTGTGTGTATTTTCAGTCATTGGATTGAGGCTTACTGTTAGACTTTTCATCCTTGGCGTGGTCTCCCTTAACTTTTTGCCTCTGTTTCCCAGGTTGTTGATGTGTGCTGGACTCTGATATTACTGTTTTTGTTATTAGTTCCGCATGAGAGGAACATCTGCAACACCTCTGCAAAAGGCAGGCCTCACTATTAAGGCAAGCAAGTGCCAAACAGGGCAGGGTTCTGTGGTGTACTTGGGACACCAGGTGGGGAGTGGCCAGGTGGCACCCCTACAGCCAAAAATGTATACAATTCTGGCTTGGGAGCCTCCCAAGACCCAGACTGAAGTGAGAGCCTTCTTAGGTCTCACAGGATACTACAGGAGGTTCGTCAAGGGATATGGTGCCATTGTTACCCCCTTGACTGAGTTGACTTCTAAGAAGGAACCCAGGAAAGTGATCTGGACAGAGGCTTGCCAGAACGCTTTTGATGCCTTGAAGGCTGCCAAGTGCACAGCACCTGTGCTGAAGGCATCTCACTACTCCAAGGAGTTTGTTGTGCAAACAGACGCCTAAGAGCATGGTATTGCAGCAGTACTCTCACAGCCTAATGAAGGGGGCCTAGATCAACCTGTAGCCTTCATTAGCAGGAGGTTACTTCCCATTGAAGGTAGATGGAGTGCCATAGAACGCAAAGCATTTGCTATGGTCTGGGCACTGAAGAAGCTAAGACCCTACCTGTTTGGGACTCACTTCTGAGTTCAGACCGACCACAGGCCCCTCAGATGGTTAATGCAGATGAGGGGTGAGAATCCAAAACTGTTGAGGAGGTCCATTTCCCTACAGGGGATAGACTTTACGGTGTAACACGTTCTGGTACAGAACACGCCAATACTGATGGTCTGTCCAGGTTCTTCTGCCTTAGTGATGAGAACTCCCATGCGGTCGGGTAGTTGCTCCCCACTTTCAGCTGGGTGGGCACATGTTAGACCTTTCATCCTTGGTGTGGTCTCCCTTAACTTTTTGCCTCTGTTTCCCAGGTTGTTGATGTGTGCTGGACTCTGATTTTGCTGTTTTTGTTATTCTGGGCACTTTACCATTGCTAACCAGTGCTAAAGTGCAAGTGCTCCTTCACAAAATGTGTATGTAATTGGCTTATCCATGATTGGCATATTTGATTTATTAGTAAGTCCCTAGTACAGTGCACTAGAGGTGCCCAGGGTCTGTAAATCAAATGCTACTAGTGGGCCTGGAGCACTGGTTGTGCCACCCACATAAGTAGCTCTGTAATCATGTCTCAGGCCTGCCATTGCACTGTTTGTATGTGCAGTTTTAACTGTAAATACGACTTGGCAAGTGTACCCACTTGCCAGGCCTAAACCTTCCCTTTTCTGACATGTCAGACACCCATAAGGTAGGCCCTAGGTAGCCCCAAGGGAAGGGTGCAGTGTATGGTTAAGGTAGGACATATAGGGGGTCATTTTGACCCTGGCGCAACGAGACCGCCAGGGCTAAAATGACGGAAGCACCGCCAACAGGCTGGCGGTGCTTCCTGGGGTATTACGACTGCGGCGGAAGCGACGCGGTCGCACCGCCGGGGCCGGCGGTATTCCGCCACATTTGCCCCAGCGGTGATAATCCGCCTGGGCAGCGCTGCTAGCAGCGCTGCCCAGGGGATTACGAGTCCCCGACCGCCAGCCTTTTTCTGGCGGTTGAACCGCCAGGAAAAGGCTGGAGGTACGGGGAGTCGTGGGGCCCCCTGACAGGGCCCCATGCAGCTTTTCACTGTCTGCTAAGCAGACAGTGAAAAGCGCAACGGGTGCAACTGCACCCGCCGCACGGCAGCAACACCGCCGGCTCCATTTGGAGGCAGCTCCCATGTTGCGGCCCAGCGGGGATGTCAAAATGGGCACCGCAGAAGTGCGGCTGCATTGGCGGCTGCCCGGCGCCAAAGTTGTAATGACCCCCTTAATAATGTATTTAGTATGTCCTGACAGTGAAATATTGCTAAATTCGTTTTTCACTGTTGCAAGGCCTGTCCCTCTCATAGTTTAACATGGGGGCTACCTTTAAATCTGATTAAAGTGTAGATTCCCTTTGGGAGCAGATGAACATATGGGGTTTGGGAGTCTTTGAGCTCACAATTTAAAAATACCTCTTTTAGTAAAGTTGACTTTAAGAGTGTGTGTTTGAAAATGCCACTTTTAGAACGTAAGCATTTTCTTGCTTATACCATGTCTGTGACTCTGCCTGTTTTTGGATTCCCTGTCTGGGTAAGTTTGACAGTTGGGCTGGTTGTACCTCACACTAGAAGGTGACACAAAGGGAGCTGAAGTGTAGACTGCATTTCCTGATGAGCCATCTGTGCTAGGAGGGAGGGGAGGAGTGGCCACTTACACCTGAAAGGGCTGTGCCTGCCCTCACACAATGCAGTCTCCAACCCCCTGGTGAGTGTCTGGGGCCTGACCTGGGCAAGGCAGGATTTCACAGTCAAAAGAGACTTTGCTTTGAAGTAGGCCTACTGCAAAGGAGAAAATGGGTATAAGAAGGGCACTTAAAACCACAGACTTTAGACCACTTCTGGAAACCAAGAGGAACCTCTGCATGCCAAAGAGCTGAAGAGCTGCCCTGTTTGCGACTGTGCTTCGTGGAGCTATCCTGCAGGTGCTGCTTCTGTCAGAGAAAGAGGGCAAAGACTGGACTTTGTGTGCCTTCCATTCTTGTGAAGATCTCCAAGGGCTTGATTTACAGCTTACCTCCTGTTGTTGTATGAAGTCTCAGGGACAGCAAAGACTTCTCTCTGCCAGCACCTGGAGTCTCTGGGGAGACTCCTGCTCTGCCCTGTGGTGCCTATCCAGTTCCTGGGACCCTGAAAGGAGAAGCTGGGAGCCTAAGAGGAAGAAATCCAGGCACAGAACGTTGTGCAGGGAAAAGATCGACGTAACTCCGATCTGCAGCTGGGAAATCTACACGCAGACGGCTTCACGGCTGAAAATTGCCACTCGTCTGTGACGCGACCGAAGAATCGACGCACGGAGCTGGAGAAACAACGTGCAGCATCGCTGACGGAGGCTGGTAAGATAGCCACCCGCACTGCATGGTTTTCAGATCATCGTGCGGCTGGATTTCTGACGCAAACAACGCTGGGCGTGTAAAAACAACGCAAGGCCTGCCTGGACCCGAGACTGCTGACCGCATCAACACAACGCTCTCCTGCAGAGAGAAGAAACTACGCGTCCCAACCCGACGAAAGGAGAAACGACGCAGGGTTTCGATCATGAGTGAAGTCGACGCATCGCCAGCCTTTTTTACGCACACTCACCCGTGCGGGGTTATTTTTTATGCACCCAAGGTACGTTTTCACGCTAACAGTGTTAGTGGGTGTTTAAAACTACATGAAGACTCTTTTTGCTTTTTAATTGATAACTTGACTTGTGTATTGTGATTTTTATTGTTTTGGTCTTGTTTTGTTTAGATAAATATTTCCTATTTTTCTAAACCTGTGTTGTGTCATTTTGCAATGTTTTAATTAAGTTACTGTCTGTGTTGGTACAAATACTTCACACCTAGCACTCTGAAGCTATGCCTACTGCTTGTGCCAAGCTACCAAGGGGGTAAGCAGGGGTTATCTGAGGGTGATTCTCTTTTACCCTGACTAGAGTGAGGGTACTTGTTGGACAGGGGGTAACCTTACTGCCAACCAAAGACCCCATTTCTAACACTTACCCTACAAGGAGAAATGCCGGTCTTACAGTAGCAAAGTTACTTCTTAGAGAGTTAATTCCTCATTTCGGTTTTCTGGTCTCTTTGGAATAAGACAGGGGAAGCCACTTCAAAAATGAAGTGATTAAGTTGCTATGATCAGCTTTAAACATTGAGCAGAGAGTCCATTGAATTTACTCCCCAGAAGCTTCATGACTCCTAGAGCAGGTGAAGGGCACTCTGAAATCGAGATTGGCAAAATGTGTGCATCCACGAATTGGAAATGGTCAGATGCTTTGCCGTTGGTTCTAATGCCAATGAGAAGCACCCCTGACAAGAAAACAGTACTTCACCCCATGAAATCCTCATCGGAAGAGCTCTGAGATTGCCAGCTGTACCTGCAAATGGTATTGTGAACAATACAGATGATATGGTGTTAGACTACTGGAAAGGTCTAGCTGATGTGGTCTGATCTTTTTCTCTTCAGGTATCAGCTACAACACTTCAAGCACCTCAAGGCCATGGACACAACCTGAAAGCTGGTGACTGGTTGTGATCCGTAAGCATGTGAGAAAATTGTGTTTGGAACCTCAGTGGAAGGGACCCTACCAGGTGATCTTAACAACTACTACAGCTGTGAAGTGTGCAGGACTCCCAAATTGGATCCACGCAAGTCATACTTGCAAAGTCATTAATCCAACAGAGCAAGAACAGCTGTTGAGAATACCTGCACCTAAACGTATTCCAGGTCAAGAAAGAGAAAGAGAAGAGCTGGAGGCTGCACTTGGAAATGCTCCAGTCAACCTACTCACTCTGGAGTCGGACAAAGTGGAAGGGATCCTGGAAGAGGAGGGTGAATCATCCTGAAATGAAACAGTGAGAGAACTGGTCCAAATAGGACAAGAGAGAGAGTCGGTCCAAAGAATACCTGCTCAGAGGAGGATGTCCTAAGAAGCAGATGGTCTGACAAACCAAACTGAACAAGTGACTGAACCCAATGGAAAGGGAGTTGAGTCAGATCTAAGCCAAGGCTTGTCTGCATCCTTCCAAGAAGTTCTTCATGCACAGCACAGCTTAGGCCCCCAGCACTCCATCCTGCAATGCACAGATTCCTGAGTGGTTCTCACGCAGCATGGGAATCCTTTGTGTCATGCTACATGGACCTCCATTTGCACCTTCTTTGTCCCCATGCTGTGGGACTCATGTGTATGCTGCCTGGTCTTCTGAGGGCTCTCTGAGTTACTGAGAGCCCCCTTTATCTCCTCCTTCTGGGTAGAGGCCACCAGGTCCCTCCTGGTCCCAGACAGCGCCATTTTTTGCAAACCACAAGCTTTGCATGTGCTAAGGCTTGTTGGCGAAAACCAGCAATTCAAACCAGACTGCCTTCATCCATCCAGCGTAGGGCATCCTCTGCAACAACCAGAAAGCCACATTTATCTTCTTTGATGCAATACTGACTTTGTCTTCTCACTGGTGGTTCTTCTTTTGCACCTTCATCCAGGTTAGCAGGGGCTCCTATTCTCTCTGGACTCTCCAGTGCCTCTTGGATTTGGTCCCCTTCCTCACAGATGTTCAGGTCCAGGAATGTATTGTTGTTGTCTTGCAGTCTCTTCTGGTTCTTGCATTATGTTCTATCATGACTTCTTCTGTCTTTTGGGAAACTTACTGGCCCATATTTATACTTTTTGACGCAAAACTGCGCTAACGCAGTTTTGCGTCAAAAAAATTAGCGCCGGCTAACGCCATTCTGAAGCGCCATGCGGGCACCGTATTTATTGAATGACGTTAGCCGGCGTAAGCCGCCGCCGCCGTCTGGTGTGCGTTAAAAAAAACGACGTACACCAGGCAGCGCCGGCGTAGGGGAAAATGGAGCTTGGGCGTCAAGAAATGGGGCAAGTCAGGTTGAGGCAATTTTTGCGCCTCAACCCGATTTGCACCATTTTTTTTTCACTCATAACCCCCATAGAAATGACTCCTGTCTTAGCAAAGACAGGAGTCATGCCCCCTTGCCCAATGGCCATGCCCAGGGGACTTCTGTCCCCTGGGCATGGTCATTGGGCATAGTGGCATGTAGGGGGGCACAATTCAGGCCCCCCTATGCCACAAAAAAAAAATATAAAAAAAACTTACCTGAACTTACCTTAATGTTCCTGGGATGGGTCCCTCCAGCCTTGGGTGTCCTCCTGGGGTGGGCAAGGGTGACAGGGGGGGTCCCTGGGGGCATGGGAGGGCACCTCTGGGCTCCTTCAGAGCCCACAGGTCCCTTAACGCCTGCCTTTTGCAGGCGCTAAAAAACGGCGCAAAAGCGGCCGTACGTCATTTTTTCTGACCCGCCCACTCCCGGGCGTGATTTTTGCCCGGGAGTATACATCCGACGCACATGCCTCGGAGTCGATTTTTTAGACGGGAACGCCTACCTTGCATCTCATTAACGCAAAGTAGGTGTCCACGCTAAAAAATTACGCTAACTCCATGGACTTTGGCGCTAGACGCGTCTAACGCCAAAGTATAAATATGAAGTTAGTTTTGCGTCAAAATTGCGTCAAAAAAACAACGCAATTCCGGCGCAAACGGAGTATAAATATGCCCCACTGTGTTTTACTTCTACTTTCCTGGGCTCTGGGGTGTGGTCTTTTACTTACCTTTGGTGATTTCTTACACACCCAGCGCCCTTCTGCACACTACACTTGCCTAGGTGGGAAACCGACTTTCGCATTCCACTATTTTAGTATATGGTTTGTGTTCTCCCAGGCCCATTGCAACCTATTGTGATTTTCACAGTTTGCACTGTTTTCTGACTATTTACTTAACTGTTTTTGGTTGCTAGTGTATATATTGTGTAATTTACTTACCTTTTAAGGTAGTGTAGTCTCCAAAGTATTTTTGGTATTGTGTGACTAACATAAAGTACCCTTATTTTTGTAACACTGAGTATTGTCTTTCATGTGGGTGCGTACTGTGTGACTACAGTGGCATTGCAAGAGATTTGCATGTCTCTTAGTTCAGCCTTGGTTGTTCTGCCTACAGCTACCTCTAGACAGCCTGGCTTCTAGACACGGACTACATTTCACTGATTATGGATAAATGTTCCTGGTATAAGGTGTAAGTACCTTTGGTACCCACTACAAACCAGGCCAGCCTCCTACGGATCCCTTTAAGAACGTTACTAGCTCCTCCGGGAAATATCTACAAATCCATGTCACCCTCTGTTCGAAATCGGCCGTGGAAGTCGCAGTCTGTTTTCCTAGTAAGACTTGGTGTGACTTTGGGCACCGGCACCTTCCTCCCTGCCATCCCGATGTGCTGTGTTTAGATGACTTAACCTGGGTGGAACCACCAGATAGAATTATTTGAAACATTGATTGAGGGCTGCTACGAACACGTCTGTGTGATGTGACCCGTGCGAGAACCCGGCTGACTCGTGGGTACGGCGCGCGCCTGAAGATAAATGCATAAATAAAGCATGTGCTGCCTGAAGGGATTTTTGAGTGCGCCACGTGTAGGCCGCCATCACCAGATGCAGGCCCGCTCCGCCGTGCTCCCGGGTGACCTTCAGGCGCCGATTCTGTTTTGAAGATGAGAACAGAGAATTATCTCCTTAGTTGTGACACTGGGCCTGGTTTTGAGGAATGAGCCTTTTTGATATGAAAACTGTCTTCGGAGACACTTGTGTCGCAGACATCTTTTATTCAACACGGGGCCGCAGCCTTTTCAATTTTCTCATTTTGATGATAGAACTTTCTTTTTACTCGGCAGACTCTCTCTCTTCCTCTCGCTCTCTAAGCTCCCCTCTTGCGTTGTCTCTTCCAGTCATCTGTCCTTTCTCATCTCTTGGTCACCACCCTCTCTTCTTTCTCTATTCCGCGTTCTATTTCTACGTTTGAAGCTCATCTACCTCTCTGTTACCAGACTTTCCCTATCCATTCCAGCTCTCTCTCGCTTGCCGCCCCACTCTCTCTCTCGATTCCCACCCTCTATCCCACACACTTTCCTCATTCCATCACCATCCGTCCGCTCTTCAGTCACTGTTCTGACCACTCTCACTCGTGTTCCTCTTCCGGCTCTCACACATCGTCCTGTGTGCCCTCTTCTCATTCGTTCTGACACCTCTCACACCCCGTTCCCTCTCCTAGTCCCTCTTTCGTCCCTTCCACTGTCCTCTGTCTCTTTCATCCCCTTCTTTCTAAGTGTTTGCCCTCCTCCATCCTCTTCTCCTGCCTTTCCCTCTCTGATCTATCCCTATCGAAGCCCTCTTTCTCTGCCCTCTCTTTTTCCTCTCTATTCTCCTTTTTTTCCGGCCTCTGCACAGTCTCTGTTCTTCTCCCTCTCAATCAGCCTGTTTTTGGTGGTCTCCCCCTCTCTCTCTCGGCTCCTTGTTCCTGGATCTCTTTCCTCTCGGCTGACCGTCTTTCCGCCTCCAGTTCCTCTGCCCAAATCTCTGCTCCCTTTATCCCTGCCCCATCTGCCTTTCTTACTTCACTCACCATGCTCTACGTCTTCGTAGTCCTGCCCTCTATCCGATCCCCCACCACTCTCTCTTCACTCTCTCTGCTTCACCTCACTTTGTCACCCTCTCTCTTCTCCCTCTCAAATGTCTTCCTTTTGCTCCTTCTCCCACACTCCAGTTTCTGCTCATACTATCTGGTCCCCTTTTCTTTCCTTGCTCTCGACTTCCCCTCTCACTCTCTTTCAGCTTCCGCCCTCTTCTCACCTTGTGTTCCCCTTCTCTCCCCTGACTCCTCTGCTTCTCGCTTACTCTTCCCTCTCGTGGCCTTATATATCTCCCCTTCTCTTTCTTCCTGTCCCTCGCTGCTGTATCAGTCCATGTTATCTGCCCTCTGCCTTTTGCCTTTATGCCTGTCCCGCTCTGGGTCCTTTCTCACTGTTATTGTTTCTTCTTGCCCTTTACTCCTTCCCTCTCTGCCCCTCTTTCTGCTCTCTCCACCTTCTCACGCTGTCATCCACAATCCCCTCAGTGCTCATCATTCTCTATTCCCTCTACTAGGAACTTTGAATCGGTGCTTAATTTCAGCCAGTGGTTGCAGGTGGGACCCTCTGACTTTGAGAATGACTACCATGAATGTGTTTTCCCATAATCCAGTCATAGCTGAGAATAATTTCTATAGATGTTGTATATCTCCTCACATGAGCACCCTGAAGGTTAGTTCCATTGTCTGAACCAATAGCATCAATGTATCATTTAACTGGAATGGTATTATAGTTGTAACTTGAGAGACTGCTTCACTAACAGATACCTGACCCTGGAAATTATGTAAAACTTAAGCATTTAGGGGCAAATTTATGGAAAGTGGTGCTGCACTGAGAGCAGTGCTACTTTCCTGCACCCCTTAGCGCCCACCTACCTCCACCATATGTAGGGGGCAATAGCTTCAGTCTATGTGACGCTATTGATGTACTCTGCAGGAGTAGCACCAAAATGTTGGTTCTACTCCTGCAGAGTACACAAGGGTCCATTCTAAATAATGCAAGACCCCTTTTAACGCCTGCTCTGATCAGGAGTTAAAAGTGCCAAACAAATGGAGCAAGGAAATCTCATAGATTTTCCTGCACCATTTTTTCAGCCCCCCTAATGGGGTAACGCCCCCTTGCATACATTATGCCTGGCGCAGGCATAATATGGCGCAAGGGTATACAAAGTGGAACAATGCAAGCATTGCACCACTTTGTAGATATGGTGCTGGGAAATGCCACCTTAATGCCACATGTGCGTCTAAATAAATGCTGGAAATGTGACGCAAGGTGGCGCTAGGGGCTCATAAATATGCCCTTTACTTTGTTGCCCAAAACCTGGGCTTGAAAAATCGTTGTAGCCAGAGGAATTGTGTCTCTCTTCAAATGTTAGCCTGCTAGTTTTCCTTACAATGAAGATTGTTGTTGTAGAATTAACCTGCAAGAACTGTTTAACTTGATGTAAAGTAGCCGTCTGAGTTTGTAACAGCTGTGTACCATTGTAGGCAGCTCTGAAACTTTGTCACTGAGCCTGTAACATCTTTATATCTTTTGTCTCAGTTGTCTGAGTTTGTAAGATATTTGATGCCTAAAACATAACACATCAGTAATAGACTGATGTTCGAGGCCTGAGTTTGCAAGATGTGTTAATTTGAGGACAGCTTGCACCCAGGATTCCCAAGGTATGTGTGCAGTGCCAGAATACCAAATAGGCACAGTAGGCACTGGCCCATGGGCCCCACTCCTTTTAGAGGCCCTGCAACAACGTATTCAACTATTGATTTGATCTTGAAAAGAAATTACAAACATACCTCTCAAATTGTTTCCAAAAGATAGAAAAAAATAAATCAACTCAAAGAAACAAAAACTTTACATTGGACTCTACAGAGAAAATAAGTATTCATGTACCCATTAACAACTTAAAGTACATAAATCATAGACATCAGATGCAAATAGCAGTTTGTCTCTCAAAAGCTCATCTTCTGTCAGCTGTCAGTTTGTAAAAATAATTTGGTACAAACTAAGTACCTGTAATGTTTCCTTTTGTGTAATACAATTGGTTTATTAAAAACGGTGATTGGTAAAATTCAAAGTGTATTAAGAGATAACTTGCCGGGGGGGTGCAAAATTATGACTCCTAAGGGCCTTCACAGGGTTTAATCCGACATTGTGTGTGTGAGCGTGTGTGGGTATCTTCAAATAATTCAAAATGGTGCTGCATCATTAGCTCTTCATCTTCTGCATGTTCTTTCTCCTCTCATCTTGCAGCATTTCACTTGCAGCCTTTCACCAACCACTGAAGTACACCAACAATAAGCAAACTGTGATCCTGAGTGCGCTGGGGGTGGTGTCAGACATATGACTAAATATAAAAAAATATTCTGCAACTATTTTATTGGACTATTACATTCATGTAAATGTATATAAAATATAGCACACACCCTTAAATAAAAAACAAAAATAAAATAAAAGCAAATTAAAGTAATCATTGGGATTATGTTAGGAAAGCTCACTTGGGTCATGCATTCACAGCAGATGCCTCTCTGTGTGTAACCAGACTACGTGTAACCAGACAGTCATAGAACTGATTCCTGATGGACACAATGGAGAACAGGCAAACGGTTCCATTAAAAAGGCGAACTCCAGAATTAATCTGGTACTCCCTTTACCTCTGAACAAGGATGAAAAAAAGGGACTGGGGAAAGGAGTTGAAACTGCAGGAACTAATTGGCTGCAGGCGCTGCTCCTCCGCTATGGTGTATGGTGTTACCCCCCCACACACACCAGCAGCAAAAGGGAAAATGAAAAATAACAAGCATTTTCAATGCAACGGGTCTCGCATTTCGTTGAGTTATAGCTATTAGTGTTGTAAACTCCTAATCAGATTTCTTGCCAAAATTAAATTTAAAAAAAAGAGCACCATCGCACTGTGTTTTACACAGCGCGATTGCGCTGCAAAATAAAGAAAAAAGTAGTCCAGAAACCATACGGAAAACATGGAGCCTCGTGTGTTTCCAATAGTTTACCTGTGCTCTCGGGGAGGGCTAAACACCGGAAAAGGCACAACGTATGCATGCCTTTCACAAATGAAAACAAGCGGATTTTAAAAGACAAGCCCAGGGACTAATGTAAGTGAATGACATAACATGGGCGTGGCTAAAATTCCCCTAAAGAGAGATTAGAAGTGGGACAGAGCACTTTGCGTGAGCCCCTAAAAATAATAAGAAACAGTGTTTATTATTGTTTTTATTTTTCAGGGGGGCGGGGCCACAGACGATGACAGGAACGGAGGGGGAGTGCACAGCACTCCCCTCAGTTTGCATGTATTTTTGGCCGCCCGTCTCGGGCTGGCCAAACACAAGCGCTCTGGGCTCTGTCCAACTGGGCTCTGTCCAACTCAACACTGTGTTGACAGGTTGGAGAGAGCATGTAAGGTTCCCACTCTGCCCCGGAGGGCCAAGCCAGGGTGCTCCGGCCAATCCTAATGCTGCTGTCATGTGAGAGCAGAATTAGAATTGGTCGCAGGGCCTGCAGAAAGTGGAGCAGGAGCCACAAGAACAGCAAGGCAGCAGCAGACGTTTCTTTTTTAAAATTATTTCTTTATGTTGTTGTGCCTCCACCCCGCTGCTTTGTCCCTACAGGAGCTGCCTCTGATTGGCTGAAGATCCCTTTTCATTCTCTGTTCCTGATGCTGCCATCTTCACCTCTGAGATCAAATGTTGCATTGCCTAGGATACGAAAGCAGAATTCAAGATGACTTTTTGCTACCCTTAGATACAGCTAATTGACATACGTGCTTGCACAATCCAATATATATGGTCCTTACTGGTATTTTGTCCCTTTCTATGAGAGCTGCGTACTACAAAATCATTATAGAGCATCGTGGTACATTTAAACCAAACTTAAATCAACTTCTAACTAGGACTCGCGGTTTTATGGTATTTATTTTTCTCTGCCTGTATGTATCCATATTCCTATTTTGCTAATTGTATCTGTGTTGATCCATATTTATTTTGTTTTTGTTTAAAAATGAAGTTGAAGCTAGTAACTTTCCACTTTTAAGTAACCAATAAATGTATCCTAATACTTGAATGCCTGACAGGTTTTACATATATGAATGACCATATCTCCTGAATCAATACACCTTTTTGGTAACACACACATTTTAGTATCAGTCGTATGCACATCTACTGCTGTTCAACACTCATTAGGATTATGTTTCTCATTTTCTCAGTCAATCAGCAGTCAATCAGCCTTTAGCCTGTGACTGGCAATACTTAGAATCACTCAAAAAACCTCTATAACGGTTTTATCAATATTTAAAAGTAGAGACAAGAAAATAGATACATTTCTATCTGTATTTATTTGTTACGTCAGTAAAAATGGAAAACTGGGTGCCTTACTTATAATGTCCCTTATTTCCATAAGTCTGTCAATGTCATGAGACTCTGGAGTAATATTTCTCATATCAGTGAAAATTAAAATCCACTGTCTATAGCGGTCAACGAGCCCGCAAATTAATAGTGATAGCCGAGCCAGAGCTGAGTCAAGGTTCTTGCTTTTGGTTCTAAGAACAAGCCAAACCATCCACAAATGTGGCACGTAAATCTTGCAACAAGTCTTGTTTACTTAGGATACTTCATACTTCCAAAAACTCTATGGATGTAACATTGAAACATGTCACGTTAGTACATTACATGGCTTCAATGAGTGTCATTTATTGGAAGTGTTAAATTCTATACATGAACGTAGAAACTTCATGAGCCTCCCTTTGATGACGTCATTAGTGAATCCAAGATGCTAGAGTTCAGTATTTGTGATTTCGGCTGACATTATACATGGAACAGCATTATTGTCTTTTAAACCATGAACAAGAGAGTATTTTGTATAGAACCCATCCCGATCTGATGTATTTCACAGACCTCTGAACCGCAATGATGAAGTGAAAGGAGGCACCTTGAAATAAAGTGATAGCTGAGGATCACACCCGTTGCTCATGCGGGGACGTTGGGACTGGCAGGTTTCCTGGTTTCACGTTGTGCATTCCAACCACTAGAAGTGTTTCTCTTTCCCACTTTATTTCAAAAGTGAATGTCTTTTGTTCTTTGGAGTTCTATGTCAGTACACTTTTAAGTAAGTGTGTACATTACACGTCACAAGTGATGCGCAATGCTAGGCTAAAAACCTGCTGACAGACTATCATGGCAATCTTGCACTTTGCAAGCTTTTCGCATTTTGAATACGCCCCTGGGGCCGGGGTGGGGGCACGGTGGGTGGGGGGCAGGTACAGTTGCGCTGTAGGGCTCTTTACTATCTCTCATCTGCATTAAGACCCTGATGGCGCATCGCTGGGTAACCCTGAGAGTGGGTGGCGTGCAGAAGCCACAGCTCAGCTCATTTGGGTCTCGAGGGTCCAAAGGGACCACGAACTGAGCCGGAGCCAGGCCCCCGACTAGAATCTTCAGGGGCTCACTCAGCTCTACCTATTAGTCAGAAAAGCAGAAGGACAGTACTGGAAGACACAGAGGGGCATATTTATACTCCGTTTGCGCCGAATTTGCGTCGTTTTTTTCGACGCAAATTTGGCGCAAAACTAACTCCATATTTATACTTTGGCGTTAGACGTGTCTAGCGCCAAAGTTCATGGAGTTAGCGTCATTTTTTTGCGTGAACACCTTCCTTGCGTTAATGATATGCAAGGTAGGCGTTCCCGTCTTAAAAAATGACTGCGATGCATATGCGTCGTGTTTATACTCCCGGGCAAAAATGACACCCGGGAGTGGGCGGGACTAAAAAACCCGTATTTGCGCCGGATTTTAGCGCCTGGGTCAGGGCAGGCGTTAAGGGACCTGTGGGCTCAGAATGAGCCCAGAGGTGCCCTCCCAAGCCCCCAGGGACACCCCCTGCCACCCTTGCCCACCCCAGGAGGACACCCAAGGATGGAGGGACCCATCCCAGGGAAGAAAAGGTAAGTTGTGGTAAGTATTTTTTTTAAAAAAAAATTGTGGCATAGGGGGGCCTGATTTGTGCCCCCCTACATGCCACTATGCCCAATGACCATGCCCAGGGGACAGAAGTCCCCTGGGCATGGCCATTGGGCAAGGGGGCATGACTCCTGTCTTTGCTAAGACAGGAGTCATGTTAATGGCGTCTGGGCGCCAAAAAAAAATGGCGCAAATCGGGTTAAGACGATTTTTTTGCCTCAGCCTTACTTGCCCCATTTTTGGACGCCCAAACGCCATTTTTCCCTACGCCGGCGCTGCCTGGTGTACGTGGTTTTTTTTCACGCACACCAGGCAGCGCCGGTCGGCTAACGCCGGCTAACGCCATTCAATAAATAAGGCGCCCGCATGGCGCTTCAGAATAGCGTTAGCCGGCGCTAATTTTTTGGGCGCAAAACTGCGTTAGCGCAGTTTTGCGTCAAAAAGTATAAATATGGCCCAGAGAGTTAGGTTCAGCGCATTCATTCGCTTTCATTGCAGCACTCTTTCCCAACTGCGCGATTTCCTTCCTTCTGCACCATGTTCCTGCTCCAATTGTGTCTGTCGAGTCAGCGGCTTCCTCAAATCCAGAGAACGATTCGTCAAGGAAGGGAGAAAAACAATGAAAAGAAGGAATAAAAACAAATATTATTGGCAAGCGCGCTCTCCAGAAGAGATGAAACGCTCGTAAGGCAGTTTTTATTTTAAAGGGTAAAAAAGACAGCACGCAGAAAATAGATAAATTTTCTCTTTTTAACTCAAAGACATGGTTCAGTTCGGTTTAACTAAGCAGTGGGAAAATGGCTGCTGGTAGAATTTTCACGGTCTTCGGTGCAGCCTATTAACGGAGTCAGGGGCAGAAGATAAGAGACGGTACCAAAACACAGCAGACGAAAGGGCTGCACCAGAAAACGTTGACTGCAACAATCCTGAAAATGTACCCAGCTGGTGGCGCCATTGAGCTGAACATCCCGATCCAATTGCTCTCCTTCGGGAAAATCATTTTTCCATTTTTTCTTCACTTTTGAAGACTGATATAGTGTCCTGCACATTTCTCAACCATGCAAGTCATTACTGGCCAGCACTTACCACTTTAAGAGCTGTTGTTGAAAGAAACACTGAACAAAGATGATGGAAAAATCAAGGTTGTCGTTGTTTTCATGGCTCCTCCAGAGAGGCCACCACTCGCAGTAGGAGCGACTTTTATTTCTAAATTTCTGCCAATTACCATACATTATGCTGTTTTGATTATTTCTTATTTCACTAAATGAACAATTAAACGGGGTAATCAGCAGCGTGGTGGCAACAGTAAGTAAAGGTTAGATGTTAATGTAAACGTCTCTAAATGTACAAAATGAATATATGACGTTCAGTATGTAAGATATCATTTTACGGCAGTTAATTTCATATTTTGAAATAGCACCGTCTTGGCAATATTTCTGATATGGTTTTTAAAGAATACCATGAAGTTTTACTCCATAGCTATTGCAGACGTTCATAAAAGGATTTTTGGAGTCTCGTGAGGGATATATGTTGGTGCCCCAGTTTTAAAACACATTTAAATTTATTACTTTTTTCGGCAAATGCAAGCCTCCATGATGCAAGCAATATTGGGTTGTAACTACTCGTAATTACAAATAAATTCCCCTTCACAAGTGGCTTTATCTGAGCAACAGCGAAAATCAAAGCACTGCTTCAAGAATTTTCCACATTCCATTTCATAAATCTGAAATTGTTCTTCCCTTTGCCTCATCCCTCCTCTCCTCGTCAGCCATGCTAGCTTGAATCAAGTGGTGCAGGGAGCAAGGGCCCATGTCTGGGCATAATCTAGCAATTTAGGTCGCACTTAGCAACACCACAATACAAAATGATGGACGGAGTGTTGACATTTTTCAAACACTCATCCCCCAGTCACAAATCTGGGTTTAATCCATCATTATTTTGCTCACCAAGTCTCCCCTCATAAGCCAGGCTAGCTTGAATCAAGTGGCACAGCAAGCAGGGGACCCACATGTGGGCATACCCTTTCTGCTTTTGACACCCTAGTTGGGATGGATGTGCCAAGACATGGGTCCCATGCTCACTCTGCCACTGGATTCAAGCTAGCCGGCTGATGAGTGGTGATACCCCGAAAAGGGTCCCACGATGCTTGTTTCCAGTACAAGGAGGACCTGGCTTGGCAGTTTTGGCTGGACTGTTTCCAAGGGGAGCAGGGTTAAGACTGATTTGCATGGGGCTGGGTCCAAACTGGGGTGGTTTGGTGAACATAAATCGATGGATAAAACCGAGACCTGTGACTGGGGGTGAATGTTTGTTTTGTTCAGCATTCCGTTCACCATCTGTTCTTTTTGCTTTTGTCACCCTAAGTGGGAAGGGTATGCACATATGTGGGTCCTGTGGTCACTGTATTCAAGCTAGCCTGGCTGATGAGAGGTGATGCCCTGAAACTGGTCCTAGGATGCACGTTTCCAGGCCAGGAAAGACCTGGCCTGGAAGTTCAGGCTGGACTGTTCCCTTGGGAAGCAGGGACAAGGCCGATTTTAATATGGCTGTGTCTCATCAGTGCTAATTCTGATTGTCATTGTCCTGAGACTGATATTGTGAGTAACACTAATAGAGCAATATGGAATTTCATGTCAACAGATTTTTATACACTTCATTCTACTTTGCAAACAGTCCTAGTGGCATTGACAAAGTGTTAGACGTGTCAGCCTTAGGTTGGCCTTCCCCAAATGTTTTGCCTACTACCCTTCTGTTTGTTGAAATTTGTTTTTTGTAGGCATTAGAACTGTACCCTCAACCACTGCCAACCACTGCTAAAAGTGCTGGTGCTCACTCCTTCAGACATGGTAAAATTGGCCTATACCTGATTGCCACATTTAATTTACTTTGTGTCCCTAGTAAAGTGGTGCAACACATACTCTGGGCCTGTAGATTTAATGCTACTCATGGGCCTGCCGCACTTGCTGTGCCACCCATTATACCTTTTAAAAATATTTCTACAGGCTGCCATTGCAGCCTGTGTGCTGTTTGGAACTGTCAATTAGACCTTGCAAAAAAACCTTTTGCCAAGTATTAAACCTGGCATCCTTGGCGGGTTTCCCCTATCTTTTTGCTGACTTCATTTTTGCTGGCTTTACAATTCTGTGCACTTTACCACTGCTAACCAGTACTAAAGTGTAGGTGCTCTGTACTCTAAAACGTTGATATTGGCTTATCTATAATTGGCATACTTATTTTACTTGTAAGTCCCTAGTAAAGTGCACAATGGGTTCCCAGGGCCTGTAACTTAAATGCTACTACTGGACTTGAAGCACTGGTTGTGCCACCCACTACTGTATCAATTTAAACATGTCTCAGGCCTGCCACTGCAAAGCCTGTGTGTGCAGTTGTAATCCGCAATATCGACCTGGCAAGTGCACCCACTTGCCAGGCCCAAACCTTCCTTTTTATTACATATGTCACCCCTAAGGTAGGCCCTAGTTGGCACCAAGGGCAGGGTGCAGTGTATTTTGAAAAGTTGCACATGAACTTTTAAGTTTAACATGTGTAAGTCTGAAAGTGCCACTTTTAGAAAGTTGGCATTTTCTTACTCAAACCATTCTATGCCTTTGCCTGTCTCTGAATACACATCTGGGATGGGTGACAGTTGGAATTTGTGATTCCCTCCTGACAGTTACACACAGAGGGAGCTGGTGTGTGACATTTGCATCCTGATGGCCCATCACCAGGCTGATGGGCCTTCCTGGGCTAGATGGGAGGGAGGAGCTGACACTTACACCTGAATAGGGATGCACCTATAGCCACACAAAGAGCTGCTTAACCCACTGTAGACTGTGTGGAGCCAGGGAAGGAAGGGCATAGACAAGCTCAGCTGGGTATAAGTACTGGACCCCAAACCCACTAAATCAGTACACTTCTGGATCTGAGGCCATTCTGCCAGGAAGAAGGACTGTTGTGCTGCCAGGAGGGACTGCCACTCTGCTCAACTGCATTGCTGCATTGGCCTGCTGCCTCTTATCTGCGAGTGGGAAGAACTGGACTTTGCTATCTTCGTCCTCTGCAAAACCAAGTGTCTCCAAGGGCTTACTGCCTTGCCTATTGTTCCGGAAGTCGAAGGCCTTCAAAGACTTCCCTTAACCGTACTTCAGCTACTAGACTGTGCCACTGTGAAATGTACCTTGCCCAGAGGTGCAAATCCAGTCCTGGTGTTGAGTGAGGACTTTGCATTTGTTTTTCTTCAAAAACTAAAACATCAATGCTATTGCACAGCTCAGAACCGCTACAGTGCCTTTCGAAGCTGATGCAGTGATGATTCAGCAATACCGCGGGACCTGGCTGTGAGGTAGAATGAGGATACAGAGCTGATCTGAGGAGATCACTGTGCAGCTCGGTGACAATGCACAGCCTGCATTGAGAGGAGTTTGATGCGAACACAGGACGTGGCTACGAGGCTTGACGATGATGCACATATAACCAACTGTACGGATCAGAACTGCTGCATCAAGTCTTCGACACCAATGCTTGCTTCCTCCAACGTACTTTTTCAGCGGGCCGTGCGTGGGTCCTGTAGCCAGCCTGCCCTCCATTGCAGATGGCCTGAACTTTGGATTTACCCGGTCAAGCCTGACCTCAAGTAACCTTTTAGTGCTATTGACTTTAAAGCACTGCTTTACAGTTTATTCTTTAAAAGTTCATAGCTTGAGTTCTACATATTAGATTTTTGTTGTTTTGGTCTCGCTTTACTGAGATATTCTCCAGTTTTAAAAACTGGTGTAGAGTATTTTGTAATTTTTGTCATTGTTTTACTGTAATTTAAGTGTTGCACAAATACTCTACACATTGCTTCCTAAGTTAAGCCTGAATGCTGTGTGCCGAGCAACCAGAGGGGTAGCACAGGTTAATTTAGGTTGTGTATGTGACTTAACCTGACTATGATTGTGGTCCCTATTTGGACAGAATGCATACCTATGCCAACTATCGACCCAGTTTCTAACACCAAGTCTAATCTTCCTTCTTAAAACATATATGTTACCCCTAAGGTAGGCCCTAAACAGTCCAGAGTACAGTGTATTCACAATGTTGGACATGTACATTTAAGTTTTACATGTCCTGGTAGTGAAAATTTTCATATTTGGTCTCTAAGGAATTGTAATTTTAAATCCTCTTTGATGGGAAAGTCAGATTTTAAGTGACACTTATGAAAATGCCACTTTTAGCAAGTTTGTATGTTCTTGTCATAACCATGTGGTGCCTGCAGCCTGTATCCTGGCTCAATGACTAGGCATAGCTGCAGTTGGTCTTTGTCCATTGTTCTCAGACAGTAAAACAAAAGGTGTTGCCAGGATGGGCTACTCTGCCAGGATGTGGGATGGCAGAGCTGTTCCATGCCCCTCTTACATTTAAAAGGAACTGCCTCAGTACACTCACAAAGAACTTCACACCAATCTTTTGTCACCTTAGACCGCTTGGAGCCTGGGCAGGAAGGACAGAAATTCCAAATGTGGGAGGAAAACTCTAGAAGTTGTTCCACTTCAAAGCTGGCACCAGGTATATAAATAGGACCATCATGACTCTTTCACTCACTCCTAGACCTGTGAAGGACACTCAGAAGACCAGACCTACCTTGTACTTCAGAGAACTACCTACTGTTTGAGGACTGCCTTGTAATTACATTAACAAAGGAATGTGTTTTGTATGCACGTTCATAACATGGTGGGGCTTCTAACCAAGGAGGAAGCCATAACAGCAAAATTTCCCCCTTTAAACCATAGTCTTAGATCATATTGATTGACCGAGCAAAGCAACCAACTAAAGGAAGTGACCACAATTGTCCCTAATGGGGTTTCTTTCCTTGCTTCTGCCTTTCTTCTTTTTTTCAGATGCTCACACTTATGTACTCCATTTGCTTCGTTTTTCTTTCTTTCCCTTTTACGCCTTGTTTACTTTCTTCCAGTCATTTATTCCACTCTTCTTTAACTATTTCTTCCCCTTTTTGTTTCCATTTTCTTTATATGGTTCCTTCCATCTTTCTATCGCTCTTTCCTTCTTTTCTTATTTATTTCTTCCTTTCCCACTTCAACCTTTCCTTCAACATTCTTCCTTCATTCTTTTTGTTTCTTTCTTCAGCTTTTTTCTTACCTTACCTTATTTCCTTCTTTTCTCCTCTGTTGTCATTTTATCTTTCAATTTCTGTTTTTATTTATCTCATGATGACCTTCTTTGCCCCCCTTACGCCTGCCTTTCTTTCCAACTTTCATTACCATTTCTTGTTTGGTCACTGTGTTTGGCTTCTTTGGAACAACCACAACCCTTGTTCCTGTCAATTCATTCTGTGACAGCTTAGGTATATTCTTTCAGTGTCTGGTCAAAGGCAAGGAGGTAATTTAGAGAAAGGAAATAACTTAATGTGACAGAAGGGCAATGACTTTGCTGAAGAACCTTCCTGCAGCTGCTAAAGAAAGTAGTTCACAATACCTTTTTCTTGACTTTGATAATCGCGTTACCAAGGCCTATCTTGGCAGCTGAAACAACAGGACAATTGTTCACTTTATACATACCTTAAAATGTCTGTGGTTCATGTTCCTATTTACTTTGACCTTTTATGTATCACAAACTTCATCATTGGCATGTACATTGAGAACTATTTACAGGAACACAGGTACATGCAGGTTACATAGAGCACCTTCTTCAGTTATTCGCCTTGTCATATATTTAAGCAGGTTTGGGAATGGCTGTCATGGTTGTTGTCAGGTAGTGGTGTAGCACGGCTGCCATGAGCCCGACTGCAGGCAAGTAAAGGGGGCCCATTGTTGAAAAACAGACATAATTAGGTATGTCCCTCACACTGCTGGGCGCACTGGACCTGCTCCTGTAAGAATAAGCATGCCTTGTATAAAAATAGTTTTTTTGCTGGATTAACATCTGTCTGAATGTATCGTAAGCAAGCAGAAGTATAAGCAATTAAAGTGATTTATACTTCAGTGCAGCAAGTCAAGTAATGGTTCTTCTACTCAAATAAAGAGACCCCTGCTTTGGTGGGAAGCTATTCATAACATGTCAGTTACTACTTGTAGGAGGCTGGCCTGGTTTGTTGTGGGTAACTGAGGTACTTACACCTTATACCAGGTCCAGTTATCCCATATTAGTGAAATGTTGACAGTGTGTAGGAGCCAGGCTCTCTAGGGGTAGTGGGGATGAGCAGCCAAGGCCTAACTAGGAGACATGCAAAGCTCATGCAATACCACTGTAGTCACACAGTACTCACACACATGAAAGAAAATACTCAGTGTTACAAAAATAAAGGTACTTTATTTTGGTGACACAAATGCCAAAAATACCATAGAGACTATACTCTCTTAGGAGATAAGTAATACACAAATTATATACACTAGTATGCAGAAATAGCTGTTAAAAAACAGTGCAAATAGTGACAATCACAATAGTTAGAAATGGTCCTATGGGGAACACAAACCATATACTATGAAAGTGAAATACGAAAGTCGGTTTCCCATCTAGGCAAGTGTAGTGTGTAGAGAGGCGCTGGAAGTATTATAAAACACCAAAAGTAAGTAATAGAACCCACCCCTTAGCCCAGGAAGGCAGGAGTAACTCACAGTAACTTTCCTAGAACACACATGAACACAAGAAAGAAGATATTGCAAGAACCAGAAGAGTCTGCAAGACACAAACAATGGATTCCTGGACCTGAAGACCTGTGGAAGAAGGGGACCAAGTCCAAGAAGCACTGAAGAGTCCAGGAAGAACAGGAGCCCCTGCTAACCCGGATGAAGGTGCAAAAGAGGAACCACCGGTGAGGAACAACCAGAAGTATTGCAGCCAAGAAGTGAGATGTGGGTTCCTGGTTGGTGCAGAAGATGTCCCACACGAGATGGATGAATGCAGTCTGGTTTGTGTGGCTGGATTCCGCCAACAAGCCTTGGCACACACAAAGCACGCAGTTAGCAGAAAATAGCGCTGCTGGGGACCAGAAAGGACCTTGTGGGCTCTACCCAGGAGGGGGGGGATAGAGGGGGATCTCAGCAACTCAGAGAGACCTCAGAAGACCTGGCAGCACACACAGGAGTACCACAGCATGGGGACAAAGAAGGTGCAAAAGGAGGCCCAAGCATCACTACACAAAGGGATCCCACGCCGCCTGAGAACCACTCAGGAAGCTGTACGTTGCAGGATAGAGTGCTGGGGGCCAGAGCTACACGGTGCATGAAGAACTACAAGGAAAGATGCCAACAAGCATTGGCAACTGCAAAATGCACTTTGCATGGGGGTACTGTCTTGCATGGGGAGGCAAGCTCTTACCTCCACCAAAATTGGACAGTTTGACGTCTGGACCATCGGGACTACTTCTGTCCACCACCTGTGTTGTGGATCCACGCACTTTAGGAGAGGGGAACCAATGTCACCAATTGTCACTGCAGAGGGGTGTCTGCTGAAGCAGGGAAGTGACTCCTTTACTTCAAGGGAGATTCCTTTGTTCTTCTGGTGCAGGCTGAAGACAGGCAGTCCTCGGACGATGCACAACCTGGAAACATTTGCAATTGCTGGCAGGAGCTGAAGATACAATGTTGCAGAAGTAATCTTTGCTTCTTTGTTGCAGTTTGTAAAGTTCCTGGAGGGTCCAGATGCAGTTTCTTCGGTAAGAAGGTGAAGTAAAGGATGCAGAGGATTCCTGCTGGAGTCTTTGTTCCGCCTTCCTGGGCTCGAGCTCTTGAGCAACAGGAGGGCAGAAACCTCTAAGGAGCCTCCAGAGTGCATGGAATCATACAGCCAATGCTTGCAAAAGCTTTGGGGTATGATTCCAACATGTTTGATACCAAACATGGCCATATTCAGAGTTACCATTGTGAAGCTGGACATAGGTAGTAATCTATGTCCAGTGCACGTGTAAAATGGTGTTCCCCACACTCACGAAGGCCAGGGAAATGATCCTGGAGGTTGTGGGGGTACCTCTGCAAGTGCAGAGGTGCCCTCAGAAACAGGTACTCTGCACCCATCCTTCAGGGCTAGAAGGTCTGCAATATGGGTGACTTATAAGTGACCTGGTGCAGTGTAAATGGCAGTGAAAAAGTGCATGCACCATTTCACACAGGCCGCAATGGCAGTCCTGTAGAAGCCTTTACATAGGGTCCCTATGGATGGCAAAATAAATGCTGCAGCCCATAGGGATCCCCTGGAACCACAATGTCCTGGGTACCTAGATACCATATACTTGGGACTTATAAGGGGGGACCAGTATGCCAATTGTGGGTGAAATACTGGGTTACCAGTATACAGTGACAAAATTTAGAGTAGAGAGAGGATAATCACTGGGGTCCTGTTTAGCAGGATCCCAATGAACACAGTCAAACACACTGACTGACAACAGGCAGAAATTGGGGGTAACATGCCAAAAAGAGGGTACTTTCCTACACAACTGATCAGTTGTGTTTAGGTGTTCTGTGTCCTGAAGAGAACCCTTGAATCCAGTGGGTTTGAAATGCGTCGACAATAGGGAGCAGCGGTGAGCGCTATTAAAGAGGTAAGGTCTTCAGGGAGAATATAAAGTATCATCTTGTAATGCACATCATTCCTGATTGAGCTATCACAAAGACTTACAGTAGGAGCCTATGTGCTAATTTGCTCCTTAACCCCTTCGCTGCCAGGCCTTTTCCCCCTCAGGTGCCAGGCCTTTTTTTTGGCTATTTGGGGCAGTTCACATTTAGGCCCTCATAACATTTTGTCCACATAAGCTAGCCACACCAAAGTTGTTTCCTTTTTTCCAACATCCTAGGGATTCTAGAGGTACCCAGACTTTGTGAGTTCCCCTGAAGGAGGCCAAGAAATTAGCCATGCACTGAACATGTCTTTCTTCTGTCTCCCCTCCCCTTTTTTTGGTCTCCCTGTTCTTGTGTGCAATAGCATCATCAGGCAGAGGAGGATTGGCACCGGAGCAGGAGGGAGCTGCAACCCACTTGGCCTTGGAGGGTGAAACAACGGAGTCTGAAGCCACCAGTGGGACGGAGGGCGAGGGGAGCTCCACGGCGGGGCAGGAGCAGACAGCAGCGACAGCGACTCCTCCTCCGATGGGAGCTCGCTTGCGGTGGCGGGCACAGAGGTGCCCACCGCATCAACAGGTACAGCCGACACCCCCCCTACCAGCACTGCCCTCCCAGCAGCCCCTCAGCGTGTGTCCCGTGCCCGCTCACCCAGGAGGGTGAGCATCTCCTTCGCCCCAGGCACCTCAGGCCCTGCCCGAGTCAGCCCTGCTGCCCTCAGTGAGGAGGCTATTGACCTCCTGAGATCCCTCACTGTTGGGCAATCTACCATTGTGAATGCCATCCATTGTGTAGAGAGGCATTTGCAACAAACAAATGCATACCTGGAGGGCATTCATTCTGGCCAGGCAGCCCAACAGAGACCATTTCAGGCTCTGGCCTCAGCACTAATGGCAGCCATTGTTCCTGTGTCCAGCCCCCCCTCTAACTTCCTCCACCCAGACCCAATCCCCTGTACCTCAGCCTATCCCAAGCACACCATCAGACCAGCATGCACACTCATCAGCACACAAGAGTGGCTCAGGCAAACATAAGCACCACACATCCCAAAGGCACTCACACAAGCACCATCCCCATACAGACACAGGAACATCCACTGCCTCTACTGTGTTCCCCTCCTCCACGTCTTTCTCCTCCCTCCCTGTCTCATCTCCACTCACACCTGCATGCACTACATCCTCAGCCACTGCCTCCATCACCAGCACGCCCATCACCAGACATTGCTCATGTGCACTCACCACCCCCACCACCATTCACACATCCCCAGTGTCCTCTCTCAGTGTGTCTGTGAGCCCTCCTCCCAAAGTACACAAATCCAGGCACACACCCACCCAACAGCCATCCACCTCACAGCAGCCTCCGGCCCATGCACCTTCGCCCAAATTCAGCAGACGTACACCTCCTACAACCACTACCTCTACCTCCACTCCCAAACCCCCTCCATCTTCCCATCCCAGTGTGTCTAAGAAACTCTTCCTGGCTAACATTGACCTCTTCCCTACACCTCCCCCTTCCTTCCCCTAGGGCCAGGCTTTCCAGGTCCCAGCCCAGCACCTCAGCCACCAAATCCCCAGGCACAGTGGTGCCAGAAACTGCGGGGTCATAGAGTGCGCCACCCATCAGGGCTGCCAGTGTGCCACGTAGCGAGGACAAGGACATTCCGCCACCTGCCAAGGTGAAAAAGGTGCCCACATCCCGGAGGGAGAAGCCGAAAGTACCAGCCACCAAGGGCTCAGCAAAAACCAAAGGGGATAGTGGCAAGACAACTGATGCACCATCAAAGCTGGGGAAGGGCCAAAAGCTGAAGAGCAGGTCATGAGAGGGCATGGTGGCACCGACTGAGGGACCAGTGTCACACTTTCTGTCCACCACCACGCCAACCTATACGGCAGCGAACACTGCTAGCTGGCCCGCCACCACAACCGCCACCTGCACCGCCCGGGCACGTCTACAGCCTCAGCGACAGTCCCCAGCCTCTTACCCAGTGGCAGCCGTCCGAGGCCGCAGCAAACGTCCTGCTGTGTCTCTCTGCAGGTGCTGACCCATGCACCGCCACCAGCACCGCTGCCAGCACCGCCGCAAGCACCGACGCAACAGACTCCGACACAAGCACCGCCGCGACAGACACCGCTGCAAGCACCGTCACCGGCACCACGGCGTCCGCGGACACAGGCACCACCGCTGACATGGCTACCATCCACAGTGGTCAGTGGTCTGAGGCTGGAGGAGAGTTCCTGGACCCTGGGCAACTTCCACAAGGCATTTCTTCCATCACTGTTTACACCTGCAGGTGGAAGGCGCAGCCGCAGCAGTGTGGGGTATGTCGCTGCCTCCATGGCGTATCATGCTATCTTAACCTCGCAAATCTTGTGGCACGCACACTCAGGTGAGTGAATTGTACTGGCCACACTGCACGTGGAGCACTCTGGGCACCATGCCCCCTCCAGAACCAGTGGAGAATCCCATCCACTACCTCAGTCCTTGGCAGGATGAAGCACTCTGGGCACCAGGCCCCCCTCCAGAACCAGTGGAGAATGACATCCACTACCTCAGTCCTTGGCAGGATGAAGCACTCTGGACACCAGGCCCCCTCCAGAACCAGTGGAGAATGACATCCAGTACCTCAGTCCTTGGCAGGATGAAGCACTCTTGGCACCAGGCCGCCTCCAGAAATAGTGGAGACTGTTATCCACTTGAGAGACTGTGGCTTTGCACTCCCCAGGATAAAGCAGTGGGCAACCCACCCACTGGAGAGACTTGAGAGACTGTGGCTTTGCACTCCCCAGGATAAAGCAGTGGGCAAACCACCCACTGGAGAGACTTGAGAGACTGTGGCTTTGCACTCCCCAGGATACATCAATGGGCATGGAGCCCCCTCGTGCAGCAGTGGCATCATGCGTTCATCAGGCTGAGGTGCCCCCCTCCCCCTGAGGTGCCTGTATATTTTCGATCTGATGCCCCAGCAGCGTTTTCTCCGTTTCGAGTCAGGTATCATGTGTGGGCCTCGCCCATGCATTTTGGGCCCAGTGGTCGACGGACAATGATTAGTACACTATCCGGACTTGTGTAGTTGGTGTACATATTTGTATATACTGCATTTTGACTTTTGAATAATGGATTTTTATTGATTACAATGGTTACAATCATCTCCTTTTGTCCTTTCATTCTTCCAGGGGGTGGGGGGTGTATATGTAATGTTGCTGCATGGATTTGTGTGTATGTTGTTGTGTGTGAGGGTGAGGGTGAGGGTGATGCGTGTTGCGTGTGTGTGTCACTCTCTTTCCTCCCCCCTCACCTGTGTTGTAGGTGCAGTACTCACCGTGGTCGTCGCCGCTGCCATTCGTACTCCTGGTAGAAGAGGAGGTAAACCAACATGGGCAGTACGTGTAGTTCGGGTTCCATGGCGTCCTGGTTCCTCATTGGGTGTCGAGAGGTGAGTGTTTTCCCTTCTGTTTACTGTTTCCGCCGTGCTTTTGATAGCGTTGGTTCCGCCCTGGTAAAGGTGGCGGATAGGCCTCTTGTAATAGGGTGGGCGGTACTTTGTCACCCGCCTGTCTGCTGGCGGTTATCGCCGCGCTGTTTGTTTCTACCGCCATGGCGGTCGGAGTGTTAAAGTGGCTGTGGATGTTGGCGGTTTCCGCCACGGTCGTAATCCTATTTTCTTTCCGCCAGCCTGTTGGCGGTATTACCGCCACTTTAACACCGACCGCCAGGGTTGTAATGAGGGCCTATATTTACTTAGAAACATGAAGGTTTAACCAAGAGCAGAGATATGATTTAACTCTAATCCCTGGGGATGCTGACAGATAACGCAGGAGGCACCTTGGGGATTCCTGACAGCCGGCACTTAGGGAAACCTAGCAAACCTGCACATTTTTGAAAACTAGGCACCTAGGGGAATCCAAGATGGGGTGACTTGTGGGGCTCGCTCCAGGTTCTGTTACCCAGAATCCTGTGAAAACCTCTAAATTTGGCCAAAAAATACTTTTTCCTCACATTTCGGTGACAGAAAGCTCTGGAATCTGAGAGGAGCCACAAATTTCCTTTCACCCAGCATTTCCCCAAGTCTCCTGATAAAGATGGTACCTCACTTGTGTGGGTAGGACTAGCGCCTGCAACAGGATATGCCCCAACACACAACATGGACGCATCACATTTTCCCAAAGAAAACAGAGCTGTTTTTTGCAAAGTGCCTTGCTGTGAATTTTGGCCTCTAACTCAGCCTGCACCTAGGGAAACCTACCAAACCTGCACATTTTTTAATACTAGACACCTAGGGGAATCCAAGATGGGGTGACTTGTGGGGCTCTCACCAGGTTCAGTTACCCAGAATCCTTTGCAAACCTCAAAATCTGACCAAAAAAACACTTTTTCCTTGCATTTCGGTGACAGAAAGTTCTGGAATCTGAGAGGAGCCACAAATTTCCTTCCACCCAGCATTCCCCCAAGTCTCCCAATAAAAATGGTACCTCACTTGTGTGGGTAGGCCTAGTGCTCGTGACAGGAAATGCCCCAAAACACTATCTGGACACATCAAAATTATCAAATACAAAACTACCTGTTTTTGCGGGAGGGGGGCACCTGCGTTTTTGGTCCTGGGCTCAGCAGCCATCTAGGGAAACCTAGCAAACCCAGACATTTCTGAATACTAGATACCCGAGGGAGTCCAGGGAGATGTGACTTGCGTGGATCCCCCAATGTTTTCTTACCCAGAATCCTCAACAAACCTCAAATTTAGCTAAAAAATCACATTTCTGTGTGGGATCACCACACCAGGACAAATTTCCTACCACCCAACGTTCCCCTCAGTCTCCAGGTAAAAATTATACATCACTTGTGTAGGTGGGCCAAGTGCCTGTGACAGGGAAGAGCCAAAACCATGTCAAAATTGAGGGGAACCAAAGCGGTCCAAAAGGGCAATTTGTAAAAAAAAAACATTTTTGGGCTGATAAGTGCAGCAGAATTATTATCGGTATAGATTTTGTGGATTCCTGCAGATTCCGTAAGTTTGCATCACATAAATGTTGGAGAAATGTGGGATTTCCAGCAAAGTTGGAGGTTTGCAGGGCATTGTGGGTAAGAAAACAGTGCGTGGTGCATGTGAAGCACACCACCCTGGAATCAACCAGATGTTTAGTTTTCAGATGTGCCTAGGCCTTGTGCATTTTTCTACATGGCGGCGTCCCAAAGTAAAAAAAGTGCAGCCCTTACCATTCCAAGTTGAACGATTTTGAGAGTTACCAAGCTCTCATGGCCAAAATGTAAAACCAAAGCCCAAAATAATAAAATGTCCTCTTGCTTGCCGTAGGATCAAATGTTTTAGTGTGCGGGAGAGAGCTGAAAGACTGTTACCCCCTTCAGTTGGTGTGGAGGCATAACCAGGCCCATACTGGTTGGTAGCCACCACCCCACTATTTTTATTTATTTATTCCCTGGCATCTAGTAGACTTTCTGCCCCTCTCCCGGGGGTGTGGATCTGGAGTAATTGCCCAATCTGCCAGGATGGGCTACTCTGCCAGGATGTGGGTTGGCAGAGCTGGTCCATGCCCCTCTTACATTTAAAAGGAACTGCCTAAGTACACTCACAAAGAACTTCACACCAATCTTTTGTCACCTTAGACCGCTTGGAGCCTGGGCAGGAAGGACAGAAATTCCAAATGTGGGAGGAAAACTCTAGAAGTTGTTCCACTTCAAAGCTGGCACCAGGTATATAAATAGGACCATCATGACTCTTTCACTCACTCCTAGACCTGTGAAGGACACTCAGAAGACCAGACCTACCTTGTACTTCAGAGAACTACCTAATGTTTGAGGACTGCCTTGTAATTACATTAACAAAGGAACGTGTTTTGTATGCACGTTCATAACATGGTGGGGCTTCTAACCAAGGAGGAAGCCATAACAGCAAAATTTCCCCCTTTAAACCATAGTCTTAGATCATATTGATTGACCGAGCAAAGCAACCAACTAAAGGAAGTGACCACAATTGTCCCTAATGGGGTTTCTTTCCTTGCTTCTGCCTTTCTTCTTTTTTTCAGATGCTCACACTTATGTACTCCATTTGCTTCGTTTTTCTTTCTTTCCCTTTTACGCCTTGTTTACTTTCTTCCAGTCATTTATTCCACTCTTCTTTAACTATTTCTTCCCCTTTTTGTTTCCATTTTCTTTATATGGTTCCTTCCATCTTTCTATCGCTCTTTCCTTCTTTTCTTATTTAATTCTTCCTTTCCCACTTCAACCTTTCCTTCCACATTCTTCCTTCATTCTTTTTGTTTCTTTCTTCAGCTTTTTTCTTACCTTACCTTATTTCCTTCTTTTCTCCTCTGTTGTCATTTTATCTTTCAATTTCTGTTTTTATTTATCTCATGATGACCTTCTTTGCCCCCCTTACGCCTGCCTTTCTTTCCAACTTTCATTACCATTTCTGTCATTTCTTGTTTGGTCACTGTGTTTGGCTTCTTTGGAACAACCACAACCCTTGTTCCTGTCAATTCATTCTGTGACAGCTTAGGTATATTCTTTCAGTGTCTGGTCAAAGGCAAGGAGGTAATTTAGAGAAAGGAAATAACTTAATGTGACAGAAGGGCAATGACTTTTCTGAAGAACCTTCCTGCAGCTGCTAAAGAAAGTAGTTCACAATACCTTTTTCTTGACTTTGATAATCGCGTTACCAAGGCCTATCTTGGCAGCTGAAACAACAGGACAATTGTTCACTTTATCCATACCTTAAAATGTCTGTGGTTCATGTTCCTATTTACTTTGACCTTTTATGTATCACAAACTTCATCATTGGCGTGTACATTGAGAACTATTTACAGGAACACAGGTACATGCAGGTTACATAGAGCACCTTCTTCAGTTATTCGCCTTGTCATATATTTAAGGTGGTTTGGGAATGGCTGTCATGGTTGTTGTCAGGTAGTGGTGTAGCACGGCTGCCATGAGCCCGACTGCAGGCAAGTAAAGGGGGCCCATTGTTGAAAAACAGACATAATTAGGTATGTCCCTCACACTGCTGGGCGCACTGGACCTGCTCCTGTAAGAATAAGCATGCCTTGTATAAAAATAGTTTTTTTGCTGGATTAACATCTGTCTGAATGTATCGTAAGCAAGCAGAAGTATAAGCAATTAAAGTGATTTATACTTCAGTGCAGCAAGTCAAGTAATGGTTCTTCTACTCAAATAAAGAGACCCCTGCTTTGGTGGGAAGCTATTCATAACATGTCAGTTACTACTTGTAGGAGGCTGGCCTGGTTTGTTGTGGGTAACTAAGGTACTTACACCTTATACCAGGTCCAGTTATCCCATATTAGTGAAATGTTGACAGTGTGTAGGAGCCAGGCTCTCTAGGGGTAGTGGGGATGAGCAGCCAAGGCCTAACTAGGAGACATGCAAAGCTCATGCAATACCACTGTAGTCACACAGTACTCACACACATGAAAGAAAATACTCAGTGTTACAAAAATAAAGGTACTTTATTTTGGTGACACAAATGCCAAAAATACCATAGAGACTATACTCTCTTAGGAGATAAGTAATACACAAATTATATACACTAGTATGCAGAAATAGCTGTTAAAAAACAGTGCAAATAGTGACAATCACAATAGTCAGAAATGGTCCTATGGGGAACACAAACCATATACTATGAAAGTGAAATACGAAAGTCGGTTTCCCATCTAGGCAAGTGTAGTGTGTAGAGAGGCGCTGGAAGTATTATAAAACACCAAAAGTAAGTAATAGAACCCACCCCTTAGCCCAGGAAGGCAGGAGTAACTCACAGTAACTTTCCTAGAACACACATGAACACAAGAAAGAAGATATTGCAAGAACCAGAAGAGACTGCAAGACACAAACAATGGATTCCTGGACCTGAAGACCTGTGGAAGAAGGGGACCAAGTCCAAGAAGCACTGAAGAGTCCAGGAAGAACAGGAGCCCCTGCTAACCCGGATGAAGGTGCAAAAGAGGAACCACCGGTGAGGAACAACCAGAAGTATTGCAGCCAAGAAGTGAGATGTGGGTTCCTGGTTGGTGCAGAAGATGTCCCACATGAGATGGATGAATGCAGTCTGGTTTGTGTGGCTGGATTCCGCCAACAAGCCTTGGCACACACAAAGCACGCAGTTAGCAGAAAATAGCGCTGCTGGGACCAGAAAGGACCTTGTGGGCTCTACCCAGGAGGGGGGGATAGAGGGGGATCTCAGCAACTCAAAGAGACCTCAGAAGACCTGGCAGCACACACAGGAGTACCACAGCATGGGGACAAAGAAGGTGCAAAAGGAGGCCCAAGCATCACTACACAAAGGGATCCCACGCCGCCTGAGAACCACTCAGGAAGCTGTACGTTGCAGGATAGAGTGCTGGGGGCCAGAGCTACACGGTGCATGAAGAACTACAAGGAAAGATGCCAACAAGCATTGGCAACTGCAAAATGCACTTTGCATGGGGGTACTGTCTTGCATGGGGAGGCAAGCTCTTACCTCCACCAAAATTGGACAGTTGGACGTCTGGACCATCAGGACTACTTCTGTCCACCACCTGTGTTGTGGATCCACGCACTTTAGGAGAGGGGAACCAATGTCACCAGTTGTCACTGCAGAGGGGTGTCTGCTGAAGCAGGGAAGTGACTCCTTTACTTCAAGGGAGATTCCTTTGTTCTTCTGGTGCAGGCTGAAGACAGGCAGTCCTCGGACGATGCACAATCTGGAAACATTTGCAATTGCTGGCAGGAGCTGAAGATACAATGTTGCAGAAGTAATCTTTGCTTCTTTGTTGCAGTTTGTAAAGTTCCTGGAGGGTCCAGAGGCAGTTTCTTCGGTAAGAAGGTGAAGTAAAGGATGCAGAGGATTCCTGCTGGAGTCTTTGTTCCGCCTTCCTGGGCTCGAGCTCTTGAGCAACAGGAGGGCAGAAACCTCTAAGGAGCCTCCAGAGTGCATGGAATCATACAGCCAATGCTTGCAAAAGCTTTGGGGTATGATTCCAACATGTTTGATACCAAACATGGCCATATTCAGAGTTACCATTGTGAAGCTGGACATAGGTAGTAATCTATGTCCAGTGCACGTGTAAAATGGTGTTCCCCACACTCACGAAGGCCAGGAAAATGATCCTGGAGGTTGTGGGCGTACCTCTGCAAGTGCAGAGGTGCCCTCAGAAACAGGTACTCTGCACCCATCCTTCAGGGCTAGAAGGTCTGCAATATGGGTGACTTATAAGTGACCTGGTGCAGTGTAAATGGCAGTGAAAAAGTGCATGCACCATTTCACACAGGCCGCAATGGCAGTCCTGTAGAAGCCTTTACATAGGGTCCCTATGGATGGCAAAATAAATGCTGCAGCCCATAGGGATCCCCTGGAACCACAATGTCCTGGGTACCTAGATACCATATACTTGGGACTTATAAGAGGGGACCAGTATGCCAATTTTGGGTGAAATACTGGGTTACCAGTATACAGTGACAAAATTTAGAGTAGAGAGAGGATAATCACTGGGGTCCTGTTTAGCAGGATCCCAATGAACACAGTCAAACACACTGACTGACAACAGGCAGAAATTGGGGGTAACATGCCAAAAAGAGGGTACTTTCCTACACAACTGATCAGTTGTGTTTAGGTGTTCTGTGTCCTGAAGAGAACCCTTGAATCCAGTGGGTTTGAAATGCGTCGACAATAGGGAGCAGCGGTGAGCGCTATTAAAGAAGATTAGGTCTTCAGGGAGAATATAAAGTATCATCTTGTAATGCACATCATTCCTGATTGAGCTATCACAAAGACTTACAGTAGGAGCCTATGTGCTAATTTGCTCCTTAACCCCTTCGCTGCCAGGCCTTTTCCCCCTCAGGTGCCAGGCCTTTTTTTTGGCTGTTTGGGGCAGTTCACATTTAGGCCCTCATAACATTTTGTCCACATAAGCTAGCCACACCAAAGTTGTTTTCTTTTTTCCAACTTCCTAGGGATTCTAGAGGTACCCAGTCTTTGTGAGTTCCCCTGAAGGAGGCCAAGAAATTAGCCATGCACTGAACATGTCTTTCTTCTGTCTCCCCTCCCCTTTTTTTGGTCTCCCTGTTCTTGTGTGCAATAGCATCATCAGGCAGAGGAGGATTGGCACCGGAGCAGGAGGGAGCTGCAACCCACTTGGCCCTGGAGGGTGAAACAATGGAGTCTGAAGCCACCAGTGGGACGGAGGGCGAGGGGAGCTCCACGGCAGGGCAGGAGCAGACAGCAGCGACAGCGACTCCTCCTCCGATGGGAGCTCCCTTGCGGTGGCGGGCACCTCTGTGCCCACCGCATCAACAGGTACAGCCGACACCCCCCTACCACCACTGCCCTCCCAGCAGCCCCTCAGCGTGTGTCCCGTGCCCGCTCACCCAGGAGGGTGAGCATCTCCTTCGCCCCAGGCACCTCAGGCCCTGCCCGAGTCAGCCCTGCTGCCCTCAGTGAGGAGGCTATTGACCTCCTGAGATCCCTCACTGTTGGGCAATCTACCATTGTGAATGCCATCCAGGGTGTAGAGAGGCATTTGCAACAAACAAATGCATACCTGGAGGGCATTCATTCTGGCCAGGCAGCCCAACAGAGACCATTTCAGGCTCTGGCCTCAGCACTAATGGCAGCCATTGTTCCTGTGTCCAGCCCCCCCCCCTCTAACTTCCTCCACCCAGACCCAATCCCCTGTACCTCAGCCTATCCCAAGCACACCATCAGACCAGCATGCACACTCATCAGCACACAAGAGTGGCTCAGGCAAACATAAGCACCACACATCCCAAAGGCACTCACACAAGCACCATCCCCATACAGACACAGGAACATCCACTGCCTCTACTGTGTCCCCCTCCTCCACGTCTTTCTCCTCCCTCCCTGTCTCATCTCCACTCACACCTGCATGCACTACATCCTCAGCCACTGCCTCCATCACCAGCACGCCCATCACCAGACATTGCTCATGTGCACTCACCACCCCCACCACCATTCACACATCCCCAGTGTCCTCTCTCAGTGTGTCTGTGAGCCCTCCTCCCAAAGTACACAAATCCAGGCACACACCCACCCAACAGCCATCCACCTCACAGCAGCCTCCGGCCCATGCACCTTCGCCCAAATTCAGCAGACGTACACCTCCTACAACCACTACCTCTACCTCCACTCCCAAACCCCCTCCATCTTCCCATCCCAGTGTGTCTAAGAAACTCTTCCTGGCTAACATTGACCTCTTCCCTACACCTCCCCCTTCCTTCCCCTAGGGCCAGGCTTTCCAGGTCCCAGCCCAGCACCTCAGCCACCAAATCCCCAGGCACAGTGGTGCCAGAAACTGCGGGGTCATAGAGTGCGCCACCCATCAGGGCTGTCAGTGTGCCACGTAGCGAGGACAAGGACATTCCGCCACCTGCCAAGGTGAAAAAGGTGCCCACATCCCGGAAGGGAGAAGCCGAAAGTACCAGGCACCAAGGGCTCAGCAAAAACCAAAGGGGATAGTGGCAAGACAACTGATGCACCATCAAAGCTGGGGAAGGGCCAAAAGCTGAAGAGCAGGTCATGAGAGGGCATGGTGGCACCGACTGAGGGACCAGTGTCACACTTTCTGTCCACCACCACGCCAACCTATACAGCAGCGAACACTGCTAGCTGGCCCGCCACCACAACCGCCATCTGCACCGCCCGGGCACGTCTACAGCCTCAGCGACAGTCCCCAGCCTCTTACCCAGTGGGCAGCCGTCCGAGGCCGCAGGAAACGTCCTGCTGTGTCTCTCTGCAGGTGCTGACCCATGCACCGCCGCCAGCACCGCTGCCAGCACCGCCGCAAGCACCGACGCAACAGACTCCGACTCAAGCACCGCCGCGACAGACACCGCTGCAAGCACCGTCACCGGCACCACGGCGTCCGCGGACACAGGCACCACCGCTGACATGGCTACCATCCACAGTGGTCAGTCGTCTGAGGCTGGAGGAGAGTTCCTGGACCCTGGGCAACTTCCACAAGGCATTTCTTCCATCACTGTTTACACCTGCAGGTGGAAGGCGCAGCCACAGCAGTGTGGGGTATGTCACTGCCTCCATGGCGTATCATGCTACCTTAACCTCGCAAATCTTGTGGCACGCACACTCAGGTGAGGGAATTGTACTGGCCACACTGCACATGGAGCACTCTAGGCACCATGCTCCCTCCAGAACCAGTGGAGAAACCCATCCACTACCTCAGTCCTTGGCAGGATGAAGCACTCTGGGCACCAGGCCCCCCTCCAGAACCAGTGGAGAATGACATCCACTACCTCAGTCCTTGGCAGGATGAAGCACTCTGGACACCAGGCCCCCTCCAGAACCAGTGGAGAATGACATCCAGTACCTCAGTCCTTGGCAGGATGAAGCACTCTTGGCACCAGGCCCCCTCCAGAAACAGTGGAGACTGTTATCCACTTGAGAGACTGTGGCTTTGCACTCCCCAGGATAAAGCAGTGGGCAACCCACCCACTGGAGAGACTTGAGAGACTGTGGCTTTGCACTCCCCAGGATAAAGCAGTGGGCAAACCACCCACTGGAGAGACTTGAGAGACTGTGGCTTTGCATTCCCCAGGATAAAGCAGTGGGCAAACCACCCACTGGAGAGACTTGAGAGACTGTGGCTTTGCACTCCCCAGGATACATCAATGGGCATGGAGCCCCATCGTGCAGCAGTGGCATCATGCGTTCATCAGGCTGAGGTGCCCCCCTCCCCCTGAGGTGCCTGTATATTTTCGATCTGATGCCCCAGCAGTGTTCTCTCCGTTTCGAGTCAGGTATCATGTGTGGGCCTCGCCCATGCATTTTGGGCCCAGTGGTCGACGGACAATGATTAGTACACTATCCGGACTTGTGTAGTTGGTGTACATATTTGTATATACTGCATTTTGACTTTTGAATAATGGATTTTTATTGATTACAATGGTTACAATCATCTCCTTTTGTCCTTTCATTCTTCCAGGGGGTGGGGGGTGTATATGTAATGTTGCTGCATGGATTTGTGTGTATGTTGTGTGTGAGGGTGAGGGTGTTGCGTGTTGCGTGTGTGTGTCACTCTCTTTCCTCCCCCCTCCCCTGTGTTGTAGGTGCAGTACTCAAGAGGAGGTAAACCAACATGGGCAGTACGTGTAGTTCGGGATCCATGGCGTCCTGGTTCCTCATTGGGTGTCGAGAGGTGAGTGTTTTCCCTTCTGTTTACTGTTTCCGCCGTGCTTTTGATAGCGTTGGTTCCGCCCTGGTAAAGGTGGCGGATAGGCCTCTTGTAATAGGGTGGGCGGTACTTTGTCACCCGCCTGTCTGCTGGATCTGGAGTAATTACCCAATCTGCCCACTGGTGGGCATAACAACTTGGCCCCATTTATTTGCCTAAGGGGTCGTTCCCCATACATAAAAACAAAGTAAATTAACCCCTTCGATGCCAGGCCTTTTCCCCCTCCTGTGCCAGGCCTTTTTTTGCCTATTTGGGGCAGTTCGCGCTTAGGCCCTCATAACTTTTTGTCCACATAAGCTAACCAAGCCAAATTTGCGTCCTTTTTTTCCAACATCCTAGGGGTTCTAGAGGTACCCAGACTTTGTGGGTTCCCTTGAAGGAGGCCAAGAAATTGGCCAAAATACAGTGAAAATTTCGTTTTTTTCAAAAAAATTAGAAAAAGTGGCTGCAGAAGAAGGCTTGTGGATTTCCCCCTGAAAATGGCATCAACAAAGGGTTTGCGGTGCTAAACTCAGCGGCTTCCTAGCTTTGAGGAACAGGCAAAGGGGGCCCATTGTTGAAAAACAGACATAATTAGGTATGTCCCTCACACTGCTGGGCGCACTGGACCTGCTCCTGTAAGAATAAGCATGCCTTGTATAAAAATAGTTTTTTTGCTGGATTAACATCTGTCTGAATGTATCGTAAGCAAGCAGAAGTATAAGCAATTAAAGTGATTTATACTTCAGTGCAGCAAGTCAAGTAATGGTTCTTCTACTCAAATAAAGAGACCCCTGCTTTGGTGGGAAGCTATTCATAACATGTCAGTTACTACTTGTAGGAGGCTGGCCTGGTTTGTTGTGGGTAACTAAGGTACTTACACCTTATACCAGGTCCAGTTATCCCATATTAGTGAAATGTTGACAGTGTGTAGGAGCCAGGCTCTCTAGGGGTAGTGGGGATGAGCAGCCAAGGCCTAACTAGGAGACATGCAAAGCTCATGCAATACCACTGTAGTCACACAGTACTCACACACATGAAAGAAAATACTCAGTGTTACAAAAATAAAGGTACTTTATTTTGGTGACACAAATGCCAAAAATACCATAGAGACTATACTCTCTTAGGAGATAAGTAATACACAAATTATATACACTAGTATGCAGAAATAGCTGTTAAAAAACAGTGCAAATAGTGACAATCACAATAGTCAGAAATGGTCCTATGGGGAACACAAACCATATACTATGAAAGTGAAATACGAAAGTCGGTTTCCCATCTAGGCAAGTGTAGTGTGTAGAGAGGCGCTGGAAGTATTATAAAACACCAAAAGTAAGTAATAGAACCCACCCCTTAGCCCAGGAAGGCAGGAGTAACTCACAGTAACTTTCCTAGAACACACATGAACACAAGAAAGAAGATATTGCAAGAACCAGAAGAGACTGCAAGACACAAACAATGGATTCCTGGACCTGAAGACCTGTGGAAGAAGGGGACCAAGTCCAAGAAGCACTGAAGAGTCCAGGAAGAACAGGAGCCCCTGCTAACCCGGATGAAGGTGCAAAAGAGGAACCACCGGTGAGGAACAACCAGAAGTATTGCAGCCAAGAAGTGAGATGTGGGTTCCTGGTTGGTGCAGAAGATGTCCCACATGAGATGGATGAATGCAGTCTGGTTTGTGTGGCTGGATTCCGCCAACAAGCCTTGGCACACACAAAGCACGCAGTTAGCAGAAAATAGCGCTGCTGGGGACCAGAAAGGACCTTGTGGGCTCTACCCAGGAGGGGGGGATAGAGGGGGATCTCAGCAACTCAAAGAGACCTCAGAAGACCTGGCAGCACACACAGGAGTACCACAGCATGGGGACAAAGAAGGTGCAAAAGGAGGCCCAAGCATCACTACACAAAGGGATCCCACGCCGCCTGAGAACCACTCAGGAAGCTGTACGTTGCAGGATAGAGTGCTGGGGGCCAGAGCTACACGGTGCATGAAGAACTACAAGGAAAGATCCCAACAAGCATTGGCAACTGCAAAATGCACTTTGCATGGGGGTACTGTCTTGCATGGGGAGGCAAGCTCTTACCTCCACCAAAATTGGACAGTTGGACGTCTGGACCATCGGGACTACTTCTGTCCACCACCTGTGTTGTGGATCCACGCACTTTAGGAGAGGGGAACCAATGTCACCAGTTGTCACTGCAGAGGGGTGTCTGCTGAAGCAGGGAAGTGACTCCTTTACTTCAAGGGAGATTCCTTTGTTCTTCTGGTGCAGGCTGAAGACAGGCAGTCCTCGGACGATGCACAACCTGGAAACATTTGCAATTGCTGGCAGGAGCTGAAGATACAATGTTGCAGAAGTAATCTTTGCTTCTTTGTTGCAGTTTGTAAAGTTCCTGGAGGGTCCAGAGGCAGTTTCTTCGGTAAGAAGGTGAAGTAAAGGATGCAGAGGATTCCTGCTGGAGTCTTTGTTCCGCCTTCCTGGGCTCGAGCTCTTGAGCAACAGGAGGGCAGAAACCTCTAAGGAGCCTCCAGAGTGCATGGAATCATACAGCCAATGCTTGCAAAAGCTTTGGGGTATGATTCCAACATGTTTGATACCAAACATGGCCATATTCAGAGTTACCATTGTGAAGCTGGACATAGGTAGTAATCTATGTCCAGTGCACGTGTAAAATGGTGTTCCCCACACTCACGAAGGCCAGGAAAATGATCCTGGAGGTTGTGGGCGTACCTCTGCAAGTGCAGAGGTGCCCTCAGAAACAGGTACTCTGCACCCATCCTTCAGGGCTAGAAGGTCTGCAATATGGGTGACTTATAAGTGACCTGGTGCAGTGTAAATGGCAGTGAAAAAGTGCATGCACCATTTCACACAGGCCGCAATGGCAGTCCTGTAGAAGCCTTTACATAGGGTCCCTATGGATGGCAAAATAAATGCTGCAGCCCATAGGGATCCCCTGGAACCACAATGTCCTGGGTACCTAGATACCATATACTTGGGACTTATAAGAGGGGACCAGTATGCCAATTTTGGGTGAAATACTGGGTTACCAGTATACAGTGACAAAATTTAGAGTAGAGAGAGGATAATCACTGGGGTCCTGTTTAGCAGGATCCCAATGAACACAGTCAAACACACTGACTGACAACAGGCAGAAATTGGGGGTAACATGCCAAAAAGAGGGTACTTTCCTACACAACTGATCAGTTGTGTTTAGGTGTTCTGTGTCCTGAAGAGAACCCTTGAATCCAGTGCTTTTGAAATGCGTCGACAATAGGGAGCAGCGGTGAGCGCTATTAAAGAAGATTAGGTCTTCAGGGAGAATATAAAGTATCATCTTGTAATGCACATCATTCCTGATTGAGCTATCACAAAGACTTACAGTAGGAGCCTATGTGCTAATTTGCTCCTTAACCCCTTCGCTGCCAGGCCTTTTCCCCCTCAGGTGCCAGGCCTTTTTTTTGGCTGTTTGGGGCAGTTCACATTTAGGCCCTCATAACATTTTGTCCACATAAGCTAGCCACACCAAAGTTGTTTCCTTTTTTCCAACATCCTAGGGATTCTAGAGGTACCCAGACTTTGTGAGTTCCCCTGAAGGAGGCCAAGAAATTAGCCATGCACTGAACATGTCTTTCTTCTGTCTCCCCTCCCCTTTTTTTGGTCTCCCTGTTCTTGTGTGCAATAGCATCATCAGGCAGAGGAGGATTGGCACCGGAGCAGGAGGGAGCTGCAACCCACTTGGCCTTGGAGGGTGAAACAATGGAGTCTGAAGCCACCAGTGGGACGGAGGGCGAGGGGAGCTCCACGGCGGGGCAGGAGCAGACAGCAGCGACAGCGACTCCTCCTCCTATGGGAGCTCCCTTGCGGTGGCGGGCACCTCTGTGCCCACCGCATCAACAGGTACAGCCGACACCCCCCTACCACCACTGCCCTCCCAGCAGCCCCTCAGCGTGTGTCCCGTGCCCGCTCACCCAGGAGGGTGAGCATCTCCTTCGCCCCAGGCACCTCAGGCCCTGCCCGAGTCAGCCCTGCTGCCCTCAGTGAGGAGGCTATTGACCTCCTGAGATCCCTCACTGTTGGGCAATCTACCATTGTGAATGCCATCCAGGGTGTAGAGAGGCATTTGCAACAAACAAATGCATACCTGGAGGGCATTCATTCTGGCCAGGCAGCCCAACAGAGACCATTTCAGGCTCTGGCCTCAGCACTAATGGCAGCCATTGTTCCTGTGTCCAGCCCCCCCCCTCTAACTTCCTCCACCCAGACCCAATCCCCTGTACCTCAGCCTATCCCAAGCACACCATCAGACCAGCATGCACACTCATCAGCACACAAGAGTGGCTCAGGCAAACATAAGCACCACACATCCCAAAGGCACTCACACAAGCACCATCCCCATACAGACACAGGAACATCCACTGCCTCTACTGTGTCCCCCTCCTCCACGTCTTTCTCCTCCCTTCCTGTCTCATCTCCACTCACCTGCATGCACTACATCCTCAGCCACTGCCTCCATCACCAGCACGCCCATCACCAGACATTGCTCATGTGCACTCACCACCCCCACCACCATTCACACATCCCCAGTGTCCTCTCTCAGTGTGTCTGTGAGCTCTCCTCCCAAAGTACACAAATCCAGGCACACACCCACCCAACAGCCATCCACCTCACAGCAGCCTCCGGCCCATGCACCTTCGCCCAAATTCAGCAGACGTACACCTCCTACAACCACTACCTCTACCTCCACTCCCAAACCCCCTCCATCTTCCCATCCCAGTGTGTCTAAGAAACTCTTCCTGGCTAACATTGACCTCTTCCCTACACCTCCCCCTTCCTTCCCCTAGGGCCAGGCTTTCCAGGTCCCAGCCCAGCACCTCAGCCACCAAATCCCCAGGCACAGTGGTGCCAGAAACTGCGGGGTCATAGAGTGCGCCACCCATCAGGGCTGCCAGTGTGCCACGTAGCGAGGACAAGGACATTCCGCCACCTGCCAAGGTGAAAAAGGTGCCCACATCCCGGAAGGGAGAAGCCGAAAGTACCAGCCACCAAGGGCTCAGCAAAAACCAAAGGGGATAGTGGCAAGACAACTGATGCACCATCAAAGCTGGGGAAGGGCCAAAAGCTGAAGAGCAGGTCATGAGAGGGCATGGTGGCACCGACTGAGGGACCAGTGTCACACTTTCTGTCCACCACCACGCCAACCTATACGGCAGCGAACACTGCTAGCTGGCCCGCCACCACAACCGCCATCTGCACCGCCCGGGCACGTCTACAGCCTCAGCGACAGTCCCCAGCCTCTTACCCAGTGGGCAGCCGTCCGAGGCCGCAGCAAACGTCCTGCTGTGTCTCTCTGCAGGTGCTGACCCATGCACCGCCGCCAGCACCGCTGCCAGCACCGCCGCAAGCACCGACGCAACAGACTCCGACACAAGCACCGCCGCGACAGACACCGCTGCAAGCACCGTCACCGGCACCACGGCATCCGCGGACACAGGCACCACCGCTGACATGGCTACCATCCACAGTGGTCAGTCGTCTGAGGCTGGAGGAGAGTTCCTGGACCCTGGGCAACTTCCACAAGGCATTTCTTCCATCACTGTTTACACCTGCAGGTGGAAGGCGCAGCCACAGCAGTGTGGGGTATGTCACTGCCTCCATGGCGTATCATGCTACCTTAACCTCGCAAATCTTGTGGCACGCACACTCAGGTGAGTGAATTGTACTGGCCACACTGCACGTGGAGCACTCTGGGCACCATGCCCCCTCCAGAACCAGTGGAGAATCCCATCCACTACCTCAGTCCTTGGCAGGATGAAGCACTCTGGGCACCAGGCCCCCCTCCAGAACCAGTGGAGAATGACATCCACTACCTCAGTCCTTGGCAGGATGAAGCACTCTGGACACCAGGCCCCCTCCAGAACCAGTGGAGAATGACATCCAGTACCTCAGTCCTTGGCAGGATGAAGCACTCTTGGCACCAGGCCCCCTCCAGAAACAGTGGAGACTGTTATCCACTTGAGAGACTGTGGCTTTGCACTCCCCAGGATAAAGCAGTGGGCAACCCACCCACTGGAGAGACTTGAGAGACTGTGGCTTTGCACTCCCCAGGATAAAGCAGTGGGCAAACCAACCACTGGAGAGACTTGAGAGACTGTGGCTTTGCATTCCCCAGGATAAAGCAGTGGGCAAACCACCCACTGGAGAGACTTGAGAGACTGTGGCTTTGCACTCCCCAGGATACATCAATGGGCATGGAGCCCCATCGTGCAGCAGTGGCATCATGCGTTCATCAGGCTGAGGTGCCCCCCTCCCCCTGAGGTGCCTGTATATTTTCGATCTGATGCCCCAGCAGTGTTCTCTCCGTTTCGAGTCAGGTATCATGTGTGGGCCTCGCCCATGCATTTTGGGCCCAGTGGTCGACGGACAATGATTAGTACACTATCCGGACTTGTGTAGTTGGTGTACATATTTGTATATACTGCATTTTGACTTTTGAATAATGGATTTTTATTGATTACAATGGTTACAATCATCTCCTTTTGTCCTTTCATTCTTCCAGGGGGTGGGGGGTGTATATGTAATGTTGCTGCATGGATTTGTGTGTATGTTGTGTGTGAGGGTGAGGGTGTTGCGTGTTGCGTGTGTGTGTCACTCTCTTTCCTCCCCCCTCCCCTGTGTTGTAGGTGCAGTACTCAAGAGGAGGTAAACCAACATGGGCAGTACGTGTAGTTCGGGATCCATGGCGTCCTGGTTCCTCATTGGGTGTCGAGAGGTGAGTGTTTTCCCTTCTGTTTACTGTTTCCGCCGTGCTTTTGATAGCGTTGGTTCCGCCCTGGTAAAGGTGGCGGATAGGCCTCTTGTAATAGGGTGGGCGGTACTTTGTCACCCGCCTGTCTGCTGGATCTGGAGTAATTGCCCAATCTGCCCACTGGTGGGCATAACAACTTGGCCCCATTTATTTGCCTAAGGGGTCGTTCCCCATACATAAAAACATAAAGTAAATTAACCCCTTCGATGCCAGGCCTTTTCCCCCTCCTGTGCCAGGCCTTTTTTTGCCTATTTGGGGCAGTTCGCGCTTAGGCCCTCATAACTTTTTGTCCACATAAGCTAACCAAGCCAAATTTGCGTCCTTTTTTTCCAACATCCTAGGGGTTCTAGAGGTACCCAGACTTTGTGGGTTCCCTTGAAGGAGGCCAAGAAATTGGCCAAAATACAGTGAAAATTTCGTTTTTTTCAAAAAAATTAGAAAAAGTGGCTGCAGAAGAAGGCTTGTGGATTTCCCCCTGAAAATGGCATCAACAAAGGGTTTGCGGTGCTAAACTCAGCGGCTTCCTAGCTTTGAGGAACAGGCAAAGGGGGCCCATTGTTGAAAAACAGACATAATTAGGTATGTCCCTCACACTGCTGGGCGCACTGGACCTGCTCCTGTAAGAATAAGCATGCCTTGTATAAAAATAGTTTTTTTGCTGGATTAACATCTGTCTGAATGTATCGTAAGCAAGCAGAAGTATAAGCAATTAAAGTGATTTATACTTCAGTGCAGCAAGTCAAGTAATGGTTCTTCTACTCAAATAAAGAGACCCCTGCTTTGGTGGGAAGCTATTCATAACATGTCAGTTACTACTTGTAGGAGGCTGGCCTGGTTTGTTGTGGGTAACTAAGGTACTTACACCTTATACCAGGTCCAGTTATCCCATATTAGTGAAATGTTGACAGTGTGTAGGAGCCAGGCTCTCTAGGGGTAGTGGGGATGAGCAGCCAAGGCCTAACTAGGAGACATGCAAAGCTCATGCAATACCACTGTAGTCACACAGTACTCACACACATGAAAGAAAATACTCAGTGTTACAAAAATAAAGGTACTTTATTTTGGTGACACAAATGCCAAAAATACCATAGAGACTATACTCTCTTAGGAGATAAGTAATACACAAATTATATACACTAGTATGCAGAAATAGCTGTTAAAAAACAGTGCAAATAGTGACAATCACAATAGTCAGAAATGGTCCTATGGGGAACACAAACCATATACTATGAAAGTGAAATACGAAAGTCGGTTTCCCATCTAGGCAAGTGTAGTGTGTAGAGAGGCGCTGGAAGTATTATAAAACACCAAAAGTAAGTAATAGAACCCACCCCTTAGCCCAGGAAGGCAGGAGTAACTCACAGTAACTTTCCTAGAACACACATGAACACAAGAAAGAAGATATTGCAAGAACCAGAAGAGACTGCAAGACACAAACAATGGATTCCTGGACCTGAAGACCTGTGGAAGAAGGGGACCAAGTCCAAGAAGCACTGAAGAGTCCAGGAAGAACAGGAGCCCCTGCTAACCCGGATGAAGGTGCAAAAGAGGAACCACCGGTGAGGAACAACCAGAAGTATTGCAGCCAAGAAGTGAGATGTGGGTTCCTGGTTGGTGCAGAAGATGTCCCACATGAGATGGATGAATGCAGTCTGGTTTGTGTGGCTGGATTCCGCCAACAAGCCTTGGCACACACAAAGCACGCAGTTAGCAGAAAATAGCGCTGCTGGGGACCAGAAAGGACCTTGTGGGCTCTACCCAGGAGGGGGGGATAGAGGGGGATCTCAGCAACTCAAAGAGACCTCAGAAGACCTGGCAGCACACACAGGAGTACCACAGCATGGGGACAAAGAAGGTGCAAAAGGAGGCCCAAGCATCACTACACAAAGGGATCCCACGCCGCCTGAGAACCACTCAGGAAGCTGTACGTTGCAGGATAGAGTGCTGGGGGCCAGAGCTACACGGTGCATGAAGAACTACAAGGAAAGATGCCAACAAGCATTGGCAACTGCAAAATGCACTTTGCATGGGGGTACTGTCTTGCATGGGGAGGCAAGCTCTTACCTCCACCAAAATTGGACAGTTGGACATCATCTCCTTTTGTCCTTTCATTCTTCCAGGGGGTGGGGGGTGTATATGTAATGTTGCTGCATGGATTTGTGTGTATGTTGTGTGTGAGGGTGAGGGTGTTGCGTGTTGCGTGTGTGTGTCACTCTCTTTCCTCCCCCCTCCCCTGTGTTGTAGGTGCAGTACTCAAGAGGAGGTAAACCAACATGGGCAGTACGTGTAGTTCGGGATCCATGGCGTCCTGGTTCCTCATTGGGTGTCGAGAGGTGAGTGTTTTCCCTTCTGTTTACTGTTTCCGCCGTGCTTTTGATAGCGTTGGTTCCGCCCTGGTAAAGGTGGCGGATAGGCCTCTTGTAATGGGGTGGGCGGTACTTTGTCACCCGCCTGTCTGCTGGATCTGGAGTAATTGCCCAATCTGCCCACTGGTGGGCATAACAACTTGGCCCCATTTATTTGCCTAAGGGGTCGTTCCCCATACATAAAAACATAAAGTAAATTAACCCCTTCGATGCCAGGCCTTTTCCCCCTCCTGTGCCAGGCCTTTTTTTGCCTATTTGGGGCAGTTCGCGCTTAGGCCCTCATAACTTTTTGTCCACATAAGCTAACCAAGCCAAATTTGTGTCCTTTTTTTCCAACATCCTAGGGGTTCTAGAGGTACCCAGACTTTGTGGGTTCCCTTGAAGGAGGCCAAGAAATTGGCCAAAATACAGTGAAAATTTCGTTTTTTTTAAAAAAAATAGAAAAAGTGGCTGCAGAAGAAGGCTTGTGGATTTCCCCCTGAAAATGGCATCAACAAAGGGTTTGCGGTGCTAAACTCAGCGGCTTCCTAGCTTTGAGGAACAGGCAGACTTGAATCAGAAAACCCAATTTTTCAACACAATTTTGGCATTTTACTGGGGCATACCCCATTTTTGCAATTTTTTGTGCTTTCAGCCTCCTTCCAGTCAGTGACAGGAATGGGCATGAAGCCAGTGCTGGATCCCAGAAACCTAACCATTTCTGAAAAGTAGACTAAATTCTGAATTCAGCAAGGGGTTATTTGTGTAGATCCTACAAGGGTTTCCTACAGAAAATAACAGCTGAAAAAGAAATATATTGAAATTGAGGTGAAAAAAACATCAATTTTTCTCTACGTTTTACTCTGTAACTTTTCCCTGCAATGTCAGATTATGGAAAGCAATATACTGTTACGTCTGCTGGACTCCTCTGGTTGCGGGGATATATAGGGCTTGTAGGTTCATCAAGAACCCGAGAGAACCCAGAGCACATAAATGAGCTGCACCCTGCAGTGCGTTTTCATTCTATACCGGGTATACAGCAATTCATTTGCTGAAATATAAAGAGTGAAAAATTGCTATCAAGAAAACCTTTGCATTTCCAAAAAGGGCACAAGATAAGGTGCTGAGGAGCAGTGGTTATTTGCACATCTCTGAATTCCGGGGTGACCATACAAGCATGTGAATTATAGGGAATTTCTCAAATAGATGTCTTTTTTACACACTCTCCTATATTTGGAAGGAAAAAATGTAGAGAAAGACAAGGGGCAATAGCACTTGTTTTGCTAATCTATGTTCCCCCAAGTCTCCCGATAAAAATGATACCTCACTTGTGTGGGTAGGCCTAGCGCCCGCGACAGGAAACGCCCCACAGCGCAACGTGGACACATCCAAAATTTTGGGAGAAAACAGAGGTGTTTTTTGCGAAGTGCCTACCTGTAGATTTTGGCCTCTAGCTCAGCCGGCACCTAGGGAAACCTACCAAACCTGTGCATTTCTGAAAACTAGAGACCTAGGGGAATCCAAGGAGGGGTGACTTGCGGGGCTCGGACCAGGTTCTGTTACCCAGAATCCTTTTCAAACCTCAAAATTTGGCTAAAAAAACACATGTTCCTCATATTTCTGTGGCAGAAAGTTCTGGAATCTGAGAGGAGCTACAAATTTCCTTCCACCCAGCGTTCCCCCAAGTCTCCCGATAAAAATGATACCTCACTTGCGTGGGTAGGCCTAGCGCCGGCGACAGGAAACACCCCAAAGCGCAACGTGGACACATCCTAAATTTTGGAAAAAAACAGAGGTGTTTTTTGCGAAGTGCCTACCTGTAGATTTTGGCCTCTAGCTCAGCCGGCACCTAGGGAAACCTACCAAACCTGTGCATTTCTGAAAACTAGAGACCTAGGGGAATCCAAGGAGGGGTGACTTGCGGGGCTCGGACCAGGTTCTGTTACCCAGAATCCTTTGCAAACCTCAAAATTTGGCTAAAAAAACACATGTTCCTCAAATTTCTGTGGCAGAAAGTTCTGGAATCTGAGAGGAGCTACAAATTTCCTTCCACCCAGCGTTCCCCCAAGTCTCCCGATAAAAATGATACCTCACTTGCGTGGGTAGGCCTAGCGCCGGCGACAGGAAACACCCCAAAGCGCAACGTGGACACATCCTAAATTTTGGAAAAAAACAGAGGTGTTTTTTGCGAAGTGCCTACCTGTAGATTTTGGCCTATAGCTCAGCCGGCACCTAGGGAAACCTACCAAACCTGTGCATTTCTGAAAACTAGAGACCTAGGGGAATCCAAGGAGGGGTGACTTGCGGGGCTCGGACCAGGTTCTGTTACCCAGAATCCTTTGCAAACCTCAAAATTTGGCTAAAAAAACACATGTTCCTCACATTTCTGTGGCAGAAAGTTCTGGAATCTGAGAGGAGCTACAAATTTCCTTCCACGCAGCGTTCCCCCAAGTCTCCCGATAAAAATGATACCTCACTTGCGTGGGTAGGCCTAGCGCCGGCGACAGGAAACACCCCAAAGCGCAACGTGGACACATCCTAAATTTTGGGAGAAAACAGAGGTGTTTTTTGCGAAGTGCCTACCTGTAGATTTTGGCCTCTAGCTCAGCCGGCACCTAGGGAAACCTACCAAACCTGTGCATTTCTGAAAACTAGAGACCTAGGGGAATCCAAGGAGGGGTGACTTGCGGGGCTCGGACCAGGTTCTGTTACCCAGAATCCTTTGCAAACCTCAAAATTTGGCTAAAAAAACACATGTTCCTCACATTTCTGTGGCAGAAAGTTCTGGAATCTGAGAGGAGCTACAAATTTCCTTCCACCCAGCGTTCCCCCAAGTCTCCTGATAAAAATGATACCTCACTTGCGTGGGTAGGCCTAGCGGCGGCGACAGGAAACACCCCAAAGCGCAACGTGGACACATCCTAAATTTTGGAAAAAAACAGAGGTGTTTTTTGCGAAGTGCCTACCCGTAGATTTTGGCCTCTAGCTCAGCCGGCACCTAGGGACACCTACCAAACCGGTGCATTTCTGAAAACTAGAGACCTAGGGGAATCCAAGGAGGGGTGACTTGCAGGGCTCGGACCAGGTTCTGTTACCCAGAATCCTTTGCAAACCTCAAAATTTGGCTAAAAAAACACATGTTCCTCACATTTCTGTGGCAGAAAGTTCTGGAATCTGAGAGGAGCTACAAATTTCCTTCCACCCAGCGTTCCCCCAAGTCTCCCGATAAAAAT